>NC_072493.1:20458750-20782500 GCF_027574615.1 Eptesicus fuscus
CCTAGGGGAAGTGGTCTGCGCTCTTGGAAAAGGGAACAGTGAACACGCTGACCTCACGATGTGGTTGTGAGGCTTCAGTAAGCGCACGCTAGCGAAGCGCTGGGCACAGCCCTGGGAGGTTGCAAGTGTCCTCGCTTGGTGCAATACAGGGAGGGACAGAGCCCGCCAGCTCCCAAGCGGCCCTTCCGCCCTGGTGGACGGGAGCGTCCATTTCAGGTGAAACCTCTCCCCCCGAGCTTCTCAACCCCAGAGGCTGTCCCCGGAGCTGCCCCCTCAGAAACTCGGCTCCCGCTTCCGTCCCAGCCCCTGCTTCCAGCCTTCCACCACCAGCGCGAGAGGCGCCCAGCCCGTCCTCGCTTCCACCATCGCCATGGAAACCACTAGGCTAGCAAACTCTGGTGGTCGACTGGGGAGGGGTGGCTGGAGGGTGGGAGGAGGGCGGCCCGGATGGGAGAGCCGGTGGGCCAGAGCGCGCCTCCCGCCCCTCTTTTGCGGACGCTCTATGAAGGGGGCTCCGACCCGGCGAGCGCTGTTCCCCCTCCTCCCTCGCCCCCGCCCTCCCCGCTCCTAGCGGGCTCCTCCGCCTCCTCCCTCACCGGGGCATGGCTGTCGCAGCAGCTGGACCACGGTGACATTGGTGAGGACGATGTCGCGCTTCGGCATGGCCTCCTAAAATTTCATGGCCTGGCTGCCCAGGGACTCGCCGCGATGTTACTGCGACGCGGGGCGCGGGGCCAGCGGGGCAAGAGCTTTCTGCCGTGACGTCACAATCCAGTGACGTCACAGAGGCAGTGGCGCAAAGGGCCCATCCCATCCCAGCGGAGGTGAGCTGTCTGCACATTGTGCACCACCATTCCAACGCCACCGCTGGCGTCTAGAATGGAATCCAACTTTTTACCCTGGTCCTCAAAGCCCTTCTCTCCCCCGCTAAGCACACGGGCTGCGTGCTGTTCCTGGACACACACCCCCGTTCCCCATAGTTACTCCGCTGTTCCTTTAAGCCTGGAAGCCCACCAGAGGCCTCCCCTCAGCTGGCTGCCTCTTAGTTTCCCTCAGGTGTTGCCCTTTATTTAAAAAACATGCTTTTATTGATTTTAGAGAGAAAGGAAAGGAGAGGGAGAGAGAGAAATATCAATAGGTTGTCTTGCACACATCCATCCCTACAGGGATCAAGCCCACAACCTGGGCATGTGTCCTGACAGGGAATAAAACCAGTGACCTTTTGGATGATGCTCAACCAATCGAACCACACTGGCCAGGGGTCAGGGCAGGTGTTACCCTTCGAAAGAGACCCTCCTGACTCCCCATCTAAAGTTCTCTCCTTTCTCAGTCACTACCTGCCACCAGCCTCACCCCCTCAATGTACCCAACTTTCAGGAAGCCTGTCTGACTCCCCGTCCTAAGTTGGATGTTCCAAGTCTAAAACTACTCCAGAGTTATGCTATTCTTTTTTTATTTTCCTCACAGCAAATGTCTCCAAACCCCATTCTTTTCCTTGTGGCTTTCCATGTAGTTTGTCACGACCTAGTTTTGATGTCCTTGTTCATTGTCTCCCACAAGGCACGCATTCTTGTCTATTTTGTTCACCCCTGGGCCTCCAGCACCTAGAACTGTGCCTGGCACAAAGCAAGCTTCCACAGACGTTTGGGGAAGAACAAATGGACAGATGGTCCCCTTCCCCTAAAGCACCGCGGGGGGAGCTTGCTTGCACATCTGTGACTCACAGGCAGGCACCTTGCAGGGCCAGTTGACACACAGCTGTGACCAAGATTGAGGGGTGTGGGGGTTTGAGCCAGGAAGGAGTCACCATCCCAAGAAGAGGTGTGGAAACAAGAAGGGGCACAATGATATAACCTCTTCCCCAAACCTCCATGGGAACTCAGTTTACTAAAGCAACTGCCATGGGTTAGGGTGAGGGTGAGGCCTTCCTGCTTGGATGGCCTGGGAGAGGTGGAAATGAAACTACTAAATTGGGTACACATACAGATAAGGAGATTTCAAGACCACAAAAAGAGAGCGATTAAACAAAGGCGGGGACAAACTTTACCTGTATGATCTAGAGTGGTGGAAAGACCATACAAATAAAACCAGGACTGAGAAGGGACTGATTTTGTATAACTTGACAATAATACATATGAAACGCTTGATGAAATCAAAATATTTCTTAGAGAATATAAAGGATCAAAACTTGTACAAAAAGAAATGGCAGATCTGAGTAGGCCAATAACAAGAGACAAAGAGTTAAGATCCCGAAGGCTGAATCGGATCCTGATTTTATGGCAAGATCTGCCAAAGCATCAGGAACAAGGATTTGCCAGACGGTAGGAAATGCTGCAGATCCTAACCAGAGCTGGAAAGCCTGCGGCAGCTCCTGTGCAGAGAGGCTCCGGGCAACCAATGTTCAGAGGCCCTGTGGACCGGCATGCACACTGCGCACTTTCATGGCAAACTTTGGGAGTTCTTTGGGGGAGCTGTGATGGCTCCGTGATGGAAAGCTCCGCCACTCGCTCTAGGAAAGCAACACAGCCATGTAGCCAAAACCAGCAGAGGATGGCAGGCCAGTCTCACAGAGATAGATGCCAAAATCCAAACCAAACAGTGGCCAATGGGAATGGAGCCCTGAGGAGGGGGCCGGAGGCTGACAGAAGGTGGTAGGGTAGGGCAGAGAGAGGGGTGGAAAGAGAAATGGAGAAACCCCCCTGTCAATCTCAGGGAGGATTAGGATTCTGGAGCTCCCCACCCAGCAATCTCCCGGCATGGGAAACTCCCTCATGTAGGCACCAGACAGGGCAGGAAAGCCACACCTGAGGTTGCCCAGGGATTTGGCTTTGTTCCTGGAGCGTGAAACTTGGAAACATATGATGAGCTCAAGCGTGGAGAGGTGGTACACCTAGTCACCCTGTATGGGCAGAGCACAGAGAAGGCAGAAGCTCCTGGGCCTCTGGGTCTCGGATGCCTGGTTCTGGATCGAGCCAAGTGTCCAGCATCTGGGGTGGGGCCCTGGGTCTGCCAAGGGAAGTGGGCCTTGTTGTCCTTGTTTGAGCAAAGCCCCAAAACACGTACAGATTCTCACCACACCTGGGCACCCACACACATAATTTTGCCACCCCCAATTGCTCACACCCTGCACATTCCTTCCTGCCTGGCCTTCCCACTTGCAATCCCACCTCCACCCCCTCTCTCAGTCTCTCCCTTGGCACAAAAACCCAAATATCTTACACCCCTTCACCCAACTGCCCTACTGGTCTTGTCCTACTGGCTCTTGTCCTCTCGGTCTCTGCCTGCCTCTAAGCTACCTCCAGATAGATACTCTGCCACAGATCTACAAACTGCTACCTGCCCTTTCTCCTGATGCCTCTCTTCACACTTAGGCCAAACTCTCAGCTATTTCCTCCTTCAACCCATGCTGCCATGTCAACACCTGGGGCTTCTGGTTGGGACTTATGAGTCTCCAGGGGAGGAGGTCAGGAAGAATGAGCTCCTGGCCCCCAGCCCAGGTTCTGGCTGACAGTCTCCTGCTGCTCTGGGTCTCCAGCCCCTCCCCATGGCTGCCTCAACCGGCTTTTCAGGAGGCACTGCGTCCTGTCCCAGCTCATGGTAATCAGCCCCCTGCCCTTGCTCAAGGGCTGGGAGGTAGGAGGCTAGGGTTCTGTGATGAGAATGTGATCCTGGCTCCAAAATCTGCAACCCTCCCAAGGCACCCTCTGGGGCCCCAGGCACCCTTCCCCCCCCCCCCCCCCCCAGCACCCTCTGAGACTCAGGCTTAGGCCTATCCTTTCCTTGGCTTCTTCTAATCCATCCATTTGTCCAATCTATAAATATCTACTGAACTCCAGGCAATGTTCTAGAAGTTGGGGATATGGCAGTAACGAACACAGACAAAGGCCCTGTCCTCTGAATGTTTATAATCTGATAGGAGAGACAGACAGTAAAAAAGGTAATTGTGGATCAATTAAGTGATATAAAAACCAAAGGATGATATTACAGAATATAACTGGGGGACGGCCAGGGAAGTTTTTTGAGAAGGTGATATTTGAGCCAAAAACAGAATGAGGAGGAACCTGCCATGTGAAGACCTGAGTACTGCATCCCACACAGAATAGCAAGGGGAAAGGCCATAAAGCAGGAATGAGCTTCGTGTGTTTCAGGACTAGGGAGAACAACAAGGGCAAAGGCCATATGGCAGGAATGAACTTGGTGTTTTTGAGGGCCAGGGAGAAGTCCTGTGTGGCTGAAGCATAGTAAATTGTGTGTCTCTGTGTGTGTGTGTGTGTGTGTGTGTGTGAGAGAGAGAGAGAGAGAGAGAGAGAGAGAGAGAGAGAGAGAAGGGGGTCTATAAGAACAATAGAACAAGGTCCGATGATTTACTCATCTCCCTGAAAGTGCTCACCTCCCCCTGACTGTATTTCTCATCTTTCTAGAATCTCAATGCTGGGAAGCTGGATCCTTGATCCCCTGAGAGGAGTGAAGAAGCTGAGGAACCAGAGATGGGGGGTGATTGAAGGTGGGGTTGGGAGAGAGGAGACCTGGCTAGTGGGTGAGGAATGAAAAGAGGAGGTAGTTGG
The DNA here is from genome assembly GCF_027574615.1 of Eptesicus fuscus. Lineage (NCBI taxonomy): Eukaryota > Metazoa > Chordata > Mammalia > Chiroptera > Vespertilionidae > Eptesicus > Eptesicus fuscus. The sequence continues at coordinate 20,463,316 of NC_072493.1, forward strand.
AAGGGCAGACATCTAGGCCCTGGGGTGGAGGGCCCAAACTGGGCAGGAGCAAAAATGCCATGTGAGTATTCTTCATGACTCACCCTCTCTTCCTCCTCCTCTTCATTGCTCAACCTCAAATCTCCCTGGGAAATACCTCCTTGACTGGGGACCAAGTCAGTGCCTCACGGGGGTAACTGAGTCATGAGGGGTGGAGAATAGGGAGGGAGGCAGAAGATAAATAGCAGCTTGGCTTAGCTGGTTCCTCTCTGCATCCTCCTCATCCTCCCAACAATATGCATCTTGCCAGATTGGTCAGTTCTTGCTCCCTCCTACTGCTATTGGGGGCCCTGCCTGGATGGGCAGCCAGTGATGACCCCATTGAGAAGGTCATTGAAGGGATCAACCGAGGGCTGAGCAATGCAGAGAGAGAAGTGGGCAAGGCCCTGGAAGGCATCAATAATGGCATCACTCAAGCTGGAAGGGAAGTGGAGAAAGTTTTTAATGGACTTAGCAACATGGGGAGCCAGGCCGGCAAGGAGCTGGACAAAGGCGTCCAGGGGCTCAACCACGGCTTGGACAAGGTAGCCCATGGTACCAACAATGGCGTCGGACAAGCAGGAAAGGAAGCAGAGAAGTTTATCCATGGGGTCAACAACGCTGCTGGACAGGTTGGGAAGGAGGCAGACAAAGTGATTCAGGGGGTCCATCATGGGGTCAACCAGGCGGGAAGTGAGGCAGGGAGGTTTGGCCAGGGGGTCCACCATGCCGCTGGGCAGGCTGGGAACGAGGCAGGGAGGTTTGGTCAGGGGGTCCACCATGGGATTGATCAAGCCTGGAAGGAGACTGAGAAGTTTGGTCAGGGGGTCCACCATGCCGCTGGGCAGGCTGGGAACGAGGCAGGGAGGTTTGGCCAGGGGGTCCACCATGCTGCTGGGCAGGCTGGGAACGAGGCAGGGAGGTTTGGTCAGGGGGTCCACCATGCCGCTGGGCAGGCTGGGAACGAGGCGGGGAGGTTTGGCCAGGGGGTCCACCATGGGATTGATCAGGCCTGGAAGGAGACTGAGAAGTTTGGTCAGGGGGTCCACCATGCCGCTGGGCAGGCTGGGAACGAGGCAGGGAGGTTTGGTCAGGGGGTCCACCATGCCGCTGGGCAGGCTGGGAACGAGGCGGGGAGGTTTGGTCAGGGGGTCCACCATGCTGCTGGGCAGGCTGGGAACGAGGCAGGGAGGTTTGGTCAGGGGGTCCACCATGCCGCTGGGCAGGCTGGGAACGAGGCAGAAAAGTTTGGCCATGGGGTTCACCATGGGATTGATCAGGCCTGGAAGGAGACTGAGAAGTTTGGTCAGGGGGTCCACCATGCCGCTGGGCAGGCTGGGAATGAGGCAGGGAGGTTTGGTCAGGGGGTCCACCATGCCGCTGGGCAGGCTGGGAACGAGGCAGGGAGGTTTGGTCAGGGGGTCCACCATGGGATTGATCAAGCCTGGAAGGAGACTGAGAAGTTTGGTCAGGGGGTTCACCATGGGATTGATCAAGCCTGGAAGGAGACTGAGAAGTTTGGTCAAGGGGTCCACCATGCCGCTGGGCAGGCTGGGAATGAGGCAGGGAGGTTTGGCCAGGGGGTCCACCATGCTGCTGGGCAGGCTGGGAACGAGGCAGAAAAGTTTGGCCATGGGGTTCACCATGGGATTGATCAGGCCTGGAAGGAGGCTGAGAAGTTTGGTCAGGGGGTCCACCATGCTGCTGGGCATGGAGGGGACAAAATAGTCCAAGGAGTCCATCATGGGGTTAACCAGGCTGGGAAGGAGGTGGAGTGGTTTGGGCAGGATGCTCAGTATGCCGCAGGACAGAGTGAAAAGGAGGGAGACAAAATAGTCCAAGGTGTCCGTCCTGGGGTCAATCAGGCCGGGAAGGAGGTGGAGCAGTTTGGCCATGGGGTCCACCATGAGGTTAATGAGGCCTGGAAGGAGGCAGAGAAGTTTGGTCAGGGGGTCCACCATGCAGCAGGGCAGGCTGGGAAAGAGGGGGACAAAGTGGTCCAAGGGGTCCACAATGGAGTCAACCAGGCTGGGAAGGAGATGGAGCAGTTTGGCCAGGGAGTTCACCATACCGTTGAACAGGCTGGAAAGGAGGCAGACAAAGTAGTCCACGGGGTCTACGATGGGGTCAACCAGGCCGGGAAGGAGGCAGAGAAATTTGGCCAAGGGGTCAACCACGCTGCTGGCCAGGCTGGAAAGGAAGCGGAGAAACTTGGCCAAGGTGTCCACCATGCTGCTGGCCAGGCCGGGAAGGAGGTGGACAGGTGGCAGCAGAATGCTCATTATGGGGTCAACCAAGACGGCAAGGAGGCCAACCAGCTGCTGAATGTAGGTGAACAAGGGTGGGGAAATGGGGAGAAGGGGGCTGGGGGAGGGGAAGGTTGAACCTTTAAGACATTCGGGGAGCCCAGGTAGCCTGCATGTGGTGAAAGCTTAGGCAGCTGTAAGGCCATGCCCTCCTCCCTCTCCTCCTTTACAAAGGGGCTGCTGGTGAGCTGGTCAGATGGATCCATCCATCTTATCGGCAAAGCTTTGAACCAGATAGTGTGAATGTGACCCAGCCCCACCTCTGGGAGCTGCCCTCCTCGTTGAGGAGGTCTGGAGGGAGGAACTTGAAGCCTCTCCTGGGGAACAGGAATCAATGACTGAGCCAGTACCTGTGACTGTGGGAGCAGATGAGCACTGAGAAAAGGCAGAACATCTGGGTGTGAGCATGAGGAATAGCTTTGGAGATAAGCCCTTTTTTGTTTAATTTTCATGATGAGCCTTTGAGGTTGTCAGGGTGAGGAGGCTGTCTTGACTCCCTGATTCTCAGATGAGAAAACTGGAGCTCAGTGAGGCTTAAGGGGATTTGCCAAGGTCCCGTGGCTAGCACACATCTTCGGCAAATCACAGGCCGGGGCTCTTCCTCTCCTCCACACTGCCTCATCGGAGTAGGTCTCCTGGAGGGTTTCTGAGCCCCATTTAGGTAGAGGGAACAAATACTGGAGGACAGGAGAGGCAAGTAGCACTATGCATAGCTGAACAGGCACCAAGGAGGGAGCTTGGCAATAGAAGGCAGACTCCTGCCTGCCTCAATTCTCCACTCTGTAATCTCCATGAGGAGTCTTTGGGATACTATCTTGAGGGACTGGCCTAAGCCTCAAAGCCTATAACCACATTGGCTTCCGGGCAGGGAGCCAGGGATGTGGGTGGGAAGGAAGGGTCTATGTAGAAAGCATGCACGGTAGGGGAAAGGGCTGAGACAGACAGCAGGATTCACCATGCAGAGACGAGGAGAGGGAGGTTTGTGATAAGGCTCCAGGCTGGCAGCAGCAGCAGCAGCAGAGAGTATCTGGGGATAGGATTGAAGATAGGAATCAACCTGAGTTAGGGATCAGGCTCAAGTGCCTATAAAGGGGGTAGAGTTGAGGTCAGGGCTGAGGTTAACTATGGTCTTGGTATTTGTGTGGGTCCTCTGGGTTCCCTTTCTAGTCAGGCCCCTTCTCAGTGACTGAAAGCATCTCATTAACTAGAATAAAAGGGAATGGGGGAAGAGCAGTCAGTAGGGGCAGACACCCTTACTGCGTTTCTTCCCATGTCCTACAGAATTACCACAGCAACCAGGCCTTTGGGTTTCTTTCTGGACAGTGAGGGGATAGTGGGTTAGTCACCCTAGAGGGCAGCAGGTAACTGGGGAAAAGGAACTTGGGAGACCCTCAAGGACTGAGGGGTTGTAATGATGGTCTGGGCTTTGTCAACAGGGCGGTCACCCAGGCGGATCCACCGGCCATCACGGAGGGGGCGCAACCACAACATTAACATCTGGAGTAAGTCTCACAAGTAGAGCATAGACTTGGAAGTGGGGGGTGGAGGCCCTTCTGAGATGGTGCTGGGGTGGGTGATGGGCACTGACCCTCTTGTCCTTGAATTTCAGGCTTCGGTCAACAAGCCCTTCATCAGCTTTTCAGCTCTATGGAGGGTAAGTGCCCACATGGTTTTAGATTTCCGCTCTCTGTCTTGGGAGATGCCTGTGCATTGCCCTTCCCATTGCCTGTTCGTAGACAACTTCACTGTGGCCAGATTCTCAGCCTTTCCGAGACGATGCAACCCATTCCCCAGCCCTGCTTGTCCCCTTCTTCACCTGCTTCTTGCCCTTTGCATCCTGCTTTTATCTCTTGGGTGTTTTTCATTCCCACTGGAGCAAACACAAGCTGGCAGAAAAGACCTCCAGGGGCGCATATACATCTGAGAGCCAGGGAGAGAGGGGTGGCTGAAACCACCCCCTCCATGTGCCCACCATCTTTCCTCATCATTTCCTCTGCGACTCCCTCCCTACCTCAACCCGCTGTAAACACCTCTGCTACGCATCCCCGCTGTCATGCAGCAATATGCTGGGTGGTGGGAACCTGTAGCTCTGTCCTTTCCCTGAATAAAGACTCCTGTGGGATCCTGGTCCCAAGTAAAGTCCTGGCTGTGTACCTCAGCTGCCTGAGGCTGGGCGGAAGGGTAAGGGTGGGTAACAGCTCTTTAGACTCCTCCTGAAACCCAAAGGCACACCTTGCTTATTCCTGGGCTATGGGATGGCAGGGGATTCTCTGAGGCAAAGCAGATAAGGCTTCTCAGTTCTTACAGAGTCCCCCTCTTGGTGTCTCTGCCCTGGAGTACTGGCTCCCTGTTCTTTCTCAATCTAGGTGCTACCTTCCTTAAGATATTCTCTGGAATATAGGCAATTACTGGGCCAAAGTAGCCAGTCTCCCTTTCATTTCTCTAGGGAAGGATGTGAGGGCAAAGGTCTCGATGCCCTTATGACTGTATACCCTGCATTCACGCCCTATCTCCTTCTCTCTTCCAGAGCGTCGCCAACATCATTCCCTAAACTGATGCACTGGCCTTGCTGAGCAGACTCGCTTTCCTGCTGGCGTATCAGCTGAAATGACTTGGAGGAGCTAGGGATGGGAGGCGGGTAGATTTCGGGAGTCCCTTGAGGGAACTGTACTGATATTTGTGAATAAATATGACACAACATGCTCTCATTATGGTCCACATGCTTCCTAAGGAGGAATGTGAGGGGAGGCTTGTCTTTTCTCTTCTGGCTTCTTTGCTGAGAGCTGGGGGTCTGATGCACAGGACAGGTTGAGCTAGGGATTTCAGGCTGATCAGATCTAAGAAGGCAGTTAGAGAGACAAACTGAGTTCCATTAGTGAGCAAGGTTCGTGGTCAGCACTGGGAGGAGCGTCATGAAAGAAAGCCACTTCAGGCCAGGAGTGGGGGCAGAAACCCCAAGGAAGAGATGGCAGGAACCATCTCAGCATCTTCATTCAGGGGATGTTGCGCCAAAGGAATAACAATGATTACTTGGGTTTATTATGCAATTTAGGCCTGCTAGGCTCCCGGACGGGTGCTTTACATGCATGACATCACTGAAGTCTCCCAACCACCCAGTTAGGTAAGAGGTACGGTTATTGCCCCATTTTATTGAGAAGCATGTGGAGGCTTGCACAGGTTAAGAAACATGACTAGTATTTGGAGGGAGAAACAGCCTAACAGCTACTAGGGATAGTCTAAAACAAAGAGGTCTTTCCTTGTTCGGCATCAGTAGCTATGGGAACCGGTGAATAAGGAGAGAGGAAAGACATACATTTGGGAGATCCCCTCTCCGGGAGGAAGGCCAAAGGCTCAGGGGGAAAGGCACACCGATGACAGGAGGGCGAGCTTCTTTACAAAGGCAGGAATGGTGACCGAGGAGGCCCAGCTTTCAGATCGTGGATGACTCAACGCCTCTGACATCATCATAGCAACTACTATCTACTGAGCACTTACTGTGAAGAGTGTTCATGCTCTGTAACCATTTAAACCTCTCCCAACCCAAAGGCGTAAGTCCTCTTATGATCCCCATTGCGTGGATGAGGAAGCTGAGGCTCAGAGGGGGCAGAGCACTTGCCCCAGGTAACCCATGAGAAAGCAGCATGCCTTCCTATTGCCATACCCTGCTGGGAGACGGGCATTCCAATCAGGATCCTGTGCCTCCACAGGGGCCATTAATTTCCTCCTATATAAAGAAGGGATGCTTGCCTGCAGAAGAGGACTATAAACATGGCTTCCAGCGTCAAAATTCCATCAATGGTGGGACCAAAAGAAAAAAAAGGAAGAGAGACAGTGTTCTGCCCTGTAATTTACAGGCTTCCTGAGGAGACAAGGCCTAGAAACAGAATATGAAAACAAATGCAAGGCAATGCAGCAGTAAGAACAAATGACACACTAGGGAGGGTGTGCACGATAAAGGTGATGTTCCTGACTCATTATATTGAAAATATTTCAAATTTAGCACAAAGATGAAGAACTTTAGAGTGGACACTTGCATACCCACTATTTAAATTTTACCACTAACATTTTGCTATGCTTGCTTTCTCACACATCCATCCATCACACACATCTCTCCATCTAGCCATCTATCAATACATTTTTTTATGCACTTCAAAGTAAATTTCAGACATCCATTTCCTGCATTTTTTAAAAGAGAAGCATTCATTCATAGCACACATTACTGAAAGTCTACTCTGTGCTGGACATTGGAGGACTCCCTTCCAAAAAGGGAATACTCAAGGGAATTATCCTTTCATAAAGTAAAAATTTTCACTAATTACTTGTATGCACATTTTTTTTTTTTTGCTGGATTTATTTGCCAAAGAGGTATGGGATAAATCATTATGTACTGGGAGTCAACCCTGAGAGGCTTCTGGAAAAGAAGGTCGTACCTGGTTCGAAGAGTAAAAGAAGCATGGCACATTCTTCCCTCGAGGCCTTGCATGCTGTTCACTCTGCTAGGAATATTCTCTATACGCTCTCCCCTTTGAAATTAAAGTATAGTTGACCGTTTGCAACAACATGGATGGACCTAGAGGGCATTATGCTAAGTGAAATAAGTCAGTTAGAGAAGAACAAATACGGTAAGATATCAGTACATGTGGAATCCAAAAAGCAAAACAAATTAACTAACAAAACAGAAACACACATAGGTACAAAGGACAAATAGATAGCTGACAGAGGAGAGAGGGTGGGGGCATAGGTGAAAAAGGTGAAGGGGAATTAGAGGTACAAACCTCCATGTCCCTTTTGTCCCCTATGTTAGTTCCTCCTCACCCTTTAGGTCTCAGCTACCTTGACCACACAATCTAAACTAAGGACCACCTTTGTTATTCTTTCTCACGGCACACTGCTTTTTTTCTTCATAGCACATACGACAATTTGTAGTTATTGTATAGACAAATTGTAGAGGGTGTCCCCCCAAAATGTGTACACAAACTTTGAATAACTATAAAGGCAGTGTTTATTAAACTACATTTCATTTTCAAAATTGAGCAATCAGCTGTTACAATATATATGTATTTTTTGGGGGACAGCCTGTATTTACTTATTTCATATCCATTTTCCCTCTAGACTAAGAGGTTTAAAAGGAAAGGTCCAGGCTAGGCACAAATGGCTGACAACTGGTAGAGGGAAGGCTTGAGCAGACTTGGGAAAGGCCTTGGAATAAGTGTTAGCAAGAATGAGGCACCTGACACAGGTAGGCGGAGCCAAGACGGGAGGTGCCAGTTTCTGCAGATGTGGAAGAACAAGGAGAGGAGTTTGGGCGGGACCGGACAGCCATCTCCATTGGGTGCTTACTATGTCTATGCTAAGCACTTACAGACATGATTCATTCCATCCTCACAACCTCTCCATGAGGCAGGTACCATGATTATCCCCCTTACAGATGATACAGTTGAGGTTCAGGGAAGGGAGAGAGTTGCCTGAGGCCACCCAGCTAGTAAGTGGTGATGGTGGGCTCTCTTCAAGAGCACTTCCCTGCTGGTGATCTCTGCTAGTGAGGCGGCATGCTTCCCTGGGACCCTGCTGCTTCAAAGTAAGTCCTCTTTGAAAATAAGTGTCTCTATTTGGCTCTTTCAGGAAGTGCATGTGTATGTCTCAAAATTAAACAACTGCTGAGAAAGCATTACAACAACAACGTTAACACGCCCAACATATATGTGTGCCGGGCACTGCTCTAAGCTCTTTGCATTATTACCCCATTTAACCCTCACATTCACCTCTCTTACAGATAGGGAAATTGTTATACAGATGGATTTAACTTATGGCTAGTAAGTGGTGGAGCCAGAATTTCAACCTAGACTCCAGGACAGACACTGTGGAAGAGATGAGCCAGTAGGTGCTAGTTTGAGGCCTAGGACCCCATAGGAGGGAGCAGAAACACTGCCCAGACCCAAGGCCTCGTCTCCTCTCTATACTTGAGTCCAACCTCCAAACCCGCCATCCTCAAGCCCCTTCCCTGATCTCTGTACTCCCCTCTCCCCACAACTGTCTGTTCCCCAGAGGAGCCCTGTTCACACCCAAGTCAGATCACAGCCTTCCTCAGGTCCAAGTCCTCAGCTGGTTCCATCTCAATCAGATAAAAGTCAAAGTCTTCACAATGGTTACTTCTTCACAAAATATATAAGAACACATAAAACACCAATCAAACAAGCAATCCAATTAAAAAATGGGTTGTGGACTTGAACAGACACCTCTCCCAAGAAGACATACAAATGCCCCACAGATATACAAAAAGATGCTCAACGTCAGTAGCTATTAGGAAGATGCAAATCAAAACTACAATGAGATACCACCTTGTGCCTGTTAGAATGGCTATTATCATCAAGATAGCTAATAATGAGTGTGGGAGAGGTTGCGGAGAAAAGGGAACCCTCATTCACTGCTGGTGGGAATGTAAACTGGTACAACCACTATGGAAAGCAGTCTGGTGGTTCCTCAAAAAAAAAAATCAAGAACAGAGTTACCACATGACCCAACAATCCCTCTTCTTGGGTATCTACCCAAAAAACTTGACAACATTTATTTGCAAAGACATATGCACCCCTATGTTCATTGCAGCATTATTCATGGTGACCAAGACATGGAGACAAGCAAAGTGTTCTTTAATAAGGGGCTGTATAAAGAAGATGTGGTAGTATTCAGCCATAAAAAAGATGAAATACTGACATTGGTGACAACATGGATGGACCTTGAGAATATTATACTAAGCAAAATAAGTCAGTCACAAAAAGCTAAGAACCATAGGATTTCACTCATATATGGGATATAAAACTGAAACTCATAGACACAGACAACAGTATGGTGGTTACCAGAGGGAAGGGGTGGGGGTAGTAAAAGGTAAAGGGGGCCAAATATATGGTGACAGAGATGCTTTGACTTTGGGTGTTGGGCACACAATGCATTATATAGATCATGTACCATAGAAATGTACACTTGAAACCTATATGATCTTATTAACCAATGCCACCCCAATAAATGTAATTTTAAAAATGGTTACCTCTTTGATATAAACTCCTCCCATTTCCCCCTGCTCCAGCCTCAAAGCCTCTGCACTACCATTCCCTTGCTCAGGATACACTATCCCCAGATACCCTCATGGCTCAGTTTCCCACTTCCTTTGGGTTTCGGTTCATAGGTGACATCTCAAAGAGCCCTTTCCTGACCACCCTATTTAAAATACCCACTCTGTCTTCTCTATTCCCTCACTCCACTGTGTTTTCCTTCATAGTGCTCATCACCACCTGATATGTTTATTGTCCAAATTCCCCCACAATGAATGTGAGCTCCCTAAGGAAAGAGATTTTGATGATCTTGTTCCATGTGGTATCCCCAGTGCCTAGAACAGGCGTGGCACAGGGTAGGTACTCAATAAATATTTGTTGAATGAATAAAGTGGTGCACGAGAGAGAAAAGATGAAATCAGAAGGTTGTGGACATGATGCGGGCATGCCAGATTTGTGGGTGCTATCATATACAAAACAAGGGAGGCATGGTGAGGTTGGGGTGGTGGTAGTAAAAGCTGTTTGGAGTCAGACAGACTTGGGTAAAATTCTGACAACTCCATTTCACCATAATCTTTTCACATATGATCCTGTGTATGTGTTTAAAACTCTAGACCTGTTACCTCATCTGTAAAATGGGCATAACCTCCTTCCTGAGGTTATAGTGAGGATTAAATGAGAACATGCATGTGAAGGCACCACATCATCTGTCGGACTGGGTATATAATAACTATGCCTTAAGACTGATTTGAGGTGACTGCTCAGGTACAGAGATGTCTGAGGTAGTTTTTCTCAGAATGTAGAACATGAACCTGCTGCTGGCAGAGGAAAATTTAGGTGTTCAGTGATCACGGCTTTAGATCACTCTGAACCACCCCGTGAGGAACTCTTTTCTCAATTTCCTTTGACGCTTTCTGATTTTGTTAGAGAGGAACACTCAATTCTGTGCTGGTGTGCCTTAAACATCTCTCTCATACTTGCTAATAAAGAGGATACAGAAACCGCAGCCATCTGTAATGTAACACCATTGTTTGCTTCTCTCTATGTTTTTCTGGTACTTTCTATTTATGGGCAAGTGATTCTGGCTTTCTACTTCCAGCAGCAATATAAAATATTCTCTTAAAATGTATTAAGAAAGTAAGCTAGCTTAAAGAACAGTCTTAGCAGTAAAGAAGGGAGAGGGCAGATGTATGCCATTGTGCAGGAGTGTCCCACGAGGGAAGTGTGGCAAGGAGGCTGAGTCAGCGGTCACTCTGCTGCCTGCCAAGGTCCTGTCCTCGGCCAATGGGAAGCAGCAGGCTCAGGGCTGGGGTCTCCATCACCAATCCTGGAGACCTCGGATTTACTCCTGCTCCCCTCCCCCCACAAGATGCCAGGACAAAACCCAAAACCAATTCTATCCAGGGAAGAATGAGGGTTTTGAAAAGCAGGGGGAGGTCTGAAATACTGAGGTGACAGAAAATGCTGGGGGTCAGGGCTTAGGAGTGGGGCAGGCTGGGCTTGGGTTTTGCTCTACCACACATTCACATGTTCTCTCTGAACCCCAACTTCTCCAACTCTAAATGGGGTAATAATAATAAGACCGATCTCCAGGGCTGTCTGAGCCTTAAAGTGTATAGTCCAGTGCCGGACACATAGAAAGCCCTTGATAGATTGGAGCTGCAATGATTATTATTATTATTATTATTATTATTATTATTACCACCGCATTTATTATTATCACTGAAGAGTCAGAGATGAATAACAAGGAGGTAGGAGCTGCTGAGGGCAGACAGGGATTGTTTTCACATGGTGAGAGGTGTTGAATGTTACAAGTTGGGGTGTGGGTGCTGGGGTGGAGAGAGAGACTGACTGGGAGACATTGAGAAAGGCAGATGGAAACCGACCCCTCCTAACTGGGCGATGAGTCGTGGTGAAACAAGGCAGTGGCAAGTGGGAGGGCCTGGGCTCCTGGGAGTACAGAGGCAGCCATGCTTGCTAAGCAGGGATGAGATCTGACCAAGTTCCACATCCTGAGCTGGGACCCGCAGAGCATCATGCTGCTGACTTAGGGCTCCTGCTCTGGTGCTGACCCCTCCTCCCTTGCCAGGGTCATCCTGGCCCCTGGGGCGGGGGGGAGACTGGGGGTGGGTGGGGTGAGCTGGTGCAGTCCTAGCCCTTCCAGGAGGCCATGAACTCACACACGTGTCCCTTCCGTAACAGGTAAACAGGATGGGTGCTTGGGTCAGCTGCTCCCTCCCAAGGTCTTTCCCTCCCACTCATTCCCTGGGGGTGGCTGGCCCGCCCAGTTCCCCTGCTCCACACCCAGCTTTCTTAGCCAAGAGCCACCAGGATGTTAACTGAGACACCCTGATGACCACGCTCAGGGTCGTGGCCACTCCCTTCCCGGAGGCCTGGGGTCCCTACTGAAACCCGAGGCCAGTCTCAGCTCCCAGGCTCTCTGGAGTTGTGGAGAGGGTGAGGGCAGGCACCTTTAGATGGCAGCCTGGGGGAGAAGAGAAATGGGAGAGGCAAAGGCTAACTTAAACGGAGAGAAAGGTCACCTGTCGCCATTCTGATGCCCCCGACCGAGGCTAGCTTACACCTAACTCACCTGCCCCCTCTCCCACTGAGTTTCGTATCCTTGCCCCACTGGTGGGGCCCAGCCTGTGATTTCCCTCCGCCTACCGAGGTGGTAGGAGACACCAACAGACTATCTCCTCAGATGCCCCCATCCCCACCCTGCGCCCCAAATTCCTCCTGTTGGGAAACTGGAACACTTTGCATCCATCTCATTCCATGTCTCCCTCCCTCCCTGATGCATGGGCGCCCTCTCTGTTTCAACACAGACTTTCAGACTCACAATTACAGCTCATTACCCTATCGGTGCTGGCCTTGAGTCACTGGGAGGAGGGACTCCGGGCTGCCCAGCCCCGTCACCTTCTCCCAAGCTGCAGTATAAGGAGTAGGGGCAGGGAGGAGGCCTCTGGGAAGGCAGGGGAGTCTGGGAAAGGAGAGAGGCGGCTGCAGACCTAGAAGGAGTGAGAACCAGAAGGAAGAAGGAAGAAGAGAACGGAGGCGGGCACACAGACACAGAGACGGGAAAGGGCCAACAGAAGGAAACTTGGGTGGGGAAAGACACTTAGGAGGGAGAAGGAGTGAGGCAGAGATGAAGTTCCAGGGGTCCCTGGCCTGCCTCCTGCTGGCCCTGTACCTGGGCAGTGGGGAGGCTGGCCCGTTGCTAGGTGGAGGGGCAAGCGCTGGAACAGGTTTTGGGGAAGCTGCTGGACAGGCGGTGGGAGATGCCATTGGTCATGGGATCAGGGAGGCCATTGGCCAAGGGGCTGGAGAGGCAGCCCACGCTCTTGGGAACACTGGGAGCGAGGCTGGCACACAGACTGAGAACGTTATTCGACACGGAATAGATGCTGCCCACAGCTCCTGGCAGGGGATGCCTGGCAGCAACAGTGCTTGGGTGAGTGGCTGGGAGGAAGCTGGGTGTGGAAACGGGGGGCTGTAGGAAGCTGGGTTGAGTATCTTGGGAATCAATGGGACGATGAAGGAGTCTTATTTGCGGCTGTCCGGGGGCAGTTCCCGTCCATGTTGTGCATCCTCTCTCTGCCTCTCCTTGTGCCCTGGGGTCTCTCCCTGCCTCTCCTTGTGCCCTGCTCTGGCTCCTCTCTAGCTCAGCTGCTCTGCCTGCCCTGCCCCGTCACGAGTGATCAGGTCACACACACTAAGTGCATGCATGTTGTCTTTGCAGGGAACCAATGGCCAGCCTCCATCTGGAGGCCACGGCACCTTTGGTTCTCAGGGTGGCCTCAGAGCCCAAAGCCAGGGCAATCCCTGGATCCATGGAGTCTCTGGAGGCTCAGGGGGCAGCTTTGGAACCAACTCTCAAGGAAGCTCCTGGGGCCAAGGAGGCAATGGAGGGCCATACAACGTGGGGACCAACGCTCAGGTAAAGTAAGCGGCCAGCCCTGATCCCGTACCTTCACCCCTTCAAGCCCACACTCTCCTGCCTCCCTCAGCCTTCAGATCCCATACTCAGTCTCACCCTCCCTGCAGGGAGCTGTGGCCCAACCTGGTTATGGCTCCGTGAGGGGCAACGGCAATCCGAACACGGAGGTAAGAGGAAGAGGTCGGGGGAGGAAGAGGGTGTCCGGGTGCCTGTGACAGAAAGCAGGAGAGACAAAGAGGCAAGAGAGATGGGGAAGGCAGATTGGCCAGGGAGAGAGGAGCGCGGGAGGAGGCAAGGGAGAGAGGGATGTCAGTGGGATGGGGTGCGGGAGGAACACGTGGGGAGAGAAAGCCGAGCCCGGTGAGGAAGGAGAGCAGGGCCTGTGGCGCCGGCCCTCTCTGAAATCTCACCCCTCACCTGTCCGCTCTCTCCCGCAGTGCACCAACTCTCCGCCCTCCAGCTCCGGGGGAAGCTCCAGCAACTCTTGGGTAAGAGGAGGGGCGCCTGAAGCGTGCGGCACAGGGAGGAAACAGCTCTCTTTCCTCGGACTGGGCAGGAAGATGCCTGAGCAGGAGCGCATGGGGGTGGGGGAAGCAACCGGGGTTCTCACCTTTAGTCCTCGCTCTGGTCCCTCAGGGAAGCAGTGGCGGCAGCAGTGACAGTGGCGGTGGCAGCAACAGCGGCAGCAGCGGTGGCAGCAACAGTGGCAGCAGCGGTGGCAGCAACAGTGGCAGCAGCGGTGGCAGTGGCGGCAGTGGCGGCGGCAGTGGCAGCAGTGGCGGCAGCAGTGGCAGCAACAGTGGCAGCAACAGTGGCAGCAGCAGTGGCGGCGGCAGAGGCAGTGGCGGCAGCAGTGGCAGTGACGGCAGCAGTGGCGGCAGCAGCGGCAGCAGCGGTTCTGGGGGCAACTGGGTGAGCTCTGCTCCTGTGCTGAAGGCAGAGAGGAGGCTGAGGCCCGTGCAGGTCCCGGCCGAGGAGATGCGCTCCAAGGCCTTCCCGAACGCTGCCCGCCCTGGGGTGGGCGGCATCCCTGGCAGAGGTCACCCGGTGGCTCCTTCACTTTGCCTCCCACCTCCCCAGCCCCACCACGCAGGCTTCCGGAGAGGTGCCCTCCCTACCTCTGCTCCCCCTGTCCCTTATCTCTGCTCCATGGCGGTGGGGATCTTCTCTCTCCTGTCGGACCCCTATCCCTGCAGTGGTGGCCACTTGGGAATCTGACTACCGCTGGGGGTGGTGGGTGGGAGAAGAGAGGTGGGCACGGAACAACATGACACTTGTTAGGCATGCTCCCGGGGGAATGGGGGCGAGCCTGCACACATGGAGACTTCAGGCATGACGGGGCGGTGGTACAGGCAAACTAATACATATGCTGCACGCCCGCGAGGCCCCTCCCGATGGTGAGAGGACCAGGGAGGGACCACAGCCTGTCAGCTGGGTTAGGCGGGATCTCCAGGAGGGGGGCCTGGAGAGGGAGAACCCTGCCGGCTTCCTTTGGAGTCCGGGAAAGGTGTCGGGCAAGAGGAGGGAGGCAACTAGAACAAGCCAGATAGCACAAGCTGCTGTAATTCACTGCTCCCTGTACCGCCGGCTTTTCCCCCATCTAATTTCCCCTTGGAAAATTCTAGGCGTGTGGACCAGGCTCCCTGCCAGTGGCGCTCTCCCCTCGCTAGGTTCCAGGAGAGGGCCAGGGGAGAGGAGAGACAGGGGGAGGGCAGAACGAGGCCAGCCTGCCCGCCGGCCTCGGGGGACTTTGGTGCAGCCAGGCTCCGAGGCCTTCCACCCCTGGCACGAGGCCTTCCACCCCTGGCACGTGGTGGGAAGTGGGAGCAGCAGCTCGGAAGTCCCCCGGGTTACCCCACATTCCCAAATGCGCTCGGCCACACCTCGTCCTGCCCGTGCTCCCACGACTTCCCGCCGTGAACGAGCGGCTGCAGATAGCGGGCGGGCAGAGGGGGGTCACTTGGCCGGGAATCGTCGGGTCCCTCCCAAGTCCCTGGCAGACAGCAGGTGGACCCTTGCCGTCCCTTGTAGGAACACAGTGGCAGCTCTTCCTCAGGAAGCAGTGGAGGGAGTGGTGGTGGAAACAAACCCGGGGTGAGTGTCTCCGGTGTGCCCCTGCACGGATCCCCCCGAAACTGAAGCCGTGGGAGGGAAAAGAGGAGGCCCCGTGGATGGTGGGAGAGTGACGGCCGGGGCTGAGAGTGGGGTGGACCGCTGCTCGGGTGGGGCCGATGTGCGTGAACCTCGGGGCTAAAAAGGCTGCAACTCGAGGGCTGGCACGGGCGTCCGGGTAGGAACGGAGAGCAAGTCTTCTCTCTTTCTCTCGCCCACAGTGTGACAACCCAGGAAATGATGTCCGAGTGCCTGGATCTGGGGCTCAGGTGAGAGCCAAACTCGTGGTGACCACCGCTCATCACTGCCCCTGTGCCCACTCCTTGTAGCCCAGCTCTGCTCTCCGCTCCTAAGGCTAATCTTCGCCTCAACCCGGTTTGTGGGGAATTACAATTTAGGGGCAGAGACCAAGCGCATAAAGTTACTAACCATCTCCACAGGAATAATTAATTGCAAATCCTTATGTGACATACCCGCACCGACGGGGCTGTGAAAATCACCTGAAGGCCAGTCCTTTTAGAAACGTAATTGTTTCCAGCGCCCTGTGCCTGGCTAGTGAGAACAGTTTGGCAGGCCCTATGATGTTGGTTTGAAACGGTGTTTTTGGAAGCATGCGTCCCCCGCCTAGTTATTCTGGAAATTTGGGCTTTCTGTCAGAACCTGCAGCACCGACAGGGGAAGTGCTACACTAAGGGGCCCACGAAGGGCCCGGAGGTCTTGGGAAAAATGCGGGTTCTGAATCAGCTCTGGGGTGTTGCCCAGATCCTGGCTTCCAACAGGCTCTGGGGGAGGCTGGTGCAGAGCAGCAGCAGCCGGTGTGAGCGTCGCCTGCAGGGCGAGGAGCACAGCCCCGTGATGCTACATTGGCAAGGCTCTCCGAAGAGCTCCTAAAATATTGGGCAGACTAACCTTTTGTGGGTAGACAGGTTTCAAGAAAACTTCTCCTAGTTTGTTACTCTGCTTGTAGTTTTTCTACATACCAAAAGTCTGCTTTTCTATGGTGTCTGCTCTTGAAAACAAAGGTCTTTATTTTCTACTAGCATGACTAATACTTCTGTAATTTCGTCGTTACATTTAACTCTTTAATCCGCCCGGGCGGTATTTTGGTATATATTGTCTAGTCCACTCCTGGATGCAACTAGGCAGGCCCCTACCCTTTGGATCAGATCTGTGTGCTGCCGTAGGAAGTGACAATCAGAGAAAAATAGGAGGGAGGGAACTGTGAGGTATAAATAAGTTTCCCCCCCCAAAAAAACGTAACTGGTATTCCCAGCCCTGTGTATTGAATCATTTCTACCACTGAATTAGAACATCATGTGTATGTACCTTAATATTTGGGGAGAGCTTCTGGGAGTTCTATTTTGTTAAATGGATTGATCTGTTCTGGGACAGGAACCACAGTTTTGTTCGTGGTCGCTTCATAGTACATTCATATCTGCTAGTACAAGTCCCTTCGCTGCTCATCTTTTCCAGTGTTTTCTGACCGAGTTGTAGGCATTTATTCTTCCAAATGAACGTCAAGATGATTTTGACAGGTTCCAAAGAGATTTCCATTAGGATTTTAAGAGGAATCCTGTTAAGTCACACGTGAATTTGCAGGGATGGACCTAGTAAAACAATGAGCTGTGTTTCACTGTCTTGTCCCGCAGGGCTTCAGAGGCCCTGGCGGCTCTGGCGACATCAGGGCGAGGAGAGTAGGGATGGTGGCAGCAGCAATACCAACAGGGCAGGCAGTCCCCATTCCCAGCCTGTCTAGATTTTCGCTCTGGGAATGAAGAGGTGCCGATGGGTCTGGGATCCATACCAAACAGTAAAAGCAGATCTCCAAAGGAGCCGACCTCTGCTATTGGAGGAGACTAGCAGTTGACTTCTGTGCCGCCTCATCTCCCAGGGACTCTCCCGCTGGCATCACCTTCCTGACTACAGCAAAACATCAGCCCGGCCTGCATTTTTGAATTAATTCAGTACAGCAGCCTGGCTGGTTCCTACTTGGTGGCCAAGGCCCTTCCTACTGAATCGTGGACGGCTTGCAGACTGAATAGAAACAGATGGGGATGGTACCCATGAACATCCTACGTGAGAAGCAGCCCCAACCACAAGGGGGGGGGGGAGGAACAAGAGTTGCCAGGAAAGACAGAGCTACCCCAAGAGAAGGACTCAGCTGTGCTACTGCCTCAGGCCCCTGATTCAGGAATCCTTCACCTACATCTCACCTCCCATCTTGCCTGCCTCCCCACCAACTCTTCTCTATTTTCTCTCCCCTCAGGAAATAAGCAGGGAAGGTAGTCGCCTCGTTGGAAACTCCCAAGGCAATTATCAGGTGAGCAGGGATGTCTTTAGGAGAAGGGATGGTGGAGTGTGGGGATAGAATGCCAAGGGCCTGGGAAAAGGAAGAGAAATATCAGTTTCTCTGAATCTGTCAGGTGACCACCAGGAGACCAACAGGGGTCCAGGATCCCTGCCATTCTCCTTGATTCATCCATTCTCTCCCTCCTTCCAACTGCAACCAGTCCTATTACCTCTTCAAGAGAAAAAATAGATTAAAATAACAGAAGAATGGCTAGCTAAGGGGGGATTTTAAACATCATACTTCAGAAGGCAGTGTTTGAGAAGCACAAAGGCAGTGAACTTTGACTTACAAATGGGAGATCACTTGTCACCTGTGGATCTTTAGGCAAGTCAGTTGACGTCTATGAGTCTGGCCTTCCCCTTGGGTAAAACGGGCACCGTGAAGCCCAACGTCCTCACCCCCACAGCTACTGCAGAGCTTTCTGCATCATAACCCGGCCAAGGGGGCTCAGGGTCCAGACACTGAGGTCTGGCATGGAGACAGATCTGAGGCAAGCTGCTGGGCAGTGCTGAGTGTCAGTTTCCTCATCTGTCAAACGGAGACATCTCCACAAAGGACATGGCCGGATGAGGCACAGCGCTTGGCGCACAGAGAGGCTATGTATTAGGGAGTGGGTAGGGTTATTCTAGGCAGCAAATAATGAGTCATTCCAGGAAGGCTTTCTGGAGGTGAGGTTCTTAGGTGCTGTGTAAAGAAGAGAGGTGGCTTTACAGAGGGCACATGGTGCTTGAGCAAAGGCAAAGATGCGTGGGCCAGGAGCAGGCTGATGGGTGGTATGCATAACAAGATGCATGAGCCTTGAACAGCAGTCCCCTTTCCCCACCCAGGGGCAAGGGTCCAGTGGGGGAGGTGAAGCTGTCGGTGGAATCGATAATTTGGTGAGTGGAGGCATCACCCCACCTTAAGCCAGGACCCTCCAGACATCCATAGCGCCTGCCCCTGCCTCTTGCTCACAAAGCGTGTTCTCACTCGCATCCCATTTCTCATTGGTTCCTTAGAACTCTCAGACATCTCCTGGGCTCTTCAACTTCGACACCTTCTGGAAGGTGAGTTCAGCAAGGTTGCTCTGCTCATTCATTCTCTTTTGGAAAACCAAAACCCTGGCCCCTTGACCTCACAGGATGAAGTCCTCTTTCTAGAACTTCTGACAGTGGTGGTCCTTGACCTCTCTTGTCCCGAGGCCCCGAGCCAATTTCATTATTATGATCCAATTTGGCCAGTCTCCTTTTTTTCCCCCTCCTCTTCTTTGCAGAACTTTAAATCCAAGCTGGGCTTCATTAACTGGGATGCCATAAACAAGGTAAGGGCTGGAAGGCCATGTCATATGATCTTTGTGGGAGAGGAATATAGAAAGAGAAGAAAGCTAAACCTCTGAGCCAGGTGAAATAATGATGATGGCCATGAAGAGCATTTTGGATAGTGCTAAAAAAAAAAAAAAACAAACCCCACCCCAAACAAACAAACAAAAAAACAAGGAGGAAGAACAGCTGAGATATGAAGAGAGGGAGACTTTGCAAACAGTTGGGTATTGAGGATGAGAAATGAATGGGCCTCTTTCATATCCTAACATGCAGACGTGCACAGTTCTACACCTCAGTCTCCCCTCCGAGACCTGGAGGTTAATGGGAGAGTAAGGAGGTGTAATACTCAGGAAATCAGAGAGGCAGCAGAGGCCAGGGTGGGAGAGTGGACTGAACAGTCAGGTGGAGCTAAAAGGCCACATGAGGACTGACACAGAGAGAGAAGGGAAGGAGGAAGCCAACATGTATTGAGTGCCTCGTGGGTGCCCTGTACGTACGTAATATTAGGGGACACGTGGGCCCAGGAGCCCTTTCTTCTTCCTCCCTGCCCACCCCCTCCTCTTGTAGGGAACCCCCTGGCCAAGCCGACGTGACACCAGAATAGTAGAGAGAGTGGACTGGAAGGAGAGGATTGAGAGCAGACAAACAACCCACACAAATACGAAAAGCAAAAGCTGTAACTGGCAGCCCAATTATGTGATATTTTTTTTTGGATACATTAAAAAACACACACAATATGAATCAGTTGCCAAAGTTTGAAAATGGGTAGACTTCACACAATGGCTTGGATTTCTGACTTCTACTGAAAAATTTGCCAACACAGGGCCCCGTTCCGTGAGCTACAACAAACTAAAGCTGAGCAGCTGCTGCTTCTCACCATGGGGACTTGCTCTCTAGAAGTCAGACCCCCCCTGCCCGTCACAGCCATTCTAGCCACCTGACTGGCCGTGTCCAGTTGAGTTTCTAAGCCTTCACTTAAAAAAAATGAAGACTAGGATCCTGTCCTCCAAAACTTGTGGGGGGGGAGGGGCGGGGGAAAGGGATCCTCACAGGGGGAGGCAAAGAGGCAGCCCAAACCCCAGGAAAGTCAAAGCCTGCCCTTTGGGATAGGGGGGAAGTGGAAGACGGAAGATACAGATGTGCCCAGATGCAGCACAGTCTGGTCTGCATGAACTAAATGAACAAAATAGGCTGTTTCTGGTTTAGAAGCACAGCCTCTGGTGGGGCAAGACTCCTTACTGTGAACTCCTTACTGGGGAAGCCAGACGCCTGAGCATGGGGACCTTCGGGCACACACAGACGACCTCCCAGCGGGCCAGGACAGATAGCCAAGCGTGTTTGCACATCTAGAGGGGGCAGCACAGTGAGTGCCTGCGGTCAGGCAGGATTCATCTGGGATGACTTCCCAGAGACACAGATCTCAGAAGAGGGACAGGACAGAGTTGGGCAGAGAAGGGAAGGGCGAGCCCTGGCTCCTTCACAGTGCAGGGTGAGGTGCTGAGGACTTCCTACAGAGTAAGGAGTGAGGACAGGGGGGCTGTACATAACATTCCTGGCAAGGTATGAGAGTTTTCAAGCCCAAGCTGGAATATCTGGGGTTGACTGGATGACAGCCGTGGTTCAAAAAAGTCCCTGCAGATTTCTGGAGCAGGGGACTAATATAACCTTGACTTTCCATTACTCCCTGAAGTCCTATTCCTCAAGCTCCCTCTTAGAACCCATTTCTTTGCCCAGGACGACGGGAGCTTTCACACCCCGTGACCTCCAGACAAGGAGCTACCAGATGGATGGGAGCCCCCCACCCCTTCTTAAAAAAACGCTATTCACCACTAATCTCAACCTTTGCCCTTGAAATAAACCTTAGCTGCCCCACACTCCTGGTGTCTGCTCCTTTCTTACGTCTCAACTGTTACCCCAGGGCGGGCGTGGAAGGGGTAACTTAAGCCCCACAGATTTGGGAAATGGGCTGGAGGTGGCATGGCAGGGGAAAAGGCAGGAAGCTCTGTGGGCGGGTCTTAGTCCTGAGGTTTTGCTACAGTTATGTTCAGCCAGAGGAAGGGGACAATGGGATAGAGAAGAACACCCTGTGTGCGAGGGGCGGGAAGGACAGCTAATGGCTCCAGAGATCTAGCTTCTCTCTCTCTCTCTGCTTGCAAAAATAGTTTTCTGGCCCCTAAAGACACCCAGCTTCCCCCTAAATCTTAGTCATAGTGCAATTATGAAGACCGAGAAATGGTGGGAGCAAGAGTAGGGGCTTAGATGATCAGGGGGTCAAGCTCTCGGCTAACCTGCTCCCCACCTTTCATCCACAGGGCCAAGTCCCATCCCCCAGCACTCGAGCCCTCCTCTACTTCAGTCGACTCTGGGAGGTAGGACAATTCTCACTTTTTGAAGAACTAGGACCCTGGTCATCCTGTCCCTCTCTTTATCTCCCTCAAGGCAGCCAAACCCCAGCTCCTGTCACAACCCCCCCCCCCCTCTGTTGATTTTGGAGATGGGCAATCTCATCCAAATCTTATCACGAATACCATCAGAAATTCTAACACCCTTAATAGGCGTATCTTCATCTAACCCCAACCACACCCGGGCTCCAAAACCCATTCTTGTGCGTGGTCCTGAAACTTTCCCAATGAGCTGCCACACTCCACCCTCTGTCTCCCTGTGGTCCACTCAATCTCTCCTTCTTCCTCCAGGATTTCAAACACAATACTCCTTTTTTGAACTGGAAAGCCATTATTGAGGTAAGGGCAGCAGAACCTCTTGTTTTGGGGTCAGGAAGCTCATCTCTGGGGATGTGGGGTGCTGGGTCCTTGGCAATAGCTTGCAGATTCTGTGCCAGTTCCTTACCCTCTCTGCTGAGGGAGGGTGCCTCCCTCCCTTCCCACTTTCCTTTATGCAACGCTGAGTGGGGGTGGGGTGGGAGAGAGAAGCTGTGAGTCACTGAAGAAAGAACAGGGTGGCAGGTCCTCCTGAGGATTAAAGCCCAGGCCCAGGGTGGGGGCCCTCACAGGCACGGGGATATGAAGTTGGCCACTGTCTCGGCTCTGCTGCCGCTCCTGCTGGGCCTGGCCTGGCGTGGGGGGCGGGGGGGGGGGAAGCCACAGCTGGGTGGGTACTGCAGGGTGAACAGGTGACCGGGACTAGGAGGGTGGGAAGAGGGAAGGACCTCAGAACTGGAAAGAGGGGGAACTAGGAGGAAAGCTGAAGGGAAACAGCAGGTGTTGGGGCAGGGGGCGGGGGGGGAGGGATCAAGTCATTGTTAACCGCAGGCAGGTGCACAGGGTCTGAATTTCTGCATTCTGGGAGGATGGGCAGGACCCCTGGGTCTTCCAGAAAGCCGCACCTCGATTCCGCATGGCCAGTGGCCTTCAGGAATCAGGTCTCTTAGGCACTAAGGCAAAGGGTGCCTATTCACTCATCGACATGGGCCAGGAACCTGAAGTCGGACAGGTGGGGCCATGCAACGGAGGGGCCAAGGCCTTCCAACTGAGTGTTGTCATGTACGCATGCCGTCCCAGTGTGACCACACCACCTGATTCTTCAAGGAAAGCTAGAAATCCGATATTGAGTTGCTTACAACGAAATCCATTTTAAAAATGCAAACCAAGCAAAAAATGTCTGGAGGCCTGTGGTAACCGGTTTGTGACCTCAGTGTTAGGGCTGAAACTCAACGTCAGCCAGAGTTAAGAAGAACATCCTAACCCTGTGTGTGTGTGAGGTGGCTGCGTGTGTGTGTGTGTGTGTGTGTGTGTGTGTGTGTGTGTGAGTAGAAAAGTGATGATGGAAGGAACTGAACTTCTCTCCCACCGCTTAGGAATTTCCCTGCCTCACCTGGGGGAGGGAGAGGGTAGTGCATCTGCAGTGCCTTCATCTATGTCCTTGTGTTTCTCCCCTTTCTCTTTGACCCAGAGCTAACGTTATATACTCCACGTTGCCTCACAAACAACATTGTGAACAGGGATAAAAGGGCCTATGTGGGGAGCAGGGTTTGGCATCAGCAAAAGGTGGGCTGGGGCTTAGGGGCCTGGGTCTGCCCCCATGGGAGCCTGTGTGGGCACCACACATTGTCCTTCTAGCTCAGTCTCAGGCCAGCCTGCCAACATTCCAGGTGCCTGGGTGGGGATGGTGTTGCTAAACCCAGTTCGCTACCCTCACTTCCCAACTCTGAGTGTGGAAATCTATCTACCTGTATCTATCTGGACCATCAGTGTCCTCCAGGCTCACTGCCCTCTCTGTGGACAGCACTCACGGGTTCCTGAGAGGGGCGGGGCGGGGTAGGTGGGATGCTCGTGCTGCAAAAGGAGGGCAGCGCCCAGGCGGCAGGATGTTGGAGTCCCACAAGTCTGGCAAGGCCTGAGGACCGTGGAGACACTCTAACTGCGGCCCCCTTTCTTGCAGGATGACTATTCCTCATCATCACTTCAGAAGAGGGCAGGCAATGCTGGTCAGGTAAGCCTCTGCCCTCACACTGACCTTGGAGGCCCTCAGTCTCTCTCAGTCTTGTTCCTCAGTCTGGCCAACCTCATATTCTCCTCCTTCACTCCTCTGTTCTGTACATTTCTCAGCCTGGTGCAGGATGGCCAGAGGTAGCGGCTGTAACTTCTAAGGTAAGAGATCTGCCCCATGACCATCTGAGTTAGACCTCACTTCTGTTCTTGGTCTCCTTTCCTCACCTCCCAAGTAACACTTGGATTAGGAGAGGGAGGAAGGCAGAGCCACTTGGGCTGGGACCATAAGGCGGTGAGCGTGTGGGCTGTGGATGGCTGAAGGGGATTCTGGGAAAGAAAACACCTGACACCAGGACGGGGAGAAGGCAGGGGCTTTGAGACAGGTCCAGCCAGGGCAGGGAATAAACAACCAAGTTTATTCCGGAGAAAAAGTGGTTTCATCCCTTCTGTGCTGCCCCCCCCCCACCCCCCACTACCCACCACCCTTGCTTTCTTCCGCAGAACTACAATTATAACCAGCAGGCATATCCTACTGTCTCTGGCGGGCAGTACTCCGCCAAGGGCCCCGCTAAGGTAAGACTTGCAACTGCCCTGTTTTCCCATTGGGGTCTCTGCGTGGAGGTGAGGGAGGGAGGCTTTCGCTGCCAGGGTCTTCTATGGGGGTTAGCTGAGGCCAAATCCTGTTCACTCTGAAAGTCATCTCTTTCCACACCTTCTATCCTGCACTTCCAAACTGCTCTTAGAGAAAGGAAGTAGGTTCAAGGCTCTTTACAGCCGCATTCAGAGAAGGTTACAAGGGAGCAGTGGCTACATCATGGAGAAAACTGGGGACCACTATCCTCTCAAAGAGAAATACCAGTATATGCTCCTTAGAAAAATCCCATGAAACATGGCAGCACAAGCCGCCTTCCTTTGTAGTATCCACTCTCTACCTCTTTAACTGCTGACCTTCTGGGCGTGGTGGGGGTAGAGGGGGAGGAGGATAGGCGAAGCAGGGTTTGTCCAGGAACTCTTGGTTGGTGGGAATAAATGTTTCATTCCACAAAAGAACTAAAAGGAAGAACATTTGAGAATTTTGTTGCATTCAGTTGCAAAGAAAGCAGTCTTGCAAAGTCAGTAAATGAATGTGCTAAATACTAATTGGGCTGGTGAAGCAAAAACAGGTGGTATTTCCCTCCCCCTCTCAGAACAGTAAAGCCCTGTCCTCAAGGAGAAGAGAGATCGGAAACTCTCTGCTGACAGGTGAAGCGGCGGTCCATACTGCCTGTGGGTGTCCACTTCGCCAATTATTTGTGGCCAATTTCCATCCGCCATGCAGGCAGAGGGAGACCTACCTATTCTCATCCACTTCCTGTGGGCAGAGTGTGCTAAGGGAGCACACTCAGTATCATCTTGGGTAACGTGTACTTTGGATGATAAATTCTGCTGTGAAAAAACTTCCATGGGCTGAATGTCTACAGTCAGACCAAAGGAGCTTTGAGATAAACTGGTTTGATCTTGCCCCTTCCACTGAGCCCTTTCTGAGCACCAAGGACATGGCAGAGTCCAGAGAGGTCACTGTAGCACCCATATCACCTACTCTGATCTTCTCTTTACAGGGGGGAGTCACGCTTTCTTCGTCGGTAAGTGCTGGGGCAAAGAAAATTGGCGTGTGAGAGAAGGGCTCTGAGGGCAGAGGTTGTGCAGGGGAAAGTGCGATGTCCACTCAGACATTCTCCCTGTCCCACAGGCTTCCCGGGCGCGACCTGGCCTGCTGCAGTGGGTGAAGTTCTGGTAGGTGAGTATTAGAGTGAGCCAGGCTCGGCTTCATCCAGGAGCTGGGGCACCATCGCCCAGGGGCAGGGCTGGGATCATAGCCCTTGCTTTGCTCTGGGTGGGTACTCTAAAGGTACTGAGAAGGTGAGTCCAATGTGAGGGTGTGAAGAAAAACTTACAAGATATGATCTACTCAGAAGGCACCTCTGAGTGCTGAGTGAAGGCCTGTTGGAGGTGGGACCATGCAGGAACAGATATGAGAAGAAGAATGGCAGACTAGGTTAAGGAGAGGGACTGGGATAGGAATTGTGCAGGGCAGCTGTAGAGAGGTGAGCCTTTCAGGTGTAAAGGGTCAGAGGCAGGAGGAAGAAGTGAGTCCCCAGTGGGGGAGAGGTGATAGATTAACTTGGCAGAACCACATAACCTGTTTTAGGGGACAGCAAAAGTGAGGGGATGGCAGGTGAACTAGGTAAGACGCTAAGGAACTGTGGGAGTGCAGAAGCTCGATGAAGGGATGCCTGGTTTCATAAGACAGTCAGAGAAAGATAAATATCACATGACCTCACTCATATGTGGAATCTAATGAACAAAATAAACTGATGAACAAAATAGACCCAGAGACATAGAAACATGGAATCTCAGAGGGAAGGCGGGATGGAGGGTAGGGCGAGATTAACTGGGGAATTTACTACATGTATGCCTAGCCCATGGACACAGACACTAGTGCAGGCAAGACCTGGGAAGGATGGGTGCGTGGTGGTGGTGATGGTGTGGGGGGGTGGTCAGTGGGAAAAAAGGGGGGCATCTGTAGTGGAGGGGACTTTCAACAATAAAGATTAAAAAAAAATCACATACAAAGAACAACCACTTAGCAAACACTTAAATGTGACAGGCATTGTGATTGGCCCTTTATTTGCGTCATACTATTAATCCCCGGAAAAGGTGCTATAATTGTTTACATGTTTTAGATGAAGAAACTGAGGCTCAGAGAGGAAGCCTCACTCCTGCTGCAAGAATATGACATTCCGTTCTGGGTGCCACTAACCTGTTCACAAGGGTGTCCCACCCCACCCCCACCCAGACAGGGAGAATGAGAGGGGAACGAAGGGGCAGGGACACTTCTATTTTGTTCTATAAATATATTTTAATAATGAAAAAAAAAACACACAAAAAGAAAAGGATGTCTGGTTTCAACAGATTGGAAGGGGTCACATTCTACCATTTTCTCTTTTCTCCTAGAAAATTACTCTCAACTATGCCTGAGACCCTGAGAAACATCAGTCATCAAGGAGCCCGACCGCGCCCCTCCCCCAGCTCTCCCTCCGGGCCAGGCCTGGTCTGGGCGTTGACACCTGCTCTTTCTAGGTTGGGGACCTGGTCTGTCTGTCCTTTGTTTCCTCTCACCCATGTGGTGATTTCTTGACCACCAGCCTCATCGAATAAACCAGCCACTTTCTCTACCTGCTCCACGTGTGACCTGAAGTCACGGGCCGTCTTTCGGGGAGGTGGGGAGGGAGGGCTTCCCAATTTGAGTTTCTCTGTGGCAATAAAACATGAATCTTTTTTCTCTAAGACTTTCGTGAATTTTATTCTTTAACACTATACTGATGGCCCGGGTCAGGGAGATAGAAGACTGAATTAGGGGCAGATAATCTGCCTCCCTCCTGAGACTGATAATATAAAATGGTGGGCTGAGGGAGATAAGACCTGGGGAGTCCTGACAGGAAGTAGCTAGCTGACCTCACTGGGCCTCAGTTTCCCCATCTGTAAAAAATGATCTTTGCCCAACCTGTATCTGAATACTTACTGCTCTTGAAGTGGCCATGGATGTTTCGCTAGCCTGAAAAAGCAACAAGGGGGCTATTCAAATCAGAAAGTGGGAGTAAAGAACCAATTTGGAGAAGACCAGTCCCAGAGGGTCAGGGAGAGGGCAGGAACAAGAGCAAGGGGCAGGTACAGAATATGCCTTGGCCTCTAGATGCAGTGAGGGGTGAGTGAGGGGACCGTTGGGTTGACATTTTAGGAAGATGGGGGTGGGGGCAGCTCATATCCAGCATCTCACACGCAGCAGCCCTGTGTCTCCAGGACACAGAGGGGCAGCAGACACTTCTACTCCAGCAGTGTACCAATGAGACCGGCAGAGGGCATGGCTGAGCCCAGGCTCATAAGCCCAGGAGCCCTGAAGACAGGGCTGGAGAGTCTCCTGTTAGAGTCTCTGAGGCAAAGTCCCATCAAGGCCACACTGTGTGTCAAATTAAGGAGCCCCCATCATCACCTCCGACCTCCCTGCAGGAATCCAGGAAGCAAAAGCAGGACATGAGACACTCTGCTAACCCAAGTGACTCCCTCTGAGAGTGCAAGTTTTCTGAGGGCATGACGGTCTTCCTTGGTCACTGCGCCAACCTCAGTGCTTAGCACAGGGTCTGGCACAGGCAGGGTCGGCCTCAAATATTGATGAGTAAATGATAGAAACCACGCCCAAAATGGACTTGAGGAAACCAACTGGATTAAATCCACCTGACTGGAAGGGAGAGGAGGACTACTCCTTAGCTCTGCATCCTCTCCTCCCGTGTGTCCCTGAATTGGAGCTACTGCTTTGTATTTGTCTTGGGTTTTAATTCTATAGAGATATCCTTGCAGTACCTCCTTGCAGCCACAGGGGGGAGAACACAGCTGTCCCAGGGCCAACACTCAATCCTTCCTGCTGACTGACAGCTAGCTTCCCTGAGTGTAGGTGAGATTTCAGAAACAGCTGGAGCCAGTCCCTGAGGGATTAAGGGAGAAGCTGAGGTGGTCAACATCGCTGAAAGCATCCCTTTAAAGGATTCCAGCAACAGAGAGGAATCGACAGGACTACTCCAGCCATGAAGACAGAAGAGAAGCAGTCCAGAGACGGAAGACGCTGATGTGGCCTTCCCATACTAGCAGTTAGCAGCTGTGCATCACTGCAGGTTTCCCAGGACCAAACCAGAGAGAGTCGGACCTGCATCACCACCATTTGTCCACCATCCAGAACTGTAATGTCAGTGCTGACATGTACACATAAGGAACTGGTGGACATTGAAATTGGGTCTCAGAAGAACTGTTGGCCCAGAAAGAAACTCACTACAGACTGATTCATTTGCCTGTCACCATAACCATTATTGCTTGTCTCATTTTCAGTTCTTAAAAGTGTATTTCTAATAGCACATGATCTCACTCATCTAGGGGAAATAATGAACAACATAGACTGATGAACAAGAACAGACCCAGAAACAAGGAGGCATGGATCAGACTGTCGGGCCTCAGAGGGAGGGTAAGGAAGGGTGGGGGTAAAGGGGAGAGATCAACCAAAGGACTTGTGTGCAAGCATATGAGCCTAACCAGCGGTTAAGGACAACAGGGGGGTGGGGGCATGTGTGGGGAGGGGTGTGGGATGGGAATGGGGGGATGAGGACAAATATGTGATACCTTAATCAATAAAGAAATTAAAAAAAAAAGTTTAAAGTACCATCTGAAGCAGGCAAAGGACCTCTTGTGTAAGGACTTTAACAAAAGGGCAGGCCACCCCTTTCTCCTGTCTGGACCTCTGAAGCAACTTTCCTATGTTCTTTCCTATTTTCCCTATAATCCATTCTCTCGTGACAGCCAGGAAAGACCCCCTGCTCAGAATTCCCTGCAAGCTTTTCATTAGCCCTACAATTGAATCCCAACTCCTCAGCAAGGCTTGGGGTGACCTGGCTCTGGCCTCCCTCTCCAGTGTCCTTATGGACCTCCTGGGAAAGGCCCTTGGGGAACACTGCTGTTATCTGGCTCTGGAACCCGGGATCTTCAGAAGCTTGGAGCTTTAGATCTAAATTCACATGGCCTTCCCCAAGCCAGCTCAGCCAAGGATACATATATGATCACTATCATTTTAACTTACTCACCAGAATTTGTCATTCTCTGACATTATCTTGTTTCCTAATTTTTTGTTAGATTATGATCTGTTTCCTCCACCAGAAATAGGCTCCACAGGACAGGCATCACGTCCATCTTCAATTCCTAGCACCAAGAGCCTAAGTGGCTGCTCAATAAATATTTATGAACTAGAGGGATCAGAATTAAGTTGGACCAGTCCAGGAAGTGTTTCTGAAAGATGTTTAAGCAAAGGATACACAGGAGCAGAGGGTGGGGAAAAACTAGACCTGCTGGGCAAAGTGGCTGCTTTCTTGGGCATGATAATAACACTGGCAGAGGGAGAAAAGGATGGGACAGGGATGCCTCCCAATACACCGCATACCCCAATACCCTTACCCAGGCCCCCTTTCTCTCCAAGGCTTATCATCTGGGTGTTCACCAAGGCCCTGAGGCCCCAGGGTGCATCCCTTCAAAGCCCCCATTCGTTCCCTGAACCCAGGAGGCCAGCTCCCAGCTCCTAGGTGTGTCTGTAATGTAGCAATCAGGGCTCGGTCTCACCTCCTACCCACACTCAAGTTCTGGCAGATCTGAAGTAGGGTGGGGGCTGGCGTGTGGGAAAACAGAGGTTTACTGGTATGCTCAGAGAGGGAGCTAGGAGATAAACCAGTCTTGGAAATGGGTTGGTGCAGAGCCAGCTGTGGCTCTGCCTGACCATGAATCCGATGTGATGTATCCAAAGCAATGGTAAACCCTAGGCCCATTATCCTGCCAGCCATTACCTGAACTGCTGGGACCCTCTCTCAGTGAGAATCCCCCCATCTGCTTGATCACTGGACACAGGACATTCAGGAAACAAACTCACTGAGGCAGTATAGATGGGGGAATGGCAAGGAGCTTGGAGAGAGACATTAGTTAGCACTTACAGCATAAGTCACGTAAGCCAAACTTGTCCGTCAGGAAGGTACCAAATTGAAACAAGTTGTAAGTCTAGCACATCCAGTTTTTTTCTCCAGCACAAGAACAGAATTTCTTGGGTTGTGCACATGAAGTAGCTAGCTTGTGTTTAGAGACATTATTAAAAAGTACCTATCTTTAAACACTAGAACTTTAAACACTAGAACAAAACTAGAAATATCATTAAATACATACTGGGTGTGGCAAGATGCACATACCGTGTGAGGCATCTGGAAACTGAGGCAATTGCAGGCTCATTCTGGGGCTAATCTCTTAGTTCTCTGTTTTCATTTTGCCAGGAGTTTACAGTTGGATTTATTGAAATTAATACACATGTGCTCAGAGCTGCCACCTATGGCTGTGCAGGCTGCACACCACAAAGGACACCTGGTCGAGTGGGCTAGTGGGGACTAAATGCAGCCTGTCCCCAGCTCGCAGGGCATGGGTCTAATCACACAAGGTGGTATGTGGGCTGGCCACGGCCCTTTCTAGGACACTACTCCACAACATAGCAAAAAGCCAATACAGGTGTAGGCTCTGGAATCCTGGGGTTTGAACACGGGCCTTGCCACACTGTCTGTGTGACCTTGGGTAAATTACTTAATCTCTATATGCTGTGGTTTCCCTACCTAAAGAATTTGGATAATTATAGTGCCTCCCTCACCGAATCACTGTGACATTTCAATGAGATCATGCATTTAGAGCACTTGGCGCAAGTAAGATATCAATAAATTGGCTAACATTATTATTAGTAGCACTAGTATTAGGTGGAGAGGAAAATGGTGGGGAAGTCAATTTGTTGCTAAAGAACTCCAGAGCCAAATAGATAATGGCGTTTGGAGGTGTTTGGATCACCTGTTGCTTTAGATGCCAAAGTGTTCCTACAATAGCATATCTAAGTGGAGTTGATTTTACAACAGCAGTTCTCTTCTGTTGATTCTTTATTCCTTTTACTCCTGGAGTTGACTTTATGCTGACAGAATGGCGCTTAATGAGCTCCTCCAGTCACTGTTAATTAATTAGTAAGAATTCATTACACGTAAAAACTTGTGTCCTCCAGAAAACTTCTTGGGGAGGTGCTCCACCCACTGCAGTCATTTTCTCACCTGTCCCCTCCAGGAGCACCAACTGTACACTGCATCCACTGTCACAGGTCATCTGTGCTTAGTGAGTGTCCCTGAAGGATTGTCTACTCAGGTAGCTCTATGAAAACAGAGGAGGCTTCCTAAGGCTAAAGAGGGATAGGATGTCAGGGATTGAAGTGTGCGGCAGCATGAGAGTTGAACTGAAGTGCTTCTGGGGTTCATAAACATTGTTCATGAATGACTGTAGCCCTCCCACTCCAGGCCTGCCACCTGTGTGCATTGCATCAGGTTGGGGAAAGAGGCCCACTCTTAAATAAGGTCTTGCTGTGTCCTGGTAGCACTAGTCCATGTTCCAGCACCTCCCTATTACACCAGGAACTGGTTGGGCCACCTGAACCTCATTGTGGAGGAGGTTGTTTGATTGGGATGTTTTGTCACTTTGAGGTGATCAACTCCTAAACTGGGGGAGGGATGTAGGGGGTGGGATAAGTCAATGGAATGGAGTAGGCACTCAAAGTTCAGGACCTAGGTCCCATCTCCAACTGATTAGCTCTAAGACCTGTTTTGCATTTTTTCCTCTATTCCTTGTCTTAGGGCAAAACAGTAATCTCTCTGAAGACCCAAGAGTAAAAGATGAGCAGTTGGATAATGGGAGGGGTCCATCCCCAAAGGAGGAAAGTCTACAACTTGGTGGAAGGATGCTTGAATTCTAACATATCCAATCTAACAAATGTGTTGGCTCCACCTATACTCTGTGTAAGGTGCCGTGTTTGAGGGACATAAAGGTGATTAAGATATAGTTCCTGACCTCCAGGAACTTAATATTCTAAGAGGGAAATAAGAGAAGATCATACGCTACTCTAGGTGCAATGTCAGAGAGATACAACTGAACTGTTATGGCAATTCTGAGAAAGGCAAAATGTGTGAGGAAGGCAGGTGAGGGACGATGGGAGTAATCAGGGAAGCTTCATCCAAGATGGCTGTTGGATTCTGAGAATTGGAGATGAGAGAAGGGCATTTTAGGAATAAGGAGCAGCATGGGAGGATACTTGGAGGAGGAAAAAGAAGAGTATATTTGGTATGAAGTCCAGTTTGGCCATAATGTAAGAAACATGCAAAGGCAGTATAAGAAGAAAGAGGAAAGGCAGATTGAGACCAGAACATGAAATATCTTCAATGCCAGTCTAAGGAGTTTAGACAAAACTGGGCAGGGTGGAAAAAAGCCTGAATGAAATGCGAGGAATGAAGGATGTAAGGAAAAGAGACAGACAAAAGGAGAGGTGCTTGGGTGCCACTGCCAATCCCTTGGAAGGACAGGTCCAACTTGTCTCCATCCCAGCTCCATTTGCATGAAGAACCTCCTTGCCATCTCACCTTCCTATTGCCTAGGGCAGAATGTGAATTGAGAAATCCAAGGTAAGTGGGGGACAGTCCATACCTTCCCTCCCAGAGCCCCAGGGGTGAGTGACAGGATCTGGGGGTGAGTCAGTGGGGTGGGGGCCCCATTTCTGCTCACATCTGCCTCCCTGGGAATATAAAGAGCAAGCAGGGAGGCCCCGCCTCAGAGCACCCTAAACTTGCCACCATGAGGATCCCAGTTCTTCCTGCTGTGGTTCTTCTCTCTCTTTTGGCGCTCCACTCTGCTCAGGGGGCTACCCTGGGTAGGTCTGAGGTGAGCACATCACCTGGGTTCTCTTTTTCTTATGCCTATTCCCTCACTTACTCTTCAGTTTCTTTACTTTCTGTCCATTACTAGATAAGTGGTTCTTATTTTTGAATATTATCAGGGGCTGGACGAGAAGCTTGGGCTCTGAGGAAGGGAAGAAAGGAGGAAGGAAGCAAAGCATTCCTGGGGAGACCTGTAGGAAAGGAGATGCTATTTCTGGAAGGGATGGTGAAGTATGGGGTGGAGGCTGGACAACTAAACCCTGGGAGGAGACAGGGGCTGAGGCTGGCTGTCTGGGTTCAGCTTCATCTTTGTTTCATTCATATCCCTGGAAATGGCTTCCGGGTGCCTGGACGCTCCCTACTACCTCTGGAGCCCAGGCCATAGCAAAAATCCTTACGAGCCCGTTTCTAGCCGGGAGGAATCCTGAGGCCTCTCTATCCCCACCTTATTCCAAGGTGGGGGGAGAATGTGTATGCTGGATTGAAAAGTCTAAGATAGGAGTCACAAACTCAATTGCTTAAGGATCCAAGCAAGTGATGTCGATGGGCCAAAGGGCTGGTGGGGCCTCAGGGGAGGTGGAGCAAATTTGCCCAAATCTGAAAGGGACGGTCTGTATTCTGACTGCTGTTAAGAGGGAAACGTACCCAGTGTGGCCAGAGTTTTTTAATTTTTTCAGGAGAAACGGGAAATCTGATTTATGAATTTTTAGTCATTAAAAATGTTTAATTTCAAATAAAATAAAACACAGCCGACCTACTATGAGATCTAAACATTTGGGTCTAGCCTCTGTTGTGGGAAGGAAGGAATAAGAAACAGGAAGCCGGGCAAGTTGGGAGAGCATCAAGATGGGCTGTGCTAAGGTCTGGGGGACTTACCAAATGGAGGATGGAAATAGAGACTGGGACTTGGGTAGCAATGAAGTCACAAAGCAAACCAGCCTCCATGAATTCAAGGCAGACAGGGCACTTCGGCAGCTTGGCTTCCACTGGCATGTTAGCCTCCCCCACCCAGCTCGCTGGGCTAAGTGTGGGTGTCTCAGGAACTGCCAGGACTGCAGAACAACACGAGCTCGTTTTTCTTGGGAGGAGTCCTCTTTCTCCACCCTTCCCACCTGACGCGGGTCTGGGTTTTTTACTTCTCTATCTTACACATGCCCTTCTCTTCACCGTGTCCGTCTGTCGGGCATCTGTCTTGCTGGAACAGACTGGGTTAAGGAGGCCCTATGGTGGAGAATAGGCTATTTGCTTGTGAACTGGCCTGTGGAAGAAGGCAGAGCTGGTTGAGAGATTTTGGGAAAAGGGATTTGCTGTCACATGATCATTTGTCTCCTTTCTCCCCTTTGCTTTCCAGGAAGAAACCACCATTGGTAATTATGCAGCAGGACCTGAGGTAAACGCCCATTTTCCCACACTCCAGCCATGAGTTTGTCCCCATCTATTCATCTTCATGAACAGATGGGGACATTTTTCCTGACACCCCGCTTCTTTGCCTAGGCCGTTAGCCCTCAGTTCCTGAACATCGAAAAGTTTCGATCTGTAAGTACCACCTCTAGTGCTGCCCCCACAAATGTCCACATCAGAAAGGGGATCAACACCTTGGTAGTGAGCTTGCCCCTTCCTCTTTTCGGGAGGGCTAGGGGCTAAGCTTTGTCCTCCCCTGGAACAACACTCTTTGGGTCTCTCTTTCCCCACAGGCTTTTAAGACGGAAGAATTCCTGAACTGGCATGCCCTCTTTGAGGTAAGTGCCTGTGTACTCCTTATTCTCCTAGATTGTTTGCAGTCCATCCAGGGTAGTGGCAACACGTGCTAGTCCTAGCCCTCTGGGTTCTTTCCTGAGTTCCAGGAGGAAGTAGCTGCCATGCTTGGATGCTGTCTAGCAAAGAAAGTTTCCCCAGGAGGCTGTCATGGCTATACCTTATATTTCTAACATGGCAGTAGGAGAAACAAGGCCACAAAGACAATTCCAGAAAAGGAAGCACTGAATCAGTGAAAGAGTTTATTTGAATGCCCTCATCCTCAATGAAGAAACTAAGGTCCTAGGTTAGGTGGCCTACCCAAACTTCATAGTCACATCAGTGACTATGCTGGAACTAGAGCTTGCATCACACGGCTCTGCACGTACTTGCTGTGTGCCCTCATGCAAATGTCTTCAGTTCCCTGAGCCTCAGTTTCCTCACTTGTGATGTGAGGACGATGACAGTACCTACCTTCAAAAGGTTGCTGTGAAGACCAAATGATATCATGGCTGTACTGCATTTAGGACAAGGCAGATACAGAGCAAGGGCACAGAAAATATTAGTTTTTACTAATTATAAAACAACAATCCCATCACCACTACGGAGAGTGGGTGCTTACTGATCCATGCTCACCTGACCTGTGACATGTCTCTCATTCTCTTTTTCTATTTTAGATGATCAAAAAGAAGCTTCCTTTCCTCAACTGGGATGCCTTTCCTAAGGTAAGAGGAAGTGAGCATTAGGAGGATAAGGAGGTTGGGGGTGGGGATAGTAGAGGATCTGGGAGAGAGAGTGGGACGGTGAAAGGAGAATAAAACTCTTCACCAAAGTTAAGGGAAATCTCAGCTACAATAGAGAATGGGAACTTAGACTGGGAAAGAGACTCCTTTCCATCAGTGGCTTCATTATGGAGGACTCCAGCTTCCTGCACCGGAGGGTCCCTAATCTGATCATACCCTTTCTCCCTCTAGCTGAAGGGATTGAGGAGTGCCACTCCTGATGCCCAGTGACCGTTCCCTTCAAGACCCAGCACTACTGATACCTGCTGGAAGAGGGGGCTAATGTGGGATCTGGTCACCATCCTGCAATCATTCTTTCTTGGCTCAATAACTCCAATAAAATGTTTCCCAACTAAATAGCACCTGTATCTGTGGCTCTGTCCTTATCCTCTAGAAAGGAATTAAGATGGAGTGGGCTCCAAGGCTGGTAGGAAAAAATCTTGAATTCTGAGTAGTAAATAGTAAGATAGGGGGAAGTGGGGAGGACATATCAAGATGGGAAGAGACCACCTATATCTTAGTTCCTTAGTATTGGCTGACATCCTTGAGGAGCATGAAGCTGTGAGTTGCATGATAAGATGCCTAAGGAATCAAACCTGCTTCAAAACTACTGACACCTCCCCCCTCCTGCTTTTTGAGAACCTAACTCCTTTGGTGGTGGCAATTTGGTATAACAAAGCTATCTGAATCCAAGGCTGAGGACCCAGCTTAAATCATTAGTTCACCTGAAATCCTTTTGGTTTTCTCTAAATTGGGTAGGTTATAAATAAGAAAACTAGTGGTGTGACCCTAGGCCTTTGTAAGCAACCATTTATTTATCTGTGGAAATAAATGAGAATTATAACAACGATCTTGTGGTGTTTTTATGAAGGTCAAATGAGATAAGGTATGTGAAGCCTCTTGCACAAGGCCAGGTATGTAGTAGGTACTCCACAATAGCCTGCTCTCTTCACTCCCCCGAAGAGTTGCCACAGTGACCTTACTCACTACTCACTCACTCACTCACTCACTCACGCATTCAATTGTCCATCCATCCATCCACCAACCATCCATCCATCCATCCATCCATCCATCCATCCATCCATCCATTCATCATCCATTGCAAAGGTCTTGAAACATGAAATGGATTCAGAGCCAGTTCCTGCAGATGTATTCTGCATGGAATCTCTGTGTACTCTGTGTGTCTACTCTGTGTCTTAAAATGTTGGGGTTATTCTTGGTTTCTCTTGAAAACTGGGAAAAATCAGAGGACAATGAACCTGTGATTGGCTTAAGTATAAGTAATAGCTGCCCTCCTTGCACAGAACATGGTTTCCAGGTAAGTAAATTTCCACCTGGCAGGTTTCATTTATCTACTTTGCCTCTTGGCCTCTATAAGCAACTGAGTGTGCAAACTGTAAAGTGGACTGCAAACAGAGGGGAATTAAATTTGTGCAGAGGCAGGAAAAACTTTCTCTTACTCTCTTAAATTCTGTGCTTGGCTTAAGAATTAAACTGACATAAGACAGATTAACAGGAGAAAGGCCTACAAACTTACTTAATATATTTTTTACGGGTACATTGGGATCTTCAGAAGGAAAATAAAATCTCCAAGGAGATGTGAGGCTCAAAAGCTTACATACCTACTTATACAAAGAACAATAAATTATGGGGATGTGACAACACAAAGCGGCTTGGACTAGGAACATTAAACTGCGGGATGGTGAGTAAGAAATGTATGAGGGAAACGAATGAAAGATCAGGGTGATTTGAGAAGGTT
The DNA here is from genome assembly GCF_027574615.1 of Eptesicus fuscus. Lineage (NCBI taxonomy): Eukaryota > Metazoa > Chordata > Mammalia > Chiroptera > Vespertilionidae > Eptesicus > Eptesicus fuscus. The sequence continues at coordinate 20,500,453 of NC_072493.1, forward strand.
TGTTTATACAGACTGGAGTCGACTCCCAGACTCTGGTGATAAATATTGCTTTTCTCTTCCTGGTACAGGGAAGGTACTTTTCTCGAGGAAAAGGTTATGACCTGCTTTTAGGCAGAAAGGGGAAGAACAGAGAACACTTCCTGCACCCTCCGTGTCTCAATGCCGTCAGCCCCAAATCAGCAATGTGCCAAAGTGGCTACCTGAGGGTGGCCTATTCTGAACCCTTTCACTTGGTTCCAGCTTTCAAATGGCTTACAGATTAGATGACAAAGACACATAAATGTTGCTCATACCCTTCCTTTTGGTTAACTAACAATAATACACACACACACACACACACACACACACACACACACACACACACACGAGAAACTTATAAATAGATGCTGGTCAAATGCTACAATCAATTAAAATATTTAATACAGGCAATAGAGTGGTGAAGTCCTAGGGGGTAGGTGGGGGATGCGAGTGGGGGATGGGGGGAATGGGAGATATCTGTAATACTATCAACCATAAAAATATATTAAAAAATTTAAAAAATATTTAGCAAAGATTGAATGCTCATAAATTGGGTGATAGAAAATGGAGTAGAGGAAAAATGAGGGCAGGTCCTTAAGACACATTTACTCAATGTCTAGGTTTTAGGGAAGGACAAGGGTCATCATACAGAAGTCAAGACTATCTCTGAGGTGAAGCAGCCCTCCAAGTGTAGTCCTGGGATCAGCAGCAGCATCGAATGGAAACTTACAAGACACTGAATCAGAAATGGCGGGGCCCAACAATCTGTGTTTCAACACGCTCTCTAGGTGATTCTGATGCATTAGAGCCTGAGAACCCTGAGAAAAGGAAAGCCAGAGAATGACTAATGGAAAATTCAGGATGGTGGTTACCCTGCTGGGGCAAATGGAGGAGGAAGTGGGTGATAAGGCTTCTACTATTAGTGGTTTTATTTTTTCCTTAAATATATTGTAGGAGAGGAAAGAGTATCTTTTTCTTTCTACCCTTCTAGGTTTTTGGCTGGTTCTCTGCAACAAAGGACAGATTAACAAGAAAAAAGCATACAAACTTATCTATATATATAAAAGCTCAGCGACCAGAACAATGGAACAACCAGAACGACTGGAAAGACCGGTAGCTATGACACGCACTGTGATGGCCAACCGGCCCGATCTGGGCCCCCCAAATCTCCTGTGCCCCCTCCCCCTGGCTGGCCTGGCCCCCAATAGGCACCTCCAACCTCAATCAAGGGTGGGGCTGGCCAGCCAACCTCCCACAGCCCCTCCCCGCAGCCGGCCCGGCCCCAATCAGCCCCAATTGGGGTGGACTGGCCAGACCCCACCCGGGCACAAATTCATACACCAGGCCTCTAGTTTAATATAAATTTTATGGAACATGGGAGCCTTATAAGGAAGTGAAGACCTAAAGAAGAGGTTGAACCTGTATCTTCTGTGCTGGATTTGATGAAGAGTGGGAAGTCATGCAAAAATGTGATAGGACCAAAGGGGTATGAGCTCAGTGTGGTAAATGGTGAGAAACTTAGCAAGACCTGTTCTTTCAGATTCCTCTTGGGAGCCCTCGGTATTGGAGATAAGATGATTGTTTCCTCTGGGTGTAGAGAGGGCACCTCTCACATGAGGGTCTTAGGACCTGCTTCAGGGGAAGGACACAGAGTCATTCCTGCATCTATTTTCTCAAACTCCTTTGGCTTAAAATATTCAATATGCCAAGGCATCATATTTTTGGGTAGTGTGTCCTGTACCCCATCAATATACATGTTATACACGCTTATGTATATTCCCAATAATATATTAATAAAACAAGAGAATGTCTTTGAGTAAAAGAAACAATTTGCGTTTAGAGAGACTAGAATCTGGAAAAAAAGTGTAGACATGCTTGCATAAATAAGTGATAGATGTATTCTAGATTAGTGCACCAACATGAACCAGGTAATTCAGAGAACTGGAAGAATGGAAGACAAGACACCTGGTCTCTCTGGAGAATGTGCAGGATGAGGATGAACCCACGAAGTAGTCACACTTCACTGTATACTTAATAAAGACAACCAATAGATCTGTTGTGGACACTGTGCCACCCATTAAGCAAGGAGTAGAGATGTATGATGAGATATAGAACAATCTCTAAGATAGTAAAATAAAAAAAGAGAATGGCAGAGCAATGTGAATAATATGTTTAAAGAAGAGAGATGGCACAAATAGATGCTCTTATCTGTATAAAATGTCACTAGAATAAAACTCAAGAAGTAACAGTGATCATCTCTGGGGACTGATATACACTGGGTGCTTTTTTGGATTTTATGGGGAAAAAATATATATATTTTACCATGTATACTATTACATATTCAAAATAATAAATTTAAAAAGTAAAACTCTACACCTGAAACTAATATAACTAATATAATATTGTATACCAACTATACTTAAAAAATAAAAATAAAAAATAGAACTCTCACCCTGGCCAGTGTGGCTCGGTTGGTTGGGCGTTGTCCTGAGCACCCAGGGTTGCTGGTTCAATTCCTGGTCAGGGGCACACACCCGGTTTCGGGCTCAATCCCCCCCGGGGGTGGTGGTGGTGGTGGTGTGTGTGTGTGCAGGAGGCAGCCGATCAATGTTACATTTTCACATCGATGTTTCTCTCTATCTCCCTCTCCCTTCTTCTCTCTCTAAAAATCAATAAACTATTCTTTAAAAACATAAAATACAATAAAACTCTTAACACACACACACACACACACACACACACACACACACACCCCTTTGCATTTTAAGGTAGCAGGGCCTAACCCATGAACTGGCTGAGATTAGGCACATCTTACTGAATGAAAGAAATATATTTTTCATATTTAAAGTGTGATCCTTGCACTAGCAGCGTCAGCCTCATCTGGGCTTGTGAGAAATACAGAATCTCAGCCTACCCTAGAGACAGTGAATCAGAATATGCATTTTAATTAGACAACCCGTCCACCCCCCCCCCCCCCCCCCCCCACAACACACACATCTTGCCAGGGTTCATATGCACAATGAAGTTTGAGAAACACTGCCTGAGACATTAAGTACTGTGCAGACTGCCTTCTGGGAGCTAATGACCCAGGTGAAGATGAAGTGCACAGATAGAAATTGCTGTGTTCAAGTTAAATTCAACAGAAGGGAGAAATTCCTTTTGAGTCAGGTAAGAAAACTAGGAATAGTTTTTGACATGGGCACTGAAGAAATCATATGGTACTCAAAACAACAAACTCATTTGTTACTTTTAGAGGCTGCTGGAAACCAATTCATTATTTTGAAAATAATGGATCAAGCATTTATTCTCTTTCCTGTTATGACGATGCTATATAACTCCAGTCAGATCATGACCCAGTTGTACGTCAGGGCAAACAAAAAGTTTTTCTTTATATAAGGATTTGCAGCTAATAAATGCAGATGGAATAATATAATTATAACATTAGCATTTTGCACAACTTAATAAAATGATGGATCTAGGCTAGCATGAATGACAACTAAAACTGTCAGGTAAAACATGGAACCTCAGAGTGGTTGGTAATTACTAAAGCTAGGTAAGAAATACACGAGGGTTCTTTATAATAGCTTTTTATTTTGTATATTTTGCAAATTTCCATAATAAAAGCTTTAAATAATATTTTAAAAAAGATATTTTCATACTTTTGGAGCAAGAGAGAGGACAAAGGGCGTCCCCTCAGTGGTCAGAGTATAGATGCAGGACTGGTAGTGCAAGGATACTGGATTGGGGACCTAATTCAGCTTGGCGACAATGTAGGTGGTGAAGGCTAGAAATGCAGGTTTGGTCAGATGATGGAGGGCCATGAATACAAGGTGGAGAAATTCCCACTCCATCCTGTGGTCAGTGAAGAGAGTCCTGAAGGTGCTAGCAACCACAGCCACAATTGCGACAACAGCTACTCTTGTTTGGTTCTTATCACAAGCCAGGCTTTATGCCAAGCGCTTTGCATATATTATCTCAGTTGATCCACATAACAATCCTATTAGGTTGGAATCATTATCTCCATCTTACCAATGAAGAAACCAAAGATAGATGAAGCAATTTGTTTAGGCTCACAGAGCTAGTACTTGGCAGAGCCAGGATTAAACTTGCACGCACCTATGCCATTACCCCTGCTTTAACTGGAGTAATTCTAACTTCATTCGCTTTATAAGCTGGGGTTCCATATAAGATTTTGCTGGACAATATGTTTCCATCCCTTAAGAAATGTTTGGAAACCGTCGTTGAGAATGATGGGCAGCTCTGAAGTCACTTAAGGTGGTATATCCTGGTGGTTAGAACACAAGTTTTAAATCAGTCAGACCTGGTTTCAAAGGCTGTTCCTACCGCTTTTTAACTATGTGACGTCTGGATGGCCACTCTGTTAAGGCCTCAGTTTCGTCATTTGTAAAGTGAGAGTAATATCAATTCTTCCTAGGAGTTAGGAAACAATAAATGTTAGCCTACTTTCATTCATATTCACAAACAGGAGCTGTTATTGACTATGCTATATAACTCCAGTCAGATCATGACCCAGACAGATTCTTACTTGGAGAACAGATAGTCACAATTGCACTCATTTGCTCTTTTATAATGGACCAGAGGCCCGGTGCACAAATTCATGCTGGGTGGGGTCCGGCTGGCCACCCTGGTCAGGCCGATCAGGCCCGGCCAGCCAGGGGGTGGGGATGTGGGAGGCCCCCGGCCCCCATTGGACTTACGGTCGAACTCCCAATCAAGGGGACAATTTGCATATATTGTCCCCTTTTATTATATAGGATGAGGAAACAGCTCAGCCAAGGGAAGTGCTTTCCCAAGGGCACCCGGCGAGGGAGTAGCAGGCCAGGCTTTACACCAGGTTCTGTTATGCTCCAAAGCCCGAGCTTCTAACCATTTTACTTTCCTATCTCTATAAGCCATGAGAGCTCCCAGGCTTTGAGCCCCTTGTAGCAAGTACTTTACATTCATGCTCTATTTAACTTGTACAACTTCATGAAGTAGGTACTAGTATCAGGTTCATTTTACAGAAAGGAAAACAAAACTTAAAGAGACAAAGTACGGCTGGGTTTAACTTTCTGTCACTTAAATTTCTCATCCGATTCCTGAATGATAAAACCAGGACTGAAGTGCAAAGTTGTGGGTATGTGCACCCCAGCAACTACTGTCCTAGGAATACACTAGAAATTCTTACATACATACACAAAGAGGTAGATATAATGGTTTTACAGCAGCAATGTTTGCAATGGCTCAAAAATGGAAACCATCTAAATGTCCACCAATCAAAGAATGAGAAAATAAAATATGGTATATCCATCCAGTGGATAGTAGGTATCTAGCAGTGAAAACGAAATAGAGTTACTTACATGCATCAACTGGACTGAGTCTGAAAAACTCAATGTTAAGTAAAAAATCTAAGTCACAAGATGATACCTATAGTGTGAAACCATTTATGTAAAGCTTAAAAACATGCAAAGCAATATATATGTTTGTGGGTACATCCATTTGCAGTGAAAGTGTAAAAATATGGGTGGGAAAAAAGTCCTTCACTAACGTGAGGATTGTTACCTCTGGACAGGGAAGGAAAGAGGACCAAGAAAGGGATGACTAGGGCTTCAGCTCTGTCTGTAATGTTTTTGGTTCTTAAATCAAGTCTGCAATAAACAGGTCAAAGTGTTAAGATGAATAAAGTTGGGAGATGTATACACTAGGCTGTGTTAGTATGGTTTCTCATATTTTTATGTGTGTTTGAAGTATTTCATAGTAAAGCATTTTAAAGCAACAATAACAAAGACACCTTAATTTTAGCCTTGAGCCCAAAGCCATTCAGCCGTGAGGGAATTCTGTTGCTGACACGGCGCTCCTCGTGCTGCCTCCTCAGCACGGTCCTTCCTGAGGGCCCGGCCCACTTCGGACAAACACGAGCACCGCGGAGGCAGCGCAAGAACTTCGGCGATGAACTATCCCCAGATGCTCCTGTGAACACAGCATACTGCCCTGGATGACTATCCTCCTATTAAAACCTCCCCCAGCATTTCCGGACATCCAACCCATGAACCTACGACAACAACATTCCTGGGTGCTCCTCCCCAAACCAGTGACAGCCCACACAAATAAAAAGCCCCCAGGCCGCTCCCACTAAGAGGCCCCTCACGCTCCTACATTCCTCACGGAAACTCTGAGTCTCTCCACCATCTGGGGCTTGAGGTAATGTTCCTCAGTGCACCCTGCTGCAATTGACCTCTTTCCCATCTACGTTCCTATCAAGACCTTCCATTACCCATGGATACCTAGTCAGTTCCCAGGAGCCCTGAAAGCCCCTTTTTATGTTAAGCCAGATCATGCCATCTTTCTACTCTCGAACCTTCAGTGATTTCCAGTTACTTCCAGAATAAAGCCCTATAGACTTTACCATCGGCCTCATCTCCTACCTCCCTCAACTACCTTGCCCACTTTGGTTCAGCCACCCAGCCAACTTGGGGCTCCTCGAACAGGCAAGCTTGCCTGCATGACGCCTTCCCTCCTTCCCTTGCTCCCTCACTTCCTCCAGGTCTTTTGAAATGACACCTCCTCAGTGAGGCCTTGCCAGTCTGACCACCCCCCCTAAAGCAACACCTGCCCTTTTGATCTTCTAACCCTGCTTTATGTTTTGTTCTAGCATTTATCGCTACCAGAAACATCTCTATTAATCTGTTCTCTTTATCGCACTCTAGAGCTGCACTGTCCAATACAGTAGCCAGGAGCCATATGCGGCTATTGGGCACCTGAAATGTGACTAATCATAACTGAGATATGGAGCAAGTGTAAAACTCGCATACCACATTTTAAAGACACTGAAACAAAATCAAAAGAGCATATAAACATCTCACTAATATCTTCACATTACATGTTGAAATAATACTTTGAATATATTGGGTTAAATAAAACACGATCTCACTCATATGTGGAATCTAATGAACAAAATAAACTAATGAACAAAATAGATCCAGAGACTTAGAAGCATGGAACAGACTGACGAGTCTCAGAGGGAAGGTGGGGATGGGTTGGGTGGGTGAGGGGAGATTAACTGGGAATGTATATGCATATATGCATAGCCCATGGACACAGACAATAGTGTGGTGAAGGCCTGGGAGGGACGAGTGTGGGGTGGAGGGAGTCAATGGGGGAAAAAACAACAAAGAGGACATCTGTAGTAGTTTCAAACCTAAAGATGAATTTTTAAAAATTTTAAGTTAATTTCACCTGTTTCTTCTTTTTAAAATTTGGCTATTTAAAAAATCTTCAATTATGCCGAAACCGGTTTGGCTCAGTGGATAGAGCGTCGGCCTTCGGACTCAAGGGTCCCAGGTTCTATTCCGGTCAAGGGCATATACCTTGGTTGCGGGCACATCCCCAGTGGGGGGTGTGCAAGAGGCAGCTGATTGATGTTTCTCTCTCATCGATGTTTCTAACTCTCTATCCCTCTCTCTTCCTCTCTGTAAAAAATCAATAAAATATATTTAAAAAAAAATCTTCAATTATATATGGGACTCCCATTCTATTTCTATTTCTATTAGCTACGGCTAGTCGTCAGTCTGTTCCATGCTTCTAAGATGGTTAGTCCTATGAATATGGAAACTCTTTTGTTTCCCACTATACCCCTAGTACATAGTGCCTGACACAAGCAGGCACTCAATAAACAGTTGTGAACTGAATGAAGGACCAGCCCCCTTGTCCACGCCCGAGCTTACACCTGGGCAAGCACAATCAAGCCCCTATCAGATACTGCCAAACAGTAACTTCCCTTCAGAGAGCTCCCTACCCAACATATCCCACAATCCTGGCCCCACAACAACAGCTCCAACATTTCCCATAGCGTGAACCTCCTTTCATGTTATTCTCCAATAGACAAGGAACTCTGCCTTAAAAATCTCCCAGGACCTCCCATCTGATGCTCTGCATTCCTGGTAGGATGTGTGGCCCCAGGATCACTGTGTAAGCCTCAGCTAGCAGCCCTCTCCCACCATGACAGACCGCACTCTTACACAGCCCCCTTCTTTACTCTTTCCCAATGTAGCATCAGGGAGCAATGTCCCTCCAGCACTGGCCACCTGGTGAAAGATCTCTCAAGACCTCCGTTTAGCACAGATCACCCGTTTAGTACAGCTTGCTCTCAGATGACCCTCCTCACTAATTCCCTATGGAAGCAGGAGCCAGGAAAAATAACTTCTAACTTCTTAAATTATCTGTAATTGGGATTTTTCAGAGCGTTACAAAGGCAGTCTGACTGGATTGAGAGATCAAGGTCTCATTCGTTGTACACCTTAAAAACCGTGTCCCATTTCCGGGCCATCTCGTTATTTCTTGTGAATCAAACTGTCTGCAAAACCATAGGCCCTGGATATGTTTTTGTATGATCCATTCAATGGAAACCTTTAAAACATGGCACAATATTTGTAACACATTTTATTTTAGCATTGACCATCCTCAATATACTTCAGAGAAACCTCCCACGATCTCTCCTGACCTCAGGGAAGCCCTGTCCAGCTCCCTCCCCGCAAAGGCCTGGCCCAGGCATCAATCCTCCTCCCCTAGAAGCCCAAACTTACAGTTCTGATATCCTCAGTGGGTAAGTCAATTGCCAGTTCCAACGTGGCTGCCAACATTAGCGCTGACTCCTCTGGTAGCTCCCTCAACGTGATGGCCAGGGCAGAATGTGGAGCGCGGAGCTTCCTGATCGGGCTCCACCGGCTTCTCTTCAGGGAGGTCACCTCTGCCTCCAAAGGCTGTGCATTTCACTCAGCACCTTTCCTCACACACTTCCGGTCAGCGCTGACCTGTGCATGCCCCCGGCTCTGGAGTCCCTTCCTGGTTGTCTCCTACCCTCTTTGGTGAAGACCCCTGCAACGGGCCATTTATCACATCTGTTTTCACTGGGCATCTACACAGGAAGGCCTTTTAAGGCCTCACTGGAGGACTGCCTCCCCGTTTTCTTGCGACGCAGCCCCCAACAGGCACATGCACACTGAGAAACATACAGAAATGGCAGGAAAGCTGAGGTTCAGTTTGGGGGACATTGGGGCCTGGGCCTAAAGTGAAAGCCTGCAAATCCCAAACTTTGAGGCAGCAGTGAGCTCAGGACCCAGAAGGCAGACGGGAGGGTTTGAAGAGGAGTACCGAAACAGACAGCAGACAGACAGACAAAAAAACTGTCAGGGAGCTCAGTTGGTTAGAGCATTGTACCGATATGCCAAGGTTTAATCCCTGGTCAGGGCACATACAGGAATCAACCAATGGCCCTGGCTGGTGTGGCTCAGTTGGTTGAGTGTCTTCCCCTGCAAGAAAGGTTGCTGGTTGATTCCAGTCAGAGCACATGCCCGGATTTTGAGTTTGTGCGGGAAGCAGCCGATGGATGTTTCTCTCCCTCCCTCTCCCTTCCTCTCTCTCTCTAAAAATCAATAAAAACATATTTTTTAAAAAAATCGAAACAATGAATGCATAAATAAATGGAACAACAAATTGATGTCTCTCTCTCTCTCTCTCTCAAATAAATAAGTAAATAAGTAAATAAAAATTTAAAAATCTCTCTTTTTAAATCAATTAATGAGAAGGTAGCACTTTGAACATGTTGGAGATGAATAAAATATATTACTAAAGTGAATTTAATCTACTTCTTTTTACTTATTTTAATGTGGCTATTAAAACATTAAAAATGGTTTATATTTCCATTGGACAACTCTGGGGGTGATAGAAAGATACATTACAAAGCTTTTAGCCCAGTGATTGGCACAAAATAAATGTCTGATAAATTCTCCAAATACACTTTTACAGATGGCTTCCCTCTGAAGAGCTTTCTGCTGGTTATTGAGAATTCAGCTATGAATAAAATAGAAATGCCCTGTGTCACTCAGCTGTGCGTGGGAAGACACACAATAAGTGACAGAGAAGGCACTTTCAGATCATAATAAATAAGTGCTGTAAAAGAAATGAAACAGGCAGCGGAACAGCAGGTATTGGCAGTGTATCTTTAATTAAGGTGTCTGGGAGGGCCTCTCAGAGTGAGTAGCATTTGAACTAAGATCTAATGACTAACAGAGGGAGCTGGTCCTTGAAAGCCTGGGGACAAGGGTTCCAGGCAGAAGGAATCCCAGATGGAAAGATGCTTCTATAAATGAGGAACAGAAAAGAGCTCTTCAGACATCTCTCACAGCAATATGTTTATGGATACATCTCCCAGGGCAAAGGAAACTAAGGAGAAAATAAACAAATGGGACTTCATCAAAATAAAAAGCTTCTGCACAGCAGAAGAAACCAGTATCAAAATGAAAAAGGGAGAACATATTTGCCAATGATACACCTGATAAGGAGTTAATATCCAAAATATATAAAGTACACATACAACTCAACAAAAGGAAGACATTCCAATTAAAAAACAGGCTGAAGAACTGAAGAGACATTTCTCCAAAGGGGACATACAGATGGCCAAAAGACATATGGGAAAATGCCCAAAGTCACCAATCATCAGAGAAATGCAAATTAAAAGCGCCATGAGATATCACCTCACATCTGTCGGAATGGCTATCATAAAAAATCAACAAACAACAAGTGCTGGCGAAAATGTGTAGAAAAGGGGACCCTAGTTCACTGCTGGTGGGAATGCAGATTGGTGCAGCCATTATGAAAAACAGTATGCAGATTTCTCAAAAAATTAAAGATGAAACTTCTGTTTGACCCCTTGATCCCACTTCTGGGAATATATCCTAAAAGCCCAAAACACCAATCAGAAAGAATATATGCACCTTTATGTTTATAGCAGCATTATTCACAATAACTAAGATTTGTAAACAGCCCAAGTGCTCATCAGTAGATGAATGGATAAAAAAGCCGTGGGACATTTACGCTATGGAATACTATGCAGCTATAAAAAAGAGGTATCTCTTACCCTTTGGGACAGCATGGATGGACCAGGAGAATATCATGTTCAGTGAAATAAGCCAACCTGAGAAAGACAAATATCACATAATCTCACTTATTTATGGAATCTAGTGAAAAGAAAGAAAAAAGAATTGACCAATAAAATATGACCCGAAGCATGAAGGCATGGAACAGACTGACATACCCCGATGTGGGAGTTGGGGGGGGGATGAGAAGAGATAAACAAAGAACTTATATACTTACTAGAGGCTGGGTGCACAAATTCATGCAAGAAGGGGTGGGGATGGGTGGGTCTGGCCAGCCTGCCCTTATGGGGGCACATCAGGCCCAGCCGGCCGCAGGGAAGGGCCACAGGAGGTTTGCTGTCTGGCCCCGCCCCTGATCGGGGTGTTGGGGGCCACTGTCTCCTAACTGCTTGCCTGCCTGCCTGCCTGATTACCCCTAATCGCTTCTGCCTGTCAGCCTGATTGCCCCATAATTGCTCCCCTGCTGGCTTGATTGACACCTAACTGCTCCCCAGCCGACCCAATCATCCCCAACTGCCCTCCTCTGCTGGCCTGATCTTGCCCCCAACTGCTCTCCCCTGCCAGCTTGGTCTCACCCAAGTGCCCTCCCCTGCAGGCCTGGTTGCCCCCAACTGCCCTCCCCTGCTGGCCTGTTTGCCCCCAACTGCTCTCCCCTGCCAGCCATCTTGTGGCAGCCATCTTGTGGTGGCCATCTTGTGGAAGCCATCTTGTGGCGGCCATCTTGTGATGATGTGAGGGTGTCACATGTGGGTGCGAGGACCACCTAGGCTTTTATTAGTATAAATATGCGTAGCCCATGGACACAGGCAATAGGGTAGTGAAGACCTAGGGGTGGGTGGGTAGGGACTGGGAGGAGGAAGGTAAAGGGGGAGGGCAATGGGAAATATCTGTAACATTATCAATAATAAAAATATATTAAAAAAGAAAAGAAAAGAGCTCCTGTGCTCAGAAAAGGTTAGCAATGCACCTGCAGAGGTGGCTGTCAGGTCACAAGGGCCTAGTAGACTATGGTAATTGATAGTTGAAGTGTGACAGGAAACTTTTATAGCCATTTCTACCCAGTTCTTGGGGGAGAATTAAGCCCTAACACTATAAAGCATCCATTGCATGTAATGACTTAGGTCATCTCTACTGCTTTAGAGAGAGAATGGTATTAGCTGGTATCATCCTTAGGAAAAGGGAGAAAATAGTCAGGCATAACATTCTTTGTAGGGCTTAATTATCTCCTAAGACCCTGAGAAAGGCTGAATGAGAGGATATCTAACAAGAGATTTGAAATAGCTCACACTCACTGCAGTGCAGAGAATGGATGGAATAAGGGCCAAGAGGCAGGAATGAAAACAGATGAGGTATCCTTCACAGTGGCCCAGATAAGAGATGGTGGTGGCTTCCACTGGGGATGCAGTAGCTGAATAGTGAGAAAGAGTGTTTATTTTGGAAGCTGGAACCAAATGGGAGCAATGGATAAGACATGAGGAGGAAAAGGAAAGAGAAGGAGTCAAGGATAACTATTGAATTTTTGGTATGAGCAACTAGGTGGATGCCAGTGTCATATATGGTGATTTGATTGAGCTGCAGTCCCAAATCTGCTGCTGACCCTGGAAAAATAAGTGAATTACTCACTGCTGAGCCTCAGTTTCCTCATCTGTAATATGGGGATTGCCATAGAGATTTAATGACAGCATGCATGAAAAGCATAGGTCTGGGACATGGCAAGCACTTAAATTCTATTATTATCATTGTGATCATTCCTGCATGACCAGCATGCTAAAGTAGGTAAAATCATGGTAGGTAAAACCAGTCAGACCTGAGTGGAATTCCAGTATTGTTATGTGACCTTGGTGAGGTCAATTGATATCTCTGAGCCTCAGGTTCCTCTTCTCTAAAAAGGGTTAATGGGACTACCCTCCTTCCAGACATGGTTGTGAGGATTCAGTGAAGTCTTGAATATGGTGTGTAGCACTAAACAAAGTAATAGTGATTGCTCAGTAAACAGGACCTAAATGCTAAAATAATTTGAGTTTTCTTCTGTGTGTGTTTGGGGAGCATGATTATTACCGTATTTTCCAGCATATAAGATGACTTTTTAACCCAGGAAAATCTTCTATATGCCCAGTCATCTTACACACCGGAAAATACGGTACTTAAAATAAGTCTTTGTATTTTATTATGAAATAATACATGCTCATTGGAAAAATATAAAGAGTACAGAATTATGTAAAGTAGAAGCTACCTCTCCTTTACCTAACTCCCCAAATAACCACTGTTGACATGCCTGCATACACTCATGTTATGCTTTTTCTAGGAAGGAGGTCTGAGATAATGGCTGAGAGTTCAGACTACAGAATCATACAGATACATGTTCTAGTCCTACCACTGCCACTTATTTGCTATGAGATATTGGACAAGTTATTTAACAAGCACCCTAAGTCTCATTTTTTCTTTTTGTTAAAAGAAAAGTCATGATAGTACTGACACTGTGCTGTGGTAGAGTCATTAAGAATGCGTGCAGAGAGAGATTCCAAAATAACCAGAGTCTCCTTTTCCTAGCTGAGGCCCAGAAGATCAGGCAAAGACCCAAAGCCTCCAGAGTCCACCTCTGCCTGCAGTCCAATTGACACTCAGTCTTGACTAGCCTCAGACTATCAACCACAGGGTTGGTTGAGAGGTCTTCCAACAGAGTGGGGCATCTGCCTCACTATTGAATTTTTGGTATGAGCAACTGGGTGGATGTGTGGTGATTTGATTGAGCTGCAGTCCCAAATCTGCTGGCTGACCCTGGAAAAATAAGTGAATTCCTCACTGTTGAGCCTCAGTTTAGGGTAGAATAGCAGGGTAGGAAAAAAAAATCACCCACAGTCAGCAGCTGAAGTTCAGGAGGGATATCTCAGCTGTTGGGGGTTCCCATTGAGAACTCTGGGGTTTAAACACCAAGCTGGGCTTCCCACTCAGCGCACCAGAACTGAGAAAGGTGCCACCATAACATCTGGCTGTGAAAAGCAGCAGGGCTGCTGTCTGCCAGTGAGAGATGGCTGGAAATGAAGGCACCCTCTTAAAGGGCCAACACACAAAAGTGTGCAGACACTCACCTTGTGCATTGGCAGAGGGAGGGCAGAGTGGACTGGAGCTGTGTGAGGAGAGTCCAGGATTGGGAGCTCTGGGATTGGAGCTCAGAAGGCAGCCACCCCAGTTTTCTGTGCTGAGTCATTCCCTCGTGATGTGAAGGACTTCTTTCTCCAGCAGACTTTTGTTATCCAGGTGATTTATGCCTGGAGGGAAGGCAGTTGCCCCACTCTGTTGGAAGATCTCTCAACCAACCCTGTGGTCGATAGTCCGAGGCTAGTCAAGACTGAGTGTCAATTGGACTGCAGGCAGAGGTAGATCTCTGGAGGCTTAGAGTCTTTGCCTGAGCTCCCTCTGGGCCTAGGCTAGGAAAAGCAGACCCTGGTGCACATCTACTAGTGGGTCCTTTCCAAAGGCACCCAGCCCCAGAAGAGGGAGCCACAAGCTGTGGATTGCTGATAGCTCCAAACAGGGTACTTGGGCCAGTCACAAACAGCATCTGACATTGGCCTGCACTAGAGATTGGGAGGCGTAGCAGATCTACCTAATACACAGACACAAACACAAATAGGCAGCCAAAATGGGGAGACAAAAACAAACAAACAAACAAAAAAAAACAAGCCCCAAATGAAAGAAGAAGAGAATTCTCCAGAAGAAAAGTTAAATGAAATGGAAATCAGAAATTTATCTGATATAGAATTTAGAATAATGTTGGCAAGGATGCTCAACAGCATGAGTAAAGATATAGTAACTATGAAAAATGACCAGTTGGAAATAAAGAATGACATAGTACAAATAAAGAATACCCTGGTGCACATTGGAAGGAATACATTGGAAGGAATACACAAAAGATTAGGGGAAGCCAAGGATAAGATCAGTGAATTAGAAGAAGGGTAGAAAAAAATCACTCAAGCAGAGAACCAAAAAGAAAAACAATTAAAAAACAGAAGAGCTTAAGGGAGTTGTGGGACAACATGAAACATAACAATATCCAAATAATAGGGATACCAGAAGGAGAAGAAAGTGAACAAGGGATAGAAAAGGTGTTTGAAAAAATAGTGGCAGAAAACTTCCCTAACCTGGGGAAGGAAAAAAAATCACACAAGTTCAGGAGGAACAGAGAGTCCCAAGCAAGAAGAACCCAAACAGGCCCATGCCCAGACACATCATAATTAAAATTCCAAAAATTAAATACAAGGAGAGAACCTTAAAGGTAGCAAGAGAAAAACAATTTGTTACCTACAAAGGAGCTCCCATGAGGCTGTCAGCTGATTTCGAATCAGAAACTCTAAGGGCCAGAAAGGAATGGCATAAAGTATTCAAGGTAATGAAAAGCAAGGATCTGAAACCAAATTACTATATCCAGCAAGGCTATCATTTAAAATAGATGGTGAAATAAAGAGCTTCCCAGACAAAATAAAGGAGGGGGGGGGGTGCCTAAAGGAGTTTGTCACCACCAAGCCAGCACCAAGAAATGCTAAAGACACAGTTGTAATGAGAAGAAGAAATAGAGAGAGGAACATAGGCATAAAGAATTAAAATGGCAATAAATAAGTACCTATCAATAATAACCTTAAATGTAAATTGATTAAATGCTCCAATTAAAAGACATATGGTAGATGAATAGTATAAAAAAACTGTCTAAAAGTGATCGACCTCAAATTCACACAGGATGAGAATGAAGGGATGGAAAAAAAATTTCCAGGCAAACGGAAAAAAAAAATCTGGAGTAGCAATACTCATATCTGACAAAATAGACTTCAAAATGAAAGCCATCACAAGAGACAATAAAGGTCACAACATAGTACTAAAGGGATCCATCCAACAAGAGGATATAACATCGGTAAACATATATGCACCCAATACATGAGTGTCTAAATATGTAGAAGAACTTCTAGAGGACTTTAAGGGAGAGATCGCTTAAGTGGTAGAAAGACAACTATCACAAGATCTCACTCATATGTGGAATCTAATGAACAAAATAAACAGATGAACAGAATAGATCCAGAAACATAGAAGCATGGAACACTGTGGAATCTCAGAGGGTAGGTGGGGGAGGATGGGGAGGGTGGGAAGAGAGCAACTAAATAACTTGTATGCATAACCCATGGACACAGACAATAGGGTGGTGAAGGCCTGGGGTGGGGTGGGGGCAGCTATGGTCTAGAAGAGGTCAATGGGCGGGGGTGGGGGGTGGGGGGGAACATAAGTAATACTTTCAACAATAAAGATTTTTTTAAAGTAAAAAAAAAGAGAGTGCATGCAGAGGGCTTGGCACTGTGCCCACATGTCGAAGATCTCAGGACACTTAGTGCTATTATTATTATTACTAGAGGCCCGATACATGAAATTCATGCAAGAGTAGGCCTTCCTTTCCCCGGCTGCCAGCACCGGCTTCCCTCCGGCACCTGGGACCCAGGCTTCCCTCGCAGCCCTGGCTTCCTCCAGAAGGTCATCCGGTCTAATTAGCATATTACACTTTTATTATTATAGATTATTATAGACTTATTTTAACATTATGGACAATACTGTTTTCTCTTAGGCTCTTCTGCAGCTGTTTTTGTAGCTTAGTAAGATGTCTTGAGTCTCTTTCCACATCAAGATTCATCTTTATTTGATGCAAGTTTAAGAAGGTGGACCCCTTGCCAACTCCTCGTCTTTAAGTTTCTGCTTTTGAGATTCCTGGCTGCATGTGAATTACAGCCTTAGCCTCTGTGGAGCCTGGGTCTCCCAGGCTTTGGATGCAGGCAATAACCTCATTTACCCACCAGGTGGCAGGCAGATTCCAAGGGAGGACAGGAAGTAACAAGAAAAAACATGGGGGCACATTATAGCCTTTTATCTTTGTGACCTGTGCTCTTGGGACTTGGTGTGATTTCTGAGGTCGCATCTTGTTTTCCTCAAGGGGGACCATGTACTAGGTGTACCGGTTAATAATGGTGGATTTTGTAATCAAAGAAAACATGATAAATCAAGGGAAACATCAAAAGTGCTTTATTCAAAGTAATGTCCATCACTAGCTACACATTTCCCCCATCTTTCAGGTAATTTGTGGATACGTTCCAATAGAACTTTTCTTATCTTGAGGCAAACCATTCAGAGGCCAAATTTTCCACTTCTTCGTACGTTTTGAAGTGCTGCTCAGAAAGTGCGTGTGCCACCAATCGGAACAAGTGGTAATCTGCAGGAGCAAGGTCTGGTGAATACAGTGGGTGGGTTAATACTTCCCAGGCAAGATCTTTTAACGTGTCTTTAACTGGTTTTGAAGTGTGTGATGGTGTGTCATCATGAAGCAAAATTACTTTCCTGTGTCTTCTGGCACATTCTGGTCATTTCAGGATCAAAGTGTGGTTCACATTGATTATTTGTTGTCAGTAGTGATCAGTATTAAAGGTTTCACCTGGTTTTAGAAGCTCATAATACACCACACCTTCCTGATACCACCAAATGCAGAGCATTGTCTTCTTTCCGAAGCAATTTAGCCTTGCAGTCGATGTTGATAGTTGACCTGGATCAACCCATGATTTTGTGCATTTGGGATTCTCAAAATAAATCCACTTTTCATCGCCAGTCACAATCTGATGCAACAAAGACTTTCTTTCATGCTGTTGAAGCAACATTTTACTGATGACTTTTCGATTTTCCATTTGTCTTTCATTCAGTTGATGTGGCATCCATCTTCCTTCCTTTAAAATCTTACCCATTGCTTGTAAATGATCAGAAATTGTTTGCTGAGCAATGTTTAATCTTTCTGCAAGTTGTTTTTGAGTTTGACATGCATCTTCATCCAATAATGCTTTTAATTGTTGGTCTTCAAGCTTTTTTGATTGACCTGAAAGTTCTTTGTCTTTCACATTGAAACCATCACTTTTTAAAAAAATATATATTTTTATTGATTTTTTACAGAGAGGAAGAGAGAGGGATAGAGAGTTAAAAACATCGATGAGAGAGAAACATCGATCAGCTGCCTCTTGCACAACCCCTACTGGGAATGTGCACACAACCAAGGTACATGCCCTTGATCGGAATCGAACCTGGGACCCTTGAGTTTGCAGGCCGACGATCTATCCACTGAGCCAAACCGGTTTCAGTGAAACCATCACTTTTAAAGCATTTAAACCAGTGTCCACAAGTATCTTGAGATGAAACATGTTCACCATAAGCTTCTTGAAGTATACAATAACTTTTTCTTCAAAATAAAGTAATGAATTAAAAATTTCCTCAAATGCTCTTTTTTATGGCACGAAATTTGACATTTTTAAGCGTAAAAATATCTATGATGTTAACACCTTCAGCAAATTTGACATATGAAGTTTTGAAGCTTGCTGTCAATACAACAAAATAGCAAACATATCAAATCGCATATATATCAACATATGTGTAACTCCATCTATTGAAAAAAATTCGCATTTTTAACTGGTACACCTGGTACAGTGCTTTTACTTTTCACTGGTGGGACTTCAGGCAGAATTTAGACCAAGCTCATCTTAGATCCTAAGATCTTGATGTCATTGTTTTATAGAACCTGCTGTCTAGAGTATTTTGTAACTGGCTTTATGATTATACTAGAGGCCCAGTGCATGAAATTTGTGCACAGGTGGAGTCCTCCGCCTGACAGGCAATCAGGGCTGATCAGGGCCATCTTGCCCAGGGGCTGATCGGGGCCAGTAGCCGGGGAGGGACCCTGGGAGGGACCACGGGAGGGCTCCAGGGTATGTCTGGCCCTGTCTTGCACAGTCCCCAATCAACCGGATCCCAGCAATAAGCTAACCTATCAGTTAGAGCGTCTGCCTCCTGGGGTGGTCAGTGCACATCATAGCGACCAGTCGGTTGACCGCTCAGCCAGATACTTAGCATATTAGGCTTTTATATATATATAGATGGTAACTCACGGCGCAGAATGCTCTGCACGCACTTTCCTTCCAGCCCCTGGTCTTGGAGACCTCATGTCCTTCCAAGGCTCTGCTCACCCTCTTCAGCTGCCACAGCAAGTAAATTGCATCATGTGCATGGAAACCCTTTGCAGGCTCCATGGGTGTGTCTTTACTTTGCTGCAGTTCCAATTACCCCAACATAAGGAGAGACACCCTCATTATCAGGTAACACCATCGTGGTAAGACCCCTGCTCAGCCTATTGCAGTGGTTTTAAATAGGCCATGGTTCACCCTAGGTTAAGGTGACCAGATCTTAACATTGGTAAAGCGGGAAATATATTAATCAAGAACCCCCCCGCCCCCCTGCCCCCCCCATTGACGCGGGGGGGGGGAAGGGGGGGCGGGGGGGTTCTTGATTAAAAATTTGGTCTATATGGAGCAACAAAAATTTTCATAGAACGCAAAAATAGTATTGTAATATATTTTTTAAAATTTCAACATAAGCCGAAACCGGTTTGGCTCAGTGGGTAGAGCGTCGGTCTGTGGACTGAAAAGTCCCAGGTTCGATTCCGGTCAAGGGCATGTACATTGGTTGCGGGTACATCCCCGG
This sequence comes from Eptesicus fuscus, assembly GCF_027574615.1. NCBI lineage: Eukaryota > Metazoa > Chordata > Mammalia > Chiroptera > Vespertilionidae > Eptesicus > Eptesicus fuscus. The sequence continues at coordinate 20,519,952 of NC_072493.1, forward strand.
TAGGGGGTGTGCAAGAGGCAGCTGGTCGATGTTTCTCTCATCGATGTTTCTAGCTCTCTGTCCCTCTCCTTTCCACTCTGTAGAAAATCAATAAAATATATTTAAAAAAAATTTCAACATAAGTACAATTTACAAATATAATTAATAAAAAATTATGTATAGTATTATTTTATTTTTTGGCATATTTCTCATTTGAGTGAATTTTTTTTAGTAGATTGCTGTCGTTGTTTTAAAGGTCATGAATTTGCTGTAATGTAAGTCGTAAGTGTCACTTTCAAGGCCGGCGCTAGACTTTTTGCCGCCACTATAAAATATAAATAATACGAGTACTGTCTGCTAAATTCAAGAAAATTTATGTATTTATGAAATAAATAAATAAATTACTTACCTAAATTATCTGAATAGCTGATTTGTAATGACATCACTTGTTTAACTAGCTCACTAGCACGCAGTACGATGTGTATCGTCTGAGAGACAGTTACAAAATGTTTTCGTTGTTGCCAATCCCAAAAAAAGCCATTGTTCATTAAGTCCAAACAATGGTGGTCGAATTCTAACAACTGATCAACAATGCGAACTTTGATAAGCAGTTCTCGATAATCAGTTATCAACAATTATTTGTCATTATTAAAGTTTAACATTATAAAATTAACAAAAATAATATAAAACTCATATCCTGGCTAAATAGCCACATGGCCGCCGAAAACCGTATATTCCCTTCCCGTTCTCCCGCTGTTCCCTAGCTTGTCGTGCATTCTTTCCCAAAATCGGGACTTTTTTAAAACGCCGCGGGACGCGGGACAAATTGTTAAAAATCGGGACTACGTCTGGTCACCTTACCCTAGCTGGTTTGGCTCAGTGGATAGAGCCACGGCCTGCGGACTGAAGGGTCCTGGGTTCGATTCTGGTCAAGGGCACATTCCTGGGTTGTGGGCTCAATCCCCAGTAGTGGGTGTGTGGGAGGCAGCAGATCGATTCTCTGTCATCATTGATGTTTATATTTCTCTCTCCCTCTGCCTTCCTCTCTGAAATCAATAAAAATATATTAACAAAATAAAAATAAATAGACCATGAATCAAACATCGCTGCTCTTCATCCATCCAATCCCCTCACACCCTCTTTTGTCCTTGCCCTCCCCGCGCCCCCCCTCCCCCGCTTCCCCCACACACACTCTGCTGGGGTCTGTAAAATGGGGTCAGGATTTTTACTTTAACCAGGGGCAATGCTTCCGCACGGCCCTCCTTCCCCGCCCAACTCTGTCCCCAGTCCTGTGGGGGCTCTCCCTCCCTCCCCTCCATCTAACTTGGTGGGCCCTGCTCTGCCCCTCCTCCTGCAACCTCCTGTCTGCAGCCTCCCCCTTCCTCCTCTGGGGCAGAGCTCCCCAAAGGCTGTGTGGGGTGGGGCGGGGCTGTGTGGGGGAGGGGGAAGAGCCCAGGCTGGCCTTGGAGGAGAGCTGGGGTGACAGGTCACAGGGAGGAGGAAGGAGAAACGTGGAGCCTGTCCTGTGGGAGAGGCACTGGGCTCCTCGGCTGCCCCCACCCAGCAGTTTTTCTAGGCCCCTGAGCAGCTGTCACCCTCCACCCCTCACTGCCTCCCACCTCCTTTCAAGTTTTTGACTCGGTTTCTCTGACTCAGCCCCGCCCCCCTCTCTGCTGCATCCCCAGGAGCCCTAGGCTGCCCCTTGGCCTCAGGCAGGCGCACCTGGCCCGTCCCTCGGTAATGGTGCTGCCCACTCTCCTGGAGTAGTTAGTGAGACTTAACAAATGAAAAGAAGCAGCTCTGAAGATTATAAATTGCGCACTGAGAACGCCACAGGCTGCGGAGGGCTGTGCAGTCCACGGCTCTCAGATCACCTTAGCAGCCCCACCGGCCTCTGCCTGGGGCTCTGGCCAAACCCTGGGAGCTTCCTGATGGCTCTCACCTCACACCTCACTTTCCAGTCCAGCCCACCAGCACCCGCAGCAAGCTAACCTATCAGTTGGAGTGTCTGCCCCCTGGTGGTCAGTGCACATCATAGCAACTGGTCAAGCAGTTGAATTCCCAGCGGAACTCTGGTCAAGGGGACAATTTGCATATTAGACTTCTATTATATAGGATTATCGCTTTTCTTTTTTTTGAAAGTCTCCTGATTATGGTATATGCTTATTTTCATCCTGCCTCTCTCCCCACTATACACAGACTACTCTTCAGTTCTGGGACTATTCCCCCTCCTTCCAGGATCTAAGCCCCCTTCCAATACCAACCTCTTCTCTCTGTTATACTGATTTGGACAATCCCACTTTTCTTCTCTGACCATGCAAAACTTAGACATTCTCTTTGCTCAAAGGCTCTTGTATTACTTACCCATGTCTGTATCTATTTTCCTCTTTATGAGAGAGCTGGTCTTGGATTCTTGAGGACTATTTCTTTGAGAAACGACAAGACTTAAAAGTCCCATTTGCAGAGGAAGTGATGGGAAGGGCAAAACAAATGGCAGTGCCCTGCCATGCAAGGCCAGGAACAAGGTTGGTGATTCTTTTAGCACAGGATAGTTCTTGGCAAGAGTTGGCCACTAATAATTATCTTTCTACCTGGCCCATGGGCTGTTGTCAAGATCAAATGAGATAAGATCCTAAAACCACTTTGTAACATGTAAAGCACTTAATAACTTGTTAGGCATCATTAGTTAGCAAAATCCACCCATGCTGTGGAAGGAAAGGCACTGGATGGAAACTCGGGAGACCTGAATCTGCCACCAATGTGTTGATAGTGAGTAGCAAGTTTCCTTTGCCAGAAAATCTATTCAGTCATTTGTTGAATTATTCTGGGTGCTGGGGATATATAGGTGAACAAAATAGACATGTTATCTTGGAAGCCATATTCAAGAGAGGAAGACAGACAATAAACACATAAATTAACAAATAATAATAAAAAAGAAATACTTGAGGCTAATGAATTGAATACACTCATCTCCTTTGGCTCCTTCCTGAAATCACTATAATGACAGTAAAGAGATCATTTACTAGTAGAAAGACACTAAACCCATAAGGATAGGAAGAAGAACAAAAGAGGATGAAATGACACCAATATTTTGGGAGTTGGAAAGCAGATGAAAGAATGATAACTGGTAACTGACTTGGCAGACCTATGAAAGTTGAATCTTATGCCAGTAGTGGAAAAAGCCAAGATTCAACCAAGTTTCTACTGCAGGATGCACATAAAGTTTGTTAGGCAATAAGCTCTTCTGGAAAATGAGGGTGAAGGGCAAGCTAACATAAGGAAGATTGGTTGAAAATTTATTTGAAAAGAATTTCCAGATCTCTTCCCCAATTTCCTGATGTGAGGCAATTGCCCCTCATTCAGGGAAAGACTGGAGTTTTATTCTTTAGAGGGGATAACACACAGGGTCTTTGGTATGTGAGATACCAGGCACAGTTGGAATAGGGAGCAACATCTACACTAATAAAAGAGTAAGATGCAAATTGACTGTCCTTCATGACACCCACCAGCCAATCGGGAGTGAGTATGCAAATTAACCCAACAAAGATGGCGGGTTAATTTGCATATTCAGGCACCGAGCAGCTGGGGGCTGGGCGGGATGCTTGCATCGTTGCCATGCTGCTCCGGGCCTCTGGGCAGCGTGGGAAGGCAGAAAGGCGGCTCCGGGCCAGAGTGAAGGTGGTGCCGGCAGCCAGGGGAAGGAAGGCCCATTCTTGCACAAATCTTTGTGCATTGGGCCTCTAGTAATATAAATAAGAGATTAAAGGAATGTTAGATCTTGAGACACCCCAAACCCCATCCCAGCTCTCTTTTCCATTTGGCTTTTAAATTTCTGGCAGTTCAAATTTCTTTTTTTAAAAAATATGCTTTTATTGATTTCAGAGAGGAAGGGAGAGGGAGAGAGAGAGAGATAAACATCAATGATTAGAGAGAATCATCGATTGGCTGTCTCCTGCATGCCCTACACTGGAGACCGAGCCTGAAAAGCAGGCATGTGCCCTGACCGGGAATTGAATGGTGACTTCCTGGTTAATAGGCTGATGCTCACCCCCTGAGCCACGCTGGCCAGGCATGACAGTCTAACTTTCACCCTGCAGGAGAACAGAAATTTTTTTTTCCTGGGAAATTTGATCAGCCCAAGAAGAAAATCCCTAAGCATTGACATTGGAGGTTCCCCCAACTAAATGGCCCTGCTGAATCACCCTTCAGTGAAGCCTAATCCATGTGCTCACAGCTTTCATTCATTATTTAGTACCAATGGAGGGCAGCCTCCAAGATGACCCCAGCAATCCCACCTCCTTGTAGTCACTCTCCCTTTGAGAATGAGCTGAGCAAAAACAATAGATCACGTTGAAGATTAGGTTTATTTATTTATTTATTTATTATTATTATTTTTAAATTTCTTTATTTATTAAGGTATCACATATTTGTCCTCGTCCCCCCATTTCCATCCCACCCCCCTCCCCACACATGCCCCCACCCCCAGTTGTCCTTAACCGCTGGTTAGGCTCATATGTCTGCACACAAGTCCTTTGGTTGATCTCCCCCTTTACCCCCACCCTTTCCTACCCTCCCCCCGAGGCCCGACAGTCTGATCCATGCCTTCTTGTTTCTGGGTCTGTTCTTGTTCATCAGTCTATGTTGTTCATTATTTCCCCTAGATGAGTGAGATCATGTGCTATTAGAAATACACTTAGAAGAACCGAAAATGAGACAAGCAATAATGGTTATGGTGACAGGCAAATGAATCGGTCTATAGTGAGTTTCTTTCTGGGCCAACAGTTCTTTTGAGACCCAATTTCAATGTCCAACAGTTCCTTATGTGTACATGTCAGCACTGACATTTCAGTCTGGATGGTGGACAACTGGTGGTAATGCAGGTCCGACTCTGTCTGGTTTGGTGCTGGGCAATCTGCAGTGATGCACAGCTGCTAACTGCTAGTATGGGAAGGCCACATCAGCGTCTTCTGTCTCTGGACTGCTTCTCTTCTGTCTTCATGGCTGGAGTAGTCCTGTCGATTCTTCTCTTGCTAGAATCCACATGGTCTCGTTGAAGATTAGGTTTATAAAAAGACTGCCTTCATCTTGTCCTCTCTTGTTTTCTTGTTCTAGTGGAAGCCAGCTGTCCTAGGGAAGCTCACAGGGTAAGGAACTGAGGACAGCCTCCAGCCCACAGCCCGTGAGAAACTGAGGCCCTCAGTCCCACAGCCTCAAGGAATTGAATCATCCATCAACCACATTTTTATTGTGAATATTTTCAAACAACATCAAAAGTAGAGGGAATAGTACAATAGAACCCAATTCATCCATTACCATGGTTCAATAGTTATTGAAATGTTCCATATTTCCATTCCTTTCCTTTTTCTTTTCTGCCTTTAAAGCAAACCCTGCACATATATATAAAAGATTAGTCCCAGTCCCCTTCCTTCTCACCAAGATAAGCAGATGTCAAGGAATACCAGATATCTGATGACAACTTGTAACATAGAAGATGGAAACCAAAAAAAGGCAACTCAGAGCAGGGAGATGAACATTCTTCAAAGAGATCCAAATGGATATTATAACCATAAGACAAGATCAATAATAAAAAAAGTGCTTAGAAATGAAAGGTGATAGCAAAAAGGAAAAAATAAATAGAAGGGCTGGAACATAAGCTTAAGGAAATCTCACAGAAAGTAGAGCAAAAAGATTGAGAGATAGAAAATGGGAGAGAAGGGAGATTAGTGGGCCAGGAGGTTCAATAGCCCGAAATAATAGGATTTCTAGAAATAGAGAAGAGAAAATGAGGGAAAGAAAATAATTACAAAATATTTTAAGAAAATTTCTCCAAATTGAAGGATATTAATTAATCTGTAGATTACGAGTGCCTAGCACAATGGATGACTTTAGAATACTTGTGAGAAAAGTAAGGACAATTCGGGCTTTCAATGAGAAAAATATAGGCCTCATACAAGGAATAAAAAAATCAGAATATATTGGAAACTTTCAGCAAGACTGGAAGCTAGAAGGCAATGCCTTGAAAATTCTGAAGGAAAATGATTTCTAACCCAAATTCCATACATAGCCCAATATGAATTAAACATGAAGGCAGAATAAAGACATTTTCTGCCATTCACAGTCTTGAAATGCTTTCTAAAGAAGCTGGTAGAGGACATAAACCAAGGAAGAGAAACAAGAACAGAGAAGCAAAAGGCCTCCCATGAGTGTCCAGGGGCCAGCTGTGTACCTGGCATAAGCTACCACCAGGCCAGAAGCAGGTCAGGAGGTTCTGGGAGAGATTTCTTTAGGAAGATGAAATCCGTATCCTATTAATACCTCTGAAGGTCTTGAGAGGAAATAAAACAACGGGCAAAGAGTCTGGGGAGGAATTAGTGATAAGTATATAGAAAACTAAGTCAATAAAAACTAAGACAATTATTAATTTCGGGTGGTGGGGGTAAAGTGGTGCAGGGTAGAAAAAGTAATTATAGTTTACTATAGCGACTCCCTGTTTACATAGTCACAATGATGTAAACATCTAACACAATTATCATGTAAGTATATCAGGAAGATACAGAGTGGGAGGGTGCATGTGTTTCTGTATTGGGGAAAGCTAAACCCTCATCTTCTGCCTTTTCAGACATTTGAAACTTGGCCAGGTAGGTTACTGGACTACTGCTTCTGAGAGCTTAGAGATCTTTGGCCCAATTTCCTGGTTGAATGTGCAATTGGTAGGCGAGAAATGTCCTCATTTCCTGTGACTAGAGAAAAAAAAAAAAGAAAAAAAAAAAAGGGGGTCAAAGTATCTAACCACAGGAAGTAGAGAAAGCTGAAGAGAGAGAGAGAGAGAGAGAGAGAGAGAGAGAGAGAGAGAGAGAGATCAGAAACCTGGAGCTAAGGGGCAGGAAGGTTTAAGGGAGCAGATTTGGAATCTTGGCTCTGTGTTTTCCTCGCCCCCGCCTCCGCCTTCTCACCACAGTGATCACCACAAAACCACATCACACATGAACTCTGACTGTGGTCAGAGGAGAATTTCTGAGGAAGGGGCACAACAGAAAGAGGAAGTGAGATAGTTAATGCAGGTTCCCCTTTCCTAGGTCAGGCTGAGCCAGATCCCTCCACCCCCCACCCCCCACCCCCCGTTTCCTGGCAGTGGCTCTATGGCTGCTGTCTGTGTTATTCATTAACCAGACACTAATATTTCTGTTTACCCATATGTCATCTGCAAGGGGTTCAGAGGAGTCCGGCAATCTAACCAGCCACCCGGATTCTCTTGGATCAGGCCCAGCCAGCCACATGTAGCTAAGTGTTTATTGTGCCAGAGCCTTGTACTAAATGTCGCCAGGCAGAGAGAAAGTTTTCCAAAGTAGGATGTGATCTGTCTGCCAGTTGAGCATATGTGCCGGGAGTGTATCTAGTGATGGGCTTGAGTTGGCTTGCAAGAGCTGATTATTAGCATTTCTTGCCAAACCCATATTCAGTGTCTTCATGCTGGTAAAAATTGGCTCTGGTGGAATGTATCTGCCATAGAAACTGGCAAGTGCAACAACTCAGGGCCTTTTCTAATCCCCTGCTCCCTACTCCCTTCCATCTGAAGAGCTGGCTGTGAAACATTTTCTAGCACGCCAATGGGGACATCTGTTTATTAGGTAGATGCATAACTTGTATTCTAATGAAAGAGGGAACAGCTCCGCTTTGACAGAGCTACCAGCCTGATGAAAACCCTGCATGTTCGCTATAGTGCTTTATGGTTTCTTAACGCTGTCATGCACATTATCTCCTTAACCTAACAACCATCTTCCTTCAAGGGTAAGGCACAGACACCAGCATGATCACCTTAAAATGGGAACAGCATTCCACTCTCTTGCTTAAAACCCTCTAATGACTTCAAAACCTCTTAGAATAAATTCAAACTCCTATCTGTGGCCTAAGAAACTTGGCATGGTCTAGTGTCTGCTGACCTCCTTAACATCATCTTCCATCACTCATTCTCCCAAGTTCACAATATTCTGGCCCAGTGGTTCTCCAAGTGTGGTCTCTGAACCACCAGCATTGGTATCACCTGGGATTGTTAGAAATACAAACTTTTGGGTCCCATCCCAAACCTACGGATTCTGAACCTGTGGGGAGGGAAGATTAAGTCATGCTTCAGCAAACGCTCCACATGTTTCTAATACATGCTTACGTTTGCAAACCACTACTCTAGGCGCACCCTTGGCCTTGATATGCTAAGGTTTCCCCCCTCCCCAGGGCCTTTGCACCAGCAGTTCCTGTTTATAGAATGCTCTTCCAATGGGCAACTTCTCATTCAGGTCTCAGCTGACCATCACTGACTCAAGAGAATCTTATAAACCCTCTCAAATCCCTCCTTATACTTTCTCCTCTATCCAGTATCTGTTTGTAAAAACCATTTGCCAAATCTGAAATTACGCTGTGGTTCATTTGTTTACTAACTATTTTTTCCTACTAGAATGGAAGCCCCAAGACTAGATAGCTTGTCTCTCATATACTCTGCCTCCCCAGCTTCTGTATATCCCAGCTTATAGTAGACTAGAGACCCGGTGCATGAAATTCATGCACAGAGGGTGGGATGTCCCTCAGCCCAGCTGGGACCCCTTGAGAGATGTCCGACTGCCTGTTTTCCTTCAGACCCTCTCACAATCCAGGACTGCTGGCTCCCAACTGCTCGCCTGCCTGCCTTCCTGATTGCCCCTAACAGCTTCTGCCTGCCAGCCTGATCACCCCCCAACCACTCCGCTGCCAGCCTGATTGATGCCTAACTGCTCCCCTGCCAGCCTGTTTGCCCCCAACTTCTCTCCTCTGCCAGCCTGGTCACCCCTAACTGCCCTCCCCTGCAGGGTTGATCGCCTCCAACTGCCCTCCCTTGCAGGCCTGGTGCCTCCCACCTGCCCTCCCCTGCTGGCCATCTTGTGGTGGCCATCTTTTGTCCACATGGGGGCAGGATCTTTGACATATTGTGTGTTGGAGTGATGGTCAATCTGCATATTACTCTTTTATTAGATAGGTTAGAGGCCTGGTGCAGGGGTGGGGGCCAGCTGGTTTGCCCTGAAAGTTGTTCTGGATCAGGATGGGGGTTCCCTTGGGGCATGGGGCAGCCTGAGCAAGGGGCCTGTGGTGGTTTGCAGGCCAGCCATGCCACCTGGCAACCCAAGTGGAGGCCCTGGTATCTGGAATTTATTTACCTTCTACAATTGAAACTTTGTAGCCTGAAGCGGAGCCAAGCCTCCTGCTTGCTCCGTGGCCAGCAGCCATTTCTGTTGGGGTTAATTCACCTTCTATAATTGAAACTTTGTAGCCTTAAGCGGAGGCCTGGGCCAGCCAGGGTGTGTGGAAAGTTTTGCTTCCTCCGTTGCCGGGGGCAACCCTGGCCCGCTCTCTCCAGCTCCATGGCTGTGCCATTTCTGTTTGGATTTGTTTACCTTCTATAATTGAAACTTTGTAGCTTGAGTGGAGGCTTAGGCCTGCAAGGGCAGGCGGAAAGCTTGGCTTCCTCCGTTGCCTGGGAAACCTTGCTCTCTGTGGCTGTAGCCATCTTGGTGGGGTTTATTTGCATATCTGCTCCTGATTGGCTAGTGGGTGTGGCTTGTGGGCATGGCTTGTGGGTGTAGCAGAGTTAGGGTCAATTTGCATATTACTCTTTTATTAGGTAGGATAATTAATTCATATTTGTTGAACAATTGAATAACTAATTTCCCAGTGAATAAGTGGGATATATATCAAGTGACTTAATGAAGATCAAATACTTGTTAGTGAGTAGGTAGTTTCACCTTGAAAATCTCTGACCAGGTCCAGAGATTTTCTTGCACTTTTCTGATCAGCAGGAGCAGCCATGTCCCTAAAACTCTGGGAAATCTCAAGTTGGAAGGGTTTTCCTGACTTTGAGGAAGCTCACACATCCGATAAGAACTGGTCACCTCTAACTGCCCTCCCCTGCAGGGGAGGGCAGTTGGAGGCGATCAACCCTGCAGGGGAGGGCAGTTAGGGATGACCAGTTCTTATCGGATGTGTGAGCTTCCTCAAAGTCCTAAGACAGGTGTTTTCTATGTTCTACTTTGATATTCCTGGAGACTGGGGAGCAGTTACTTATGGAGGGAGTCAATTCTAGTTTATTTTATTTTGTTAATTCTCACCTGAGGATATTTTCTCCATTGATTTTTAGACAGAATGGAACAGAGGGGGAGAGACACAGAGAGAGAAACATCTATGTGAAAGAGACACATGGATTGGTTGCCTCTCGCATGCACGCCAACCAGTATGTGCCCTTGACCGGTATAAAACCTGGGAGCCTTCCATCCGTGGGCTGATACTTCAACCACTGAGCCAAACTGGCTAGGCATCAATTCCATTTTAAACAGCTCTGACTCTCTAAGATGTAACTCCCTGCCTCTTTTGCCCATGACCCTTGTTCGTCCTTGTGGGCTTCATAGGAATGCATCTTCCATACAGTGGAACTTGTCTTGTTCCAGCCACAAGTCCAGCATTCTTACTTGCTTCTCATGTGTCAGTGAAGAAAGCAGGCATTTTGGTGTCAGGAAAACCAGGATTCAAATTCCCTCTTCCCTATTGATCTTGGAAAGTTTCTTTCATCATCTTAGGCTCCTTCTCTAGAACAGTGTCTGGCATTTAATGTGTTGCTGTTATTTTATTTTTATTAGGTTTTAAGTCTCCAAAATATTTTGGTTAATTTTTCTGATAATCAAGTTATTATCCTTTGATTCTTTGAGTTAATCTATATTACCAAAAGGGTAATATGCTAATTAGACTGGGTTGGCCGGCCTTCGTCCGGACATCCGATTTCCTTTCGGATAAAGCCATGGTGGTGGAGGCTGAGGCAGAGAGGGCAGTTGGGGGTGATATCAGGCTGGCAGGGGAGGGAAGTTAGGGGCAATCAGGCAGACAGAGGCAGTTAGGGGTGATCAGGCAGGCAGGTGAGCAGTTAGGAGCCAGCGGTCTCAGATTGCAAGAAGGATGTCCGACTGCCGGTTTAGGCCCAATCCCTGTGGGTCCCCCAAGGGGTCCCCGATTGGAGATGGTGCAGGCTGGGCTAAGGGAACCCCCCATGCACAAATTTTGTGCACAGGGCCACTAGTGTCCTTTATAAAATGTGTTGCTCAGTACTGAACATGCTACTGAATAGACCTCAGTGAAGTGAGGTAATCAACTTGTTTAGATGCCATTTTAATATTACCCCAAATCAAATTAGCTTTTTTGGAAGGTGTATACATCTGAAAATCCCAGATTTCCCCCCTCACATATTACTATCAAACTATCCTGTATAGTTGGCTAATATATTGTTTTCATCATTTTATATTTCTACTTGAGTTTAAATTATTACCTGTACTTCAGCTGCTATATTAGAGCTACAGCTAATCTACACTAATAAAAGAGAAATATGCAAATTGACCGTATCTCCACAACACCCATCAGCCAATCAGGAGTGAGCATGTAAATCAACCCAACAAATATGGCGGGTTAATTTGCATACACAGGTGTGGAGAAAAGACTGAAGACTAAAGCGGCTTGGCTTCTCTGCTACAGCTGGAGTGAAGGCCTGGGTCCCGGGTGCTGGAGGAAAACTAGTGCGGGCAGTCAGGGGAAGGAAGGCCTATTGCATGAATCTTCGTGCAACAGGCCTCTAGTACTCTATAATTTCTCAGCAATTTTATATATGCGGTCTCATTTAAATCCTCAGAATGACCCTGGGAGGCATACATTGCCTTCATTATTATGATTTGGAAATAGAGGCTGGAGGTGTGCCTTGCTCAAGGTCAAGCAGCTAGTAAGCAGAACCAACACTGAAGTCAGGGCTCTTATGACACCAGTCCAGTGTTGTTTTGAGGAAGGAAAAGAGAGAAAATGAACTCTCAATTAGATGGAGGTAATAAGGGAAGTTTTTTTGAAGAAAGTAAATATGGGGTTTTATAAGAAGCAATCAGCAGATGGGGTTGAGGTAAGGGGGTCTTATAAGCAGGAAAGGTTCCAAGAGTAATTAATTTTGACATATTGGGCCCCCAAGCTAGGCCAGTGATTCCTGACTGAGCTGTCTAACATAATCACCTCGGGAACTTTTTAAAGCTCACCTGTTGCCTCCCCTCCCACCCCCCGAGATTCTGAGTCAGTAGATTTTAGGTGCCCACTTGTGTTATTTATATATATATATATCTACATGTAATTCTGATGTATAGCCTCTGTTGTGAACCACTAGGATAGGGCCTGGAGGATCAGTTACCTAGATAGAGTGGTTTAGAGGTCCTTATTGTGGAGAAATGAGTTAGGTAGATGGAACTGGGATGGGGGAGAGGATACAAAGCAGGTAATGGTATTATATGAGTTCCTGAGAGGAAACTTTTGATGATAAAGAAACCCTGCAGGTCTCTAAGCAAGAGAGTAGGATGTTTTAAGCCCCCCGTGGATGCTGATAACTTTGAGTCAGGACTCAGCCCACATTCCCTTTCTAAATCCAGTCTCTATTCATCAATCTAAACAGGATTAAACAGGATTATGTCACTCTCATTACATCTTTACCTTAAAATGTTCCTGTGGCTGTGGCCCCTGTGGCTCAGTGGTTGCAGCGTCAGCTCATGCACTGAAGGGTCATGGGGTTGATTCCTGGTCAAGGGCATGTACCTTGGTTGCAGGTTTGCTCCCTGCCACTGTTTGGGGCGTATGTGGGAAGCAACCAATCAATTTCTCTCTCTTTCTCTCCTCCCCTCCTTTTACTCTCTGAAAAGCAATGGAAAAAATAGCCTTGGGTAAGCATTAACAATAATAACAACAACAAAATGTTTCTGTGGTTTCAGATTCATCACCTTCCCCCTTTGCTGCTGAGTCTGGTTCTTTACCCCATTTTTGCCCTCCCTCTGCTTGCAAAAATGTTACAAAAACTGTGGACACTCACTTTCAGAGTTTTTACTAGGGGCCCAGTTCACAAATTTGTGCACCTTTAAAGGAACTGTGGGCCACAAGGATGCGGTGGGAACAGGGGTTGGTCTCGGCCCATCCTCCACACCCCAGCCCGGCCCCTTCTGCTGCAGCCCCACCCCCATCTGCTGCTGGCAGCCCCGCTCCTGCCACTTCTCCCACATGCTGACGGTGCCAGCAGCAGGTGCGAGCAGTGGCTGCTGCCCTGATTGCCCCTCAGGAGCAGGGGAAGGTGGAGCCCTGAGGGGCCACCAGGGCTAGCAGCTGCCGTTTACACCCGCTGATGGCACTGAGTGATCGGGGCTGGTGCTGGGCAGCAGCAGTGGATGCAAGCAGCAGCTCCGGCACCGGCAGCAGGTGTGAGCCCCGGGTGGGACTGTGGCACACAGGAGCAAATAATTTTCAGTAACCACCAGAGGCTCGCCCCAATGACAGCAACAGGTGCCCCACCTTGGTCTGGTGCCCCTGCTCACCTGCTCTGCCATTCCGCTGCTGCCAAAGCCTGCCATGTTCCACACACGCCCCCTGGTGATCATAGCAACCAGTTGTTCAGTTGTTCCCCCATTCGGTCTATTTGCATATTAGCCTTTTATTATATAGGATTTTCAATCTGCCAGACCAGGCTGTCTATTCCTGTGCTAGTCAGTCCTGAGCTCTGTCTGATGGGTGCCACGCTGTATCCTGACCTGTGTGGGGTGCCATGGAGGGAGAATATAAGACCCAGACCTCAAGAAGTTCCCAGTTTAATGGGGGAGACAAGATACACACACGAAGACAGCGGGAGCATAGTTACAAAGCAGCAGGTCTGATCGATACATTAGAAATCTAAAGCATTAGCGACCCAACCAAGCCCTCAGCCCCTCCTTCAAGTCCCCTTGGCTCAGAACTTCCCTGAGTCTCCTTTGACCTCATTTAGTATTTCTCTTCCATCTCTTTCCCATTGGCTTCTTTATAGCATCAACAGCTAGGCCAGTGTCTAGGTGTGCTGTCAAAGCTTATAGCAAGATCGCTTTAGGATTCTCTATTCAGTCTGATCATCCCCAGCTACCGACCACCTCACAAGGACTGAATTCGTAATAGCCACCTTGCTTTCAAAGCATGGTCTGATAGTGCTTCTATTCCTAACCATTTCTTCTTTGGTCAGGGAGCTGTGTTCCATTGGGAAGGAAAATTCAATCAGGAAGAAATATCCAGCTGGTGAGAGAGATTCCTATAGTCTCAGTAACAGATTGGTCTAAGGATTCCTGAATCCAGAACCCTCATCTTCTCCCTCTCCCAGCCTGCTCAACCCATATTAGGTGCAGGCACATCCCTAGTCTGTGGTGAAGTCAGAACTCGGTCCTCCTTCTGCTTGACTCACACCCCTGTCCCCACCTGTCATCTCTGTTATCTCTCTGCCTCTGCGTCCCAACAGAGAGGAGCCCTGATGCCGCAGCATCTGAAGCCCTTTTCCGACGGCTCTGCGCACATCTGAAGAAGAGAAGTAGAAAAGCAGGGGGTCCAGACTGGCGTTGAGGGAACTGAATACCACAGCTTCCGCTCGCCACGTGGGGCTTTTCTTTGTGTAAAATCCCACCAGGTGGGACACGTTATAAGGCCCGAAGCACACCAGGAAATTGAGGAGTGTCACAACAGCCAGCCCCACAGCCCGGCGCCGCCTCTGGACCCCGACGTGGGGCTGGGTGAGCATGATCCACACAAAGCGCCAGTAGCAGAAGATGGTGACCCCCATGGGGATGAAGAAGAGGACCAGGCACAGCTCCAGCCGCACAGGAATCACCACCTCCAGCTGCTTTTCGGTGAAGTTCTCATAGCAGGTAATTTCATTGGTATTGGTGGCACTCTCGGTCGAGTTCAAGTACTGAACGATGATCACGATGGTGCAGTGACCAAAGGACATGATCCAGGCGACCAGAGCAGCAATCACCCCATAGATGGGCCGGCGGGACAGCTTGTACTGCACGGGGAAAGCCACTCCCAGGTAGCGCTCGATGCTGATGCCTGCCAGGAGCCACGTGCTGCAGTAGATGCTGCTGTAGAAGCCGAATCCCGTGAGGGCACAGACAATCTCGGGCAGATACCAGCGGAAGTCAGATGCAGCCTCAATGATCTTGAAGGGCAGCAGCAGCAGCAGGAGGAGGTCCGCCAGCGTCAGGCTGAGCAGGAGGATGTGGACAGGTGCAGGGTGGGGCTGGCGGACCCGGCCCACGAAGGCCCGCAGAGCCAGGAGGTTTGCAGGAAGACCGGTGAGGAAGATGATGACGTAGGCCGAGAGAATCAAGGAGCTCTTCAAGTCTGGCATGACTATTCTGGAAGAGGATGAGGAAGGGCAGGGTCAGGGGTCCCCCACTCACAACCTGCAGACCTGCCTCCGGTTCAGGATGAGGACATCCTCTCTGGCAGCTCCCCCTTCCCAGGCCCAGGCCTTCTGCTGCCACCACTGCTTGCTCACAACACCTGCTAGAACTGCCCAGAGCAATTATTGACTTTGCCTGGGGCGGGATATTAACTGCGAGTTATTACGTTTGCCATCATGTGTCTCTGGGGGAGACCAACCCTTGGCTTCCCAAGGGAATTCCCCTCTGGTTTCCCAGCCTTTCTCCTGCTCTGCTCACAGATACAGGAAGTGACTGATATCAGTTTCCAACTCTCCTTAAGTCCCTTCCTCAGTCAGAGATCTTCAGAGAGAAAAGGCAAGCCTTCTCACACAGAGAACGCTGTGAGGACCAGGCCCCCCACCCAGTGCTGACTTGCCACACAACCACCCACACACCAAGGAAGCAGGTGCCCAGTCCCCAACCCATCTCCCTACCTCGTTTTCCTCTCCTTTTTGCAGAACACAGATTCTCCTCCACCGTTTCCTCCTCTGTCCAACACCAGACTCTGGGACTGTACTAAAAAAGGAAGTTAGTTACGCGTGGGGGTGGGGGCAGTAGGAGGATCAGTGAACCAGCACTATTTTGGGGGGACTTGTCCCCCAGAAAGTTAGAGAATATTCAGGAAAACCCGCAGGCAGTCACTGGCTCCTGAGCCTGGAGTTTTGACTGTAAATAGAAGAACTCTTCTTCACGGGGTAATTCAGTTTCCACTTTGGTTATGACCCTCACCACCCACACAGTCTGGCCCCTCCATCCTCCTCCAGGCTTGATGTCCCAGGCCTCGCTTCCTTGCCCCCACACTGGCTCCCGTCTCCTTATATTCAATTCTGACAGATTTCCTCCAGCTCAATACCGTCTCCTCCCAATTCTGAGCCTGCCATCTCTTCCCAGAGCTCAAGCACTAAGTTAGCTGCCTTGCCTTGTCTTCGTTCCGGATAGATGGCTTCTTGGAAAAGAAAGTCTGAAAGCTGCTGGGAAGGAGAAACAGAGCTTCAGCCACTGCTACCGCCCATTTCACACAGGAAAATATTGTAAGGAACCTGGCTGCTAGAAAGCTTTTATACCAGCACAAGTCATGTGACCAGAGAGAGGAAGGTCAGTAATTGAGCACTGTCTCCTCTCCAACCCGAAGGAAAAGGTGCCTGCATCTTTCGTCTCACCCTAGAGGCCCTCACTCAGACTTCCAAACCCAATTCCTGAATTTCTTTTCAATCCTAGGCATTTTCCCCATTTCCCAAATCAGAGTCTTTTCTTTTTTTCTATGCAATTTCTTCTATAATTCTATTCATTCTCAGGAAAGAGGATTTCTGCTTCCTTTTATTCTGCAACTAGAGGCCTGGTGCACAAAATTCGTACATGGGTAGTGTCCCTCGGCCTGGCCAGTGATCAGGGCCGATCGGGGGCCTTCTGGCTACTGGCCGGGGCCTCCCTTCCCCGGCTGACGGCTGCCAGCGAGGGTCTTCCTTCATTCTGCGCTGCCCCCTGGTGGTCAGCGCACATCATAGCGAGTGATCAAACTCCTGGTCTCCCAGTCGAACTCCCGAGGGGACATTTCATTGTGACTTTGGGGCAGATCAATTTTCTGAACATTCGTTTCCATTTCAGTCAAGTGAGTTCTGGAATACTTATATCCCAGGATTTCTGTGAGGAGTCAGTGAAGTAGCAAATGTAAAGCATTTGGGCCAGTGCTTAGCACTTCGTAGATGCTCTTAGGTGGAAGTGCTCCCTCCTTTGAAGCCTGTTGGACAGCGTTGGAGAGAGTGAGTCACTGGATACACTATCCAGAGGCTGAGGACACAGACCTGCCATCTGCCTTGGGAAAGTGTCAGGGATTCAGTGGGCCCAAGGTGCCTGTGTGGCCTTTCTAGGGGAATGGTAGCCAGGCTCCATTCCTTTCCCCCATACATTCTCTCCCTGTGAACTGGGCCAACCTCGAACCACCCTGTTCTTTCCCCACTGTATTCACCTGTATAGCTCCCACTGAAACACATGCCTGAGGAAACAAAGAGTCAGAACATGTTTCCTTTCTGACCTAAGGAATGGGTCTCTGTTTTGCCATCTGTGGCCTGATCCCTACTCACAGAATCTTAATTCTTTCTCAAGGGCATACTTATTTCCTATTGCTTGCCCATTCATTCATTCATTTTGTGGCCTAGAACCCCAGGGTCCAGGTATCTTAATATTTAACTTTTCTTTCTCTTCAGCTCTCCTCTCCTCTAGGACTCAGGAGTTCTATCTTCTCATTAATTTCCTTCCCTCAGCACAGACATGCACTTCCCAGATAAACAGGGGAACTAAGGAAGAGACCATTCTCTATTGCTCGCTACTGAATTTATTGTATTTTGTGTCATTTTGCTTTTATGATTTTCCATAAATATTCATGAGGGTTTGGATTTAATGGCAAAGAGAAAATTTACTGGAAAATTGATGTTGAGGAATAGAACTGCTTCTTTATTCCTGCCTGTTCTTCCCCACCTCATGCCTTTCTCATATCACTCTCATGTATAACTCAGCTGAGGGCCCCCATCAAACCCCTCCTCCATGGTTATGGTAGTTATGAAGGTAACACAATAAAGGAAACTTTTGAACTCATGATTCATGATGCTCACCTATGTCACAGGAAAAGGAAATGCAACCTCTCAAGCTGAATTTAAGGGCTGAGATTTCACAAAAGCAGTATCTTTCACAATCTCTTCAAGTTCAGTTTTCTTTCTTCATCATTATAACCCAGCTAGTTATGCTAGGAAGTCGAGCCCATTGCCTAAATGTATAATCACTTTCTCCGCTTCCTTATTTCTTAGTCACTCTTTAGTCTACTCAAATCTGGGTAGCATCCCTATTTTTCCATAGGGTCTATTCTTTGTCGATATTTTATTATTATTTTACTAGCATTCAACAATTTCCACACCCATCTTGAATTCTTTCCATGAATTCTGATACGTTATGTTCCTCTGGTTTCCCTGCCTTTTCTTTGATCGCATCTTGATCCCTTTGCCTCTACATCCTCTAAATGTTGGAGCTCCTTATGACTTGGTTCTAAGTTCTTTACTATCCTCATCCATTTCCAGAGCATTAGTTACCATTTTCATAACACCCAGTTTTAAATCTTCATCCTGAGGTTCTGTGAGCTTCCACCTGCCTAGTAGACACTGTCATTTGGATGTCTCCCAGCATCTCAAATCCAGCGTGTCCAGAGCCAACTTTAGATCTTCTCTACCAAACTAGGAGTGAGTAGCTGTGAGCGAGCTGGTCATGGCCCTGGTCGAAATCCTGGTAACAGATGTCGGTGGCTTATGCTGAGATTCAGCTAGATTCTCTTTCATATGTTCTTGTAGCATCTTTTCTATTGCTGAATATTATTGTTTTATAAATATTTTATTTTATTAATTAATTTATTTTAATCCTCACTCTAGGATATGCTTTTTCATTGATTCTAGAGGGAGAGGAAGGGAGAAACATCGATCACTTGCATCATGCACTCACCCCAACCAAGGATAGAACCCACAACCTAGGTATGTGCCCTGGCTGGGAATTGAACACATGAGCCTTTGGTGCACAGATGATGCTCTAACCACTGAGCCACCGGCCAGGCCTGTTTTATGGATATTTTATATTTTATTTATTCATTTACCTGCTGACAGACATTTTTTTTCCTTCTGCTTTTAGCCTGTGTTAACAAGGCTGCTATATACATTGTTGTTTAGGTGTGAATATGTGTTTTCAGTTCTGTCGGGGAAATACCTAGGAATACATTGACTAGGTTGTATGCTAAACTTTAACTTTTTAAGAAACTGCCAGTTTCCCAAGGAGGCTGTACTGTTTTTATTTCCACCAGCAATGTATGAGCATTCTTATTGCTCCACATCATCATCAACACTTGGTATTTGTTAGTCTTAAGTCTTAGGCATTCTAATTAGTGTGTCATGGCATCTCATTGTGGTTTTAATTAGCATTTCTCTAAGATCTATTGATATTGAGCATCTTTTCAAGTACTTACTGGTCTTTTGTGTATCTTCTTTTGTGAAATGTCTGTTCAAGTCTTTTGCCCATTTTTTATTGGATTATTTCATGCTATTAATATTGAGAGTTCAGTAAACTCTTGATTTTATAGACCTTAATTGAACAGACTTCAGATTTAATGGACAAATTTTCTGGTCCATATGTCATATGTGAGAATTAACACTGTGTTAATTTATATATATATTAGGGGCCCAGTGCATGAATTCATGCACCTTGAAAGAAACTGTGGGTCACGAGGCTGCGGTAAGCACAGGGGCGGATCTCGGCCCATCCTCTGTGCCTCCGCCCAGCCCCTCCCACCACAGTTCCTGGTTCCCTGTCTTCCAGCAGCTCCACTCCCACCACTGCTGATGACTCCGGCCCTGCTCGCACCTGCTGACGGCGCAGAGCAATTGGGGCCGGTGCCAGCAGTGGGTGCGAGCAGTAGCTGCTGCCTTGATTGCCCCTCAGGAGCAGGGGGAGGTGGAGAAGCCCTCGGGGAGATCAGGGCTGGCAGCCACTGCTCATACCTGCTGACGGCATCGAGCGATTGCCGGCACATGGGAGCAAAGAATTTTTAGTAACCACCAAATGCTCACCCTGATGACAGTGACCGGTGCCCCGCCTTGGTCTGGCGCCCTTGCTCACCTTTTCCACCATCCTGCCGCAGCCAACGCTCACCATGTTCCGGTGTTCTGCCACCTGTTGCTGATGCCTGCCATGTTCCACACATGCTCCCTGGTGGCCAGTGTACGTCATAGCAACCAGTTGTTCGGTTGTTCCACCATTTGGTCTATTTGCATATTAACTTTTTATTATATAGGATATATATTTTTTATTGATTTCAGAGAGGAAGGGAGAGGGAGAGATAGAAACATCAATGATGACGAAGAATCATTGATTGGCTGTCTCCTGCATCTCCCCACCCCCCGCCCCCAACTGGGGACCAAGCTCAAAACCTGGGCATGTGCTCTGACTAGAATTGAACCATAATCTCCTAGTTCATAGGTCGATGCTCATTCACTGAGCCACACCAGCCAGGTAATTTTTAAATGCTTTTAATCAAGATTTGCATATAATTAAAGTAACAGATCATTTTTGTTATCAATTCACTGTTATTTATTTTTGTTAATCCTCGCCCAAGGGTATTTTTCATTGATTTTTAGAAAGAGTGGAAGAGAGAAAGAGAGAAATGTCAATGTGAGAGAGACACATCGATCGGTTACTTCCCACACTCCTCCAAACCAGAGCCAAGGATTGAACCTGCAACCCAGGTATGTGCCCTTGACTGGGGATTGAACCCTCAACCCTTCAGTGTTTGGGCTGACACTCAACCACTGAGCAACACTGGCCAGGGCTTCACTGTTATTTTAAACAAATTTTAGCAAATAGGCAATATGTTGGAAAAAAACACTAGTAATTTCACTGATATAAATAAATTTTACATACCTACAACTATAATCTACATATTTAAATCCAAGAGTCACCGCTCCTAACCAATGTTCAGCAAATGATTAGTATGTGATCACACCACATTATGTGTGGTAATTGATTCTGTTGTCCCATGGTATGACTTTCTGCAGCAGTTTTTGTTGTTGTTAATCCTCACCTGATTTTCCATTGATTTTTAGAGAAGGGAAGGGAAGAGACAGACAGACAGACAGACACACACACACACACACACACACACACACACACATCTGTTGGTTGCCTCCCGCATGTGCCCTGAGGTGGAGTGTGCCACCCAGGTACTTGCCCTTGACTGGAATTGGAATTGAACCCACCATCCTTCAGTCCACTGGCCAATGCTCTAGCCACTGAGTCACACTGGCTGGGGCTCTGTAGCAGTTTTAACATGTGCAGGCAGATGTTCCTACATGCACTAAGCCATGCCCCAACTGTGTGCATTTGTTTACTAATGGAGACTGGCGAATGCATGCATTTTCTACATCTATTCAGTATAAATTTAAAATTACTGTAATACATATAGAAAACTTTTCCATGAAATTAAACTTTTCATACATACTTAATTTAATTACATAAACATATCTACATAAGTAAAAACAGGTAAACTAATTTGCCAATTTCTTAACATACACATTCAGAAAACCTACTTTATTATATAACTAGGGGTCTGGTGCACGAAATTCGTGCACAGGGGGTGGGTCCCTCAGCCTGACCTGCACCCTCTCCAATCTGGGAGCCCTCAGGGGAGCCCTCTCCAATCCAGGAGTTTCTGTCTGTCTTTGCAATCATATGAGTGAATTGTCTGAGACCCCAACCCAGTTTGGTTTGGTGCTCACAGAATAATAGAGGTCTTTTTTTTTTTTTCTTTGCTCCATTGGTGGAGATTTCCTAGAAGTTGCAGGATATCTTCCTTTTAATTTTTCCTTGACATTCTGACTTTACTTATGTCTTTCACCTTTGCTTTCCCTCCATCCCCCACCCGCAACAGTAACTTGCTCCAGGCTCACTTTGCTCTAGTGTCTAGGAGATCCCACAATGTGTCTGCCACCAGAACTATAATTCCCAGCATTCCTGGTGCTCCCTGTGCTCTGGGCTTCCACTTCCAGTCCAGGGGCTGCCACCAGAACTATGATTCCCAGAATTCCTGGTACTCCCCATGCTCTTGGTTTCCGCTTCTGGTCCAGGGACTGCAGAAACCAAAAGGACTGGGAACTTCAGCCACCCCCAGGCCAGGCTGACAGGACTGGACACTCCAGTGGCATCCCCAGGACCCCGGCCGCTCAATGCCAGCTATGCAGCGGGTGGGCTGGCATCACACCCCGCCCCTGGCTGCTCAGCGCCTGCAAGTGTAGGCCCACCCTACCCCCAGCCACTTGGCGCCTGCCAGCTTTGTTGGGTTAATTTGCATACTCACTCCTGATTGGCTGTGGGCATTGGGGAGGGATGGTCAATTTACATATTTGTCTGTTATTAGTATAGATAGACTTTTAGCTTTAGCAGACACCCCCTCACCCAAATTAATCCATTATATTGAGGTTTTACTGTTCCTTATCATGTTCTAAATACTAGTCATTTGTTAGCTAGATGTATTATAAGTATTTTCTCCTTTTCCATGACCTGCCTTTTATTTTCTTAATTGTCTCTTGAAGAACAAAAGTTTTGAATTTTTATGAAGTCTAATTAATGGTTTGTGCTTTTATGTCCTAAGAAATATTTACCTACCTATCCAATTCCAGATTTGAACCTCCCTGTTAAATTGCCTTGGGACCTTTACTGAAAATGAATTGGTTTTGATTGGGTCTTTTCTTGGATCTCTTTTCTGCTTTGGTGATATTTATGTCTTTCTTTTCACCATTTCTAGACAGTCCTGATTACTGTAGTTTTATAACATATCTTAAAAATCATATAGTATAATTTCTCCAACTTTGTTCTTTCTTTTAAAAATTCCTTTAGTTTTTCTGGGTCATTTGCATTTTACATAAATTGTTTTCTACAAAAAAGCCTGCTAGAATTTTGATTGGGATCATGTTGAATCTATAGATCAATTTGAGACCATCAATATTGGAACAATATTGAGCCATTCAATCTATGAACAGAATATGTCTCTCTATTTAAGAGTTAATTTCTCTCAGCAGTGCTTTCTAGTGTTTAGCGTAGAGGTTTTCACATCTTTCATTTTTATTTTTTGGTTAATCCTCACCTGAGGATATTTTTCCATTAATTTTTTAGGGAGCGTAAAAGAGAGAGGGGAAGGCAGAGAGAAACATTGATGTAAGAGAAACACATTAACTGGTTGCCTCCTACATGAGCCCCATAAGGGCCTGGGCTGGGGAGAAGCCTGCAACCAAGGTACATGGCCCTTGGCCAGAATCGAACCCAGGACCCTTTGGTCCACAGGCCAACGCTCTATCCACTGAGCCAAACTGGCTAAGGCTTCACATCTTTTCTTAAATTGATTCTTAATTATTTTTGGTGCTACTGTAGACTTAATTGTGTGTTTTAAAACTTTTGTTTTCTCATTATTTGTTGCTCTCACAGCATCTTTGACTATTTCTTCACAGCACATAGCTCAGTTTATAATAATACAGTTATTTGTGTGAGAATCTGCTTAATACCCATCTCCCTTATAAGACTATCCATGAGGGCAGGGAACATGGCTACTTTGCTCCCCATTGTTTCCTCAGGGTATGGCATAGAGCCTGCATATATTAGACACTCAATAATTATTTCCTGGTTGATGTGTGGATGGATAAGTGGAAGAATTGAAATGGAGAATAGTCAGTCTTCAAAAGCTCAGAGATATTTGTCCTCAGATGCCTCATTTTATTTTCTTCTGGGACCATCCTAAGAAATCCCAGCCAGTAATCACTTAAGTGCTCTCTTGTAGATTAAAGGCACTCCAGTATTTTTGCTGGAAGTTGCAGGGATCTTTTCTCAGGCTGAGTATTAATAATTCAGGCTACCATACCTTTCTTATGTAGATACTGTTTGGCAGATATGCGGAAGGTATAGATATAAAATATTCAAAGTGAAAGGATGCAGGATTTCACCAGTAGCAGCACTAATAAAGTAAAAAAAAAAAAAAAGAGCTCCTGTTTCATTCATTCAACAAATATGTATTTACTCCATAGGGTATGGTGGCATCTGCACCAAGAACCAGGGATATCAGGGTAAAATATATAGCTATAATCTCACACTCATAGAGGGTTGTTGCATTCTAATGGAGGGATATAGACAATCACAAGTAAATATGAATACAGGAGTAATTATGGAGACATTACGGAGGAAATGAAGCAGGATGATGAGAGGGAGAGTAGTCAGGGAGTGGCAGGAGCTTCTTTAGTTGGAGGGTTCAGAGAAGCCATCACTGAGGTTACTGTTGAGCAGACACTGGAGTGGTTGAGCTGAATTCTGAGAAGAGGCTGTGCGAAGTTCCCACAGAGGAATGGTTTAGGCAGAGGAACTGTCAAGGAAGTGCAAAGCAGAAAGCACCTTGCATTGGGGGGACAGAAAGGCAAGTGTGGTTAAAGTATGGTGAATGAGGACAATTACTGTAGGAGACTATGGCAGGGCCTTATTGATTACACTAAAGATCTGGAATTCCATTTGTAAGCAGTGGGAAGTCACTTAAGGGCTGTAAGAGGAGAATGACATGAGATTTTTGATTTGACAAGATCATGCTGGCTACTTTGTGAAGAATGGTCTCCAAGGGAATAAGTTGAAAGCTGAGAGATTCACTAAAAGTGCATTATAGCCATTCAGGGAGGACTGATGATGGCATGGGTTTGGGAGAATATGGCAATGGGGGTAAAGAGGATCAGTTGGGATTTGGGGGTGCCTATCTTTAAATAAGTAATAACGGAAGAACTGCAAGATAACAGAGGAATGAACACTCTCCTGGGAAGTAAGTGGGCAGATGATGCTACATTAATATATCCAAATAGTCTTTGAGATTCCACTGCTCTCCTGTGCCAGTACAGTTCACCCTACTTCCACTTGTTTTATTACCCTTTTGAGCCCTTGCAGTGGCCTTATGAAGGTGTGAGGTGACAGTGTATGCCCTTTCCTGCTTGCTTCTCTTTTTTTAGTTGCCACTTATTCAGCCTTTCTTTTGTCATTCCAGTGGTGGCATTCTCCAATTCTGCAGCCTTTACATATCCATCCCCAGTACAGGTGCACTACACTGGAAGAGAAATAAGGAGCAGCTCAGGACTAGCATCTTGGGAGTACTCTTCAGACCCTGTCTCTATTGGCCTCTGCAGTGGGCATTGTAGGTTTTTGCCACCCACTGCTGTACAAAGACTTCTCATTCTTCACTCTGTCCACCTGCCTACTGTTCATCAACTTCACTCCTGGCCTATAATGCCAGCTGCGGTGGCTGGATAATGGTTCCCCCAAAAGATAGCCATGTCTTAGTCTATGAAATCTGTGAATGTTACTTTCTCCACATGGCAAAAAAGGACTTTGCAGATGTAATTAAGAATTTTACGATGGGAGGATTATCTGGGTGGGCCCTAAATGTAATCACAAATCTAGCCTATATAATAAAGAGGGAATATGCAAATTGACTGCACCTCCGCCACAAAGATGACGGCACCCACAGTGGAGGAGGGGTTTCCGTAACACAAGATGGCTGCACCCACAGCGGAGGCCGAGTTCCCTTAATAAGCAATCACCAGGGACCTGAGGCTGCACCTCCCCACCCAGTCCCTGTGGGGCTTGACAGGGAACCTCAGGCCGTGTCCCCAGCCCCAGCGCCAGGCTGGGGGACCTCAGGCCACACCCCTCACCCCGGCGCCAGGTCAGGGGACCTGAGGCTGTGCCACCCGCCTGGCGGGGCTTGACAAGGGAGGGACCGGCTGGGTCTGGATATAGCCCAGTGGGGGGGTGGCTGGGTCTGGGTCTCACACAATTTTGAGGCGCACGTGGGTGGGCAGGGACTTGACCCTGGGTCCCGTGGTGCGCCCCAGACTCTGACAGGAGGAAGATTTTCATATACATTTTACTAATTTTCTTTCATCTCTGACACTTCTATTATAGAGAAAGGGCAAATAGCATTATTAAAATATTTCCTCTAATTAATCCCCTTCTATTGTGCACGAATTTCATGCACTGGGCCACTAGTATATGTGTGTGTGTGTGTGTATATATATATATATATATATATATATATATATATGTGTGTATATATATATATACATATATATGTGTGTATATATATATATATATATATATATATATATATATTTATAAAGTGACTGTCCAACCATCCCACCAGCAGTAGGTATGATGCACACTCACCAACAGGGGGCAGACACTCAATGCAGACGTTGTTGAGCTGCAGTGACTTGGCAGCGGCAGTTCTCTGGTGATGCACCCCGGAACCAGAGAAGAGGGAGCCCGATTCCTCGCAGCACCATGGGATTCCACCTTCGGCTGTGGGTTATGTTGTTGCTGGGGCACTGTCGGCCCTGAATCTTGCCTAGCTGCGGTGACCACAGACACCCTTTGAGCCAGGAGGGAGCACGGGAGGTTGGCTCCAGGGTGTGTCTGACCCATCTTGCGCAGTCCCGCCCCGCCAGCCACCTTCTAATTAATTTCCTGTCAATGTGCACGAATCACTAGTGTTTTCATAAGAAGGAGGCAGAGGGACATTTCAGACAGAAGAGGAGAAGGTAGTGTGATTACAAAGGCAGAGACTGGAGTGATGTGGTCACAAGCCAAGGATGTCAATAGCCATCAGGAGCTGGAAGAGGCAGGAACCTCCACAAGGAACATGGTCCTGCCCACACCTTGATTTTAGCCCCGTGACATTGAGTTTAGACTTCTGGCCTCAGAACTGTGAGAAAATAAATCTCTGTGGTGTTAAGCCACCAAGTTTGTGGCAATTGGTTATAACAGACATAGGAAATCAGTTCAACAGCCAACATTTACTGCCCATTCTAGGATACCATTCAGGCACCATGCTAAAGAGCTTTACAAAGATGAACTCATGTAATCCTTAAAGCATTCTGTGAGGTGGGCACACTCATTCCCATCTTACAGATGAGAAAATTGAGGTATAGAGAGGTTAAGCAGTGTGCTTGAAGTCACAAAGGTGGTAAATGGAAGAGCTGAACTCTGAACATGAGACCCAGGTTTTCTGGAATCATGGTGTTCACCACGGCACTATGCTCCCCACTCTACTGGGAGGGTGCAAGTTAGACCCAAGTTCCCTAGCAGACCCCGGAAGTCCTGTAGATGCCACACAGGAAGATAAAAGGATACAGGCCACGGTGTCATTTCACCTACTTCCCACAGGGAGTGTCTGCATGGTCACCAGGCTTCCTGACAGTGGCCTTTACTCTTTAACCTGAAACCAAGAAGGAAAGAACGACCTTCAACCCCTAGTTTCCCAGGGTCTAGGAGACTCTCAGCCTTTCACGTGTTCCAGTTCCTGCTCTAACCCAGAGGTGATCTTTCATCAGCTCCTCCCTCCCTATATAAACAGTTTGGATACACGGAGAGTAGAGGGAAGACACCATTTACTGTTTCTCGCTGCTATATTCACAGTGCCACTTAGCGTTTAAAAATGAGCGTGGATATATATAAGAATCAGAATTTGTTTGTGAAACAGAAATAAGAACTTGAGAGAGGACTCTTCCTTTATAACTGGAATCCTTAAGAGGTTGTCTGAGCTTTTCCTTCCTTCCTGACCCCCTTCTTCATTTGCTGCCCAGGCAGAGCTGGTCTTCAGACCAGGAACTGCACTGGAAGAAAAAATACCCCCCCCCCCCCGTCGTTCCCACACAGCCTTCAGGCCAGACTACAGGCATCTTTCATGGGCTCAGGCCACTCTTGGACTGCCTTTCAGCGTTGACCTTGAGCAAAGGAGGACGGCCAGGAGAGTCTCTGGAAGTGGGAGTGGTACAGACTCCCTTAGTAAAGCTGACATGCCTGCACTCAGGTGCAAAAGGTGAGCCGAACTGGGGTGAAACTGTATGCTCTGTGTTCCTTTCCCCAGCACAGCCTTCCTTCTGCTTTTCTCGCTTTACTGGCTTCTGTCACACATGGGCTTTCCCCACTAGTTGTGGCATCACTGGAGTTACCCAGGTTTCTGTCCAGTTCGTAGACTCTTAAGAAACTCAGATTAGACTGTTGAGTTTTAAGAGGTGTGGTGAGATTATCAGAAAGTCCTGGGGGAGGGGATTGGTAGTTCGTGTGGTTTGAAATGCTTAGGCATTTTCCATAAAAGGGAAAACCCTGGTTTTCTTAGTACCAATTATAGAAGTACAGTTTGTGTTTATCAAAAGTGGGAATTGAGAAACAGTGATGCAGTGATGTAATACTTCACCACTAGCTCTCAGAAAAGCTTAGGAACCAAGGTCCTCTGCATGTTGAGTCATCCTCCCATTAGCTCCTTCCGTCGCCAGAAGAACCCATCTCACACAGACAGCATGAAGACTGCTACCAAGAGAAACAAGGACAGGAGCAGGCAGATGGAGGTTTCATTTGGGAGATTTCTTCAGGGTCTCCCCCCACCCCTTTTTTTTTGCCTTGGGCCCTAGCCATGCCATGCCATGAAGCCATAGTGAATTAGTACAAGAAGTCTGCCCGTGTAAAGCTAAAAGCTTTATATCTCAGGTAGGGGTTGCCAAATGGGCCTGGAAACCTAAATCACAGATCCTCAAACATATCCTCTTTCTCACGTCATGTGAAGGAAATAGGGCGTTGAAGGCTGGTGCAGCTAGCTGCTCAGGAGCAGTCCTCCACAGCCCGGGCTCCTTCTAGCTTTTCTGCTTCCCTATATTTGGTTTTTGCTTCATGATATTAAAAAGAGCTACCCTTAAACATTGTTTTCCAGTAGACTTTATTTTGTAGAGCAGTTTGAGGTTCACAGCAATACTGGGAAGAAGGTACAGAGATTTCCCATAGACCACACATGCATAGCCACGTATCAGCACCGCCCACACAGAGGGGTGCATTTGTTACACTGGATGAACCTGCACTGACACATCATCATTACCAAACTTCCTCCCTTTCTTAATCAAGAGAACTAGCTTTTCTAGAAGTACTACCCAGCGGACTTTTGCTTATTTCTTACTGGCTAGCACTAATCTCATGACAACTCCTGGCTGCAAAGGCATCTGGGAAAATGATTATTCACTGGCACTTTCCCAATATGACAAAATTGGGTAAGGAATAAGGGGAGAGTGCCAAATTATATAATTCTTGAATTGCAAACATGGGGAGGAAGAGTGCTTTTAAGACTAAAATATGTATGGTGGAATTTTAGAGAGAATTTTTGTAAATTATTTTTATTAAAGTGTAACATATAAACAATAATGTGTGCTAATGATAGGAGTACAGCTGATGACTTAACATATGTATATAACTGTGTAACCATCAAGTAGGTCAAGATATAAATTATTTTCAGTGCCCCTCTCAGTCAGCAACCCTCCCAGACTGAGATAACCACTATTCCAACTCTACTACCTAGAGAGGGATATCAACCGTCATAAATGTTGGAAAGAAAAGAAATGATGGACGAAGAAGAACAACAAGGAAGAAGAAGAGGGCCAAACTAATGGCTGCTTTGGCGATACTGCTGCTTTCCTTTGCCTCTTAAATTATTCTAATTCCATTTTGAAAACTTCCTGTTTAAAGCATCATAAAAAACTGAAGACATAAATTTTAGTTTGCTATAAAGTTGATATATACTGGAACTCCAATCAGTGAGGACTGGATTCCACTGCATATAATAGAACAACCCCAAGTAATAGCTGTGTAAAAGGCTAGAATGATATTTCTCTGTCATAAAAGCAGCTTAGAGATATGTCGTCCAGAATTGTCTTTGGCAGCCCCGGGAAGACTTCAAACCTGTCCTCTAGCTCTCTACTCTACCCATCCTAGGTGGCCTTTGTCCTCTTGGTCCAATTTGGAAGCTGAAGCTCCAGCCATTACATCTGTGTTCCTGGCAGAAGAATAGAGGAAGGGGGAGAGAAGTGTCTCTCCCCTTCTCAATTTCATAGACTTGTTAGAAGTTCCACACAACACTTCTGCTAATAACTCAATGGCAATAACTTAGTCAGATAATCAAATCTAGCTGCAAAGATGGCTGGGAAAAAGCCCTTTTCCTGTGTGCAATATGCTGTTAAAGATAAGACTTTTTACTAAGTGAAGAAACTGGTAGTCTCTTCCAAATTGCAGTTTTTCAACTTTTGCAGATGAGCCCTTTCTCCTCCAATTCTACACCCTTTGCATCGCACCCCAAAGACTTAGGGTACAGTACACCCAAGGAGGAGCACATCTCAGCTGACATCATCTGATCTGGTCTTCTCAGGGGAACCTCTCCGCAGATGGGAAAGGACAGAGTATTGCACCAGACCCACTACTGTCTGGTTCTATGGTCCCTGCAGTCCGTCCTGGGATTGAGTGAACATAATTCAAATCAAGTTCTCCTAGCAGCCATCAGTTTTGTTTTAGGGACACAAAATTGGATAGGCCTATTTTGTTAGCACCTCCATCAGCTGTCACTGGGCATAATTTAGATGACTTTATTTGTTCTTGGGTTTGTCTGTTTTTTTTTTTACACAAGTGCATTTGTTTCCTGGTGAAAGAACTCTTCCACAGCATTGTGGGATAGGAGCCAGGAGTCTGGCCACTAAAGCAACAGCCATCACACATGGTGGATGGAGTGCACCAGCTGTCCAGGAAAGCCACACTGCTGTATCCCATCCCTCAGACATGGTCCAGCCAAGAGCCGGGGACTACAGAGGATGCTGATGTGGAAGCAGAGGCAAAACTATTGGGCCAGCAAGGTCACAAGTTCTTGGGCTAAGGATGTGGATGAGAGTGCCAGGCTTGTCATAGTTGAAGAAAATTGTAGAATCAAGTGAGCTTCTCTGAGAATGTTCTGCTTGAATTAAGAAAAACTAGGATGTCACCTCCCTTATTTTCAGTGCCCCTTTCCCCAGACTGAACTGACTGAGCTTCTACCATTTGCTTCTCTGAAACATCTATTAGTGCCTCCTTCCCCACTTCCTAACCAAACAATCAGTGAAGTTCCTTGATGGGGTAAAAATTCTGCTTGTCAGATTTCCTATCCTGACTCCCCACTTGCCCTGCCCCCTCCTCGACCCCTCAGACTTCCCACTTCTACCATTCCTGGATAAGAAAGGTTCTGACATGGATTTGGAAGTCCCAGAAGTGCTCTCCTGTCACATAAAGATGAGGAGCCTCTCTCAGAGACTTCTTGGGCTCTCCTGAGAAGGGAATTTGGTTGGAGGAAAGAGAAGAGCTTGATAGCTCTTTTCTCAGTAATATTATGCCACGTAGTGGCCTTTGGCCATTTAGGGTTACAACCTACGTGAGCGGGTGCCTCCTGTCATGAAGTCCCAGCCAGGGTCTCTAGGATGGCCCTGCTGGCCCAGAGTGCTTTGGCCAAATGCACATGCTTATAGCACGTGACTGAGGGCTGGGGTCAGCCCGGCCTAACCACAACCAGTGAGAATGGTGACTCCAAAACACCAAAAGAGGAATTCTGTCAGGACCTGCTACTCTCAGGTCCTGAGCACTTTCAGTCTGCACTGTGGTTTCCCCTTCTTGCTCCCTCTAGAAAGAGTAATGGAATACTTACAACTGATGTTGGAACAGCTTCTTACCTCATTTCCACTCATTTCTTTGTTTACTTAAACTCACAAACCCTGGTCTTTTCAATATTACCAGGAACCATTGACTTCTATTTCTTGCCTCTGGTTGCCACATACCAGGGTGTCTCAACACATCTTTTGAGAACTGCAGGCTTAGAGGGCCAGGTGAATTGGAGGGACATTCCTGGCCTGGGGCTCCTGGCTGGCCTGGCACCAGTATAAGTATCTGCCTATATCCACATTCAGATCCTATCTGCTTCTCTTCACTGCTGTTGCCCGTCAGAATGTTCCCAAGAGTGACACCCTCCATGTAGTCCTCCAGAAGTCCCAGTGCCCTCTGGTGTGCACCTCTCTTCCCCAGACACAGACAGTGGTCGGGGTGCTTCCCACAGTGCGCCCAGGGAAAGTCTCCAGGCTCAGGGAGGGCACTCAGACCTTCAGGCACCTCGACGGCTGTTCTCTCTCAAGCCACAGAGCTTTCCCATCGACAGGAATCACTTATCAGAGAGAAGAAGAGTGCTTGGTAAGCTCTTCAGTGGCAGCCAGGTACTCTTGGCTTCTCCCCAAGTCTCTGCCCCTGCAATCTAACCACCTTTCTCCGCATGCAAGTGCTGACTGTTCTCCCAGGCCACCCTTTATATTTGTAATCCAGGCAACCAATACTTCAGAGGATCCTTTCCAGTAATTTCTATTTACTCTCCAGCTGTGTCTTACCCTTTCCTTTTGTTCTTTGTTCATCTCCCTTCCTCTCCACCCCAACCCTGGACTACAGACTACAGGAAGTTCATCAAGTTCCTCTTCCCTTCCCAGCATGAAATAGTCAAAGCAGGTTCATTTTTCCAGTTTTGCATCACATGGCATTCCTCGGCCAGAGGAGTACATTTCATGGAAATTGGGCTACTGGCTACCAAGGTCAGGGGCTCCAGCCACCCCAGAAAAACGTTCTGAGTCCAGGTGGCGCCACGAAGCTCATTACTGTCTAGGGCCGTGGTCGGCAAACTGCGGCTCGCGAGCCACATGCGGCTCTTTGGCCCCTTGAGAGTGGCTCTTCCACAAAATACCACGGCCTGGGCGAGTCTATTTTGAAGAAGTGGCGTTAGAAGAAGTTTAAGTTTAAAAAATTTGACTCTCAAAAGAAATTTCAATCGTTGTACTGGTGATATTTGGCTCTGTTGACTAATGAGTTTGCCGGCCACTGGTCTAGGGAATCGGGCTCAGCTTTTGCTCCCACACATCATCTCTGTCCCATTGTTCCAGTCCTGGTCTCTGTGCCACCTCCTCGCCCCTCCCCAGTATCCTCTCTCTGAGTGCCCAGGAGAGCCCTACTCTCCTGAGATGCACCTGAAAGTCTCTTGGACTAGGCAGCTGAGGGCAAGGTGACAGCCAGATCATGTGTTTCGTGCTTCCATAAATGAATGGGGATGGAGCACCGAACAAGACGGCCATGGTTCTGACCTTCATGGAGTCTACATTCTGGTGGGGCAGGGAGAACAAAACAGTATCTACATGAATATCCTATCTAATAAGGAGGGAATATGCTAATTGACTGTCATACCCTCACAAAGATGGCAGCACCCACAGACAATAAGACGAGAATATGCTAATTGACTGACACACCCTCAAAAGATGGTGGTGCCCACAGCCACAAGATGGTGGCACCCAGTCTCCTCAGCCCCGCTGGGGTGGCAGGCGCGTGATACAGCCAGGCCCGCCCCCAGACGGGTCCGGCCACTCCGCGTGCCTGCCTCTGGAATCCCCCAGTCCCCTCCCACCCAGAGCTGGCCCGAGGCTTGCCTACACCTTGAATGGAGGCTGCCCAGGTGCCCAGGGTAGGCCTGAGGCGCAGGCAAGCCTCAGATGGCAGCTGCTCAGCTGCTCAGGGCTACCAGAGGCTCAGGTAACCAGAGCCAGCCGAGGTTTGTACTGTTGGCAGTGGCAGCAGCAGAGGTGTGATGGGGCATCGCCTTCCCCTGATCTCTGGGTCACCTCCCACCCCTGAGGGATCCTGGACTGTGAGAGGGGGCAGGCCGGGCTGAGGGACCCCCCTCCAGTGCATGAATTTTCATGCACCGGGCCACTAGCAGAGGATAATTCCTATGTCAGAAATAAAATAGGACAATCAATGCAATAACCTGGGATGGGAGGTGGGTCCTGAGGGTGGCACTGGAGCAGAGGCCCGAGGAGCTCTCCAAGGGAAGAGCTGGGGAGGGGCATGCTGGGCAGAGTGGACCCTTTGTTCAAAGACCCTGACACAACACAAAGCCAGGAGTGATGGAAGAACTGAAAGGAACCGTGAGGGGCAAACTGAGCATAAGGGCAAGTGATGGGAATGAGGTCAGAGATATAGGGCTCTGCAGTCCAAGGCGATGAGTGGGACTTTATTCTCAAAATACCAGGAACTGATTGAAGGGTTTCGGGCAGAAAAGCAAAATGATGTGTCGGAGTGCAAGTGTGTCTCACTCCACTGTCTGCCAGAGCCTCATTCAGCCCAGGTCTCAGGGGAGCCCATGAGGCCCTGCTGTCTGTCATGTATCCCTCCTCTCTCTCCAGGCTTCACTGTCCCCTGCACAGACCCACTTTCTAGGTTAGGAGGAGCATAAAGAAAGAGACGATTCTTTTTCTCTTGACTAACTTTGCTTTCATCACTTTACCTCATTGTTTTCTATAGATGCTCATAACATTCTGGATCTGAGTGAACGACAAACTCACGGGCCAGGAAATGTCGAGAGAGAAGAGCTGCTTTCCTCTGGAGCCTGGTCCCGCCACCCCTGCCTATACAGCAGGGCCGCAGGCTGGGTATTCCTGAGGGACCTCGATTCTGGAGAAGTCAAGTCACAATTGGTTCCCATGACCTTCAACCCCTGCTGTTACCTCCTCTCTGCCCCTGGCCACCTACGGGCACTCCTGTTTGCTCCTCTCCATGCGGTAAGCCTGGATGAGCAGAAAGAGGAAGGGGAGTTTCTGGCTTGGGAGGACCAAACTGGGGTACAGCCCAGTGCTTCCTCCTCTCAGCCAGCAGGCCTCTCCTCCGTTCCCCTTTATAGAAAGCCCTCCAGTCCGCTGTGGTATGAGAAGCACCACACCCCCATCACACAGCCCCACGCCAGCCCAGTGCTTTCCTGGGCCATCAGGGAATCATACTGAAGACAGAGTCTTAAGAAACTTTCAAACAGGCCAGTGTTTGATTCCCAGGCCTGGCTCCGTCCCTGTTAGTATCGCTGAAGACTGAGGGTAGTGTGATATTCGAGGAGAGAGAGAGTGTGGGATGCTATGGAGTAAGCACTTTTGAAAAAGTATATTAAATATAATTTTATATATGAAGATAAAACCAAAAGTATTGCTTTCATGACACGGACTAGTGAAAGGCAGCTTTCGGTTTATTTTTACTAAAGGTTGAGAGGTACTGAGAAGGCAGGATGGCATCTCAAACCCAACTGAAAGGAGGGCCCTGCCTCTAGGACTTCTTTAGGTGGAGCGGCAAGCTCCTGTCCCCGACTCCAGCCAGCCAGCACCTCCTCCATCACTAGGAAAGGTGGGGAGGAGGGTCTGGCGGGGTTACTCATCTTCTCCAGGCCTCACCTGAAATAATGGGGATAATAATACACCTACCTTGTAGGGTTGCTGTGAGGACTGAAATGAATATGTAGACATATGTGTGCACATGTGTGTACATGTGAACATGTGTGTGTGTGTGTGTGTGTGTGCCTGGCACACTTATAAGTACTGGTTGTTATTATTTTATTTTTGTTTAGGGTAAGACTACATTATATGTGAGAAAATACATCAATTTAAAAATATATATAGAAGTAAATCATATTGCAGGTGGTCTATGGACATAGTAAAAGTTGGGATCTGCTATTTGACAAATGAAGTAAAATACTAGGCTTGACCACAGCATTCTGTCCTCTACTTCATGTCACACTGGTTCTTACAGACTTTTTTTTTTTTTTAAATCTTACCTTGCTCCTTCTTTTCTTTACTAGATTTTCAATGCTGTGCCTCATGAGAAACCAGCTCCTTCGGTCTCTGTCGAATTCTTCTTTTAGCCCTCTCCTCCTTTTTACTCCTCTGCCTGAAGAAGAATTCTTCTCATAAGGATTCCAGAGTCCCATAATAGGGGAAGATACCTATTATAGCATAGATCAGTGGTTCTCAAAGCGTGGGCCCCAGGCCAGCAGCAGCATCACCGGGGACTCATTGGAAATGCACATCCTTGACCTCCTACCCAGACCTGCTGCATCAGAAACCCTGGGGTGTTTTAACCAGCCCTTCAGGAGGTGTTGGTGTGTGAAGGCTGAGAGTCACAGAGGGAGAGTGGGTCTGGTAGCTGTTTTGGGGGTTGTTCAAGTTCTCAGTCCTATTCTGTACGCCTGGTGCTCAGTGACACCATAACGCTCAGCTGTGAAGATGGGGGCCAGAGGCCGAAGGGGAGACAGCTGGCCACTCTGAATGCCTTTTGGCCTGATTCTTTCCTGAACTTTCCACAGCCAGAGCTCAGGGATGTCCGCCAAGTTTTGGGGAAGATTCCCACATGGGCTCTGTCTGCTCAGCTGGGAGGTCCTGGGAAGCCACTGAACCCCTCTGGCTGCATTGCGGGTTGGAGCCCCCAGTGACAGAGTGGGGTTGTTTGGGGAATACATGAGGTCGCGTATGTGAAAGCACTGTGCAAAACTGCAAATGCTTCTCTCATGTAAACTGTAACCAGACAACTGAATTCTTTAAAGGAGCAATGCTCAACTTTTTCTGGTGGACACACATGGGACAGGTTATACTCACCTGTGACAGGTTATACTCACCTGCGGGGCAGACTCCCAGAGCACTCTGCTGCAACACCTCCCACCCCTCTCGCTCAAGAGAGGAATGGCCACGACCTCTGAGTGGGGCTGGAGACAGGTCTCTCTGCCTTTTGGGCAGGATCTCATCTGCTCCCCCTTCCCCACTCTAGTCCAGTTCAGCGCCAGGCAGTCTCTCCATTAGCGTCTCTCTGACCCTGCTCTCCTTCCCTTCCTGGCTATGTCTTCCCTTGGAACTGAACCTGTTGCCTCCTCCCCAACAGTGTGGCGCTCTCCTGATTCCTTTTATTCCACGCCACCAACGGTCCTTTCTAAGCGCACAGGCCACCGGGGAACCTTGCTTTATTCTCTTTTTTTATTGGACAAGCGGGTCATAGCCTCCAAAAGGAAGTCTTTGGGCCCCTTAATGACGTGGCGGAGTTGGAGCTGCCCCTGTCTCGTCTGACTTCGCTCCAGGGCCAGGCAGTTCCCGAGACTGCGTGGCATCGGCAGAAATTAAACAGTTCTGTGTCTTTCCTCAGAAAGCCCTTCCTTGGCAACTCCACCGACGGGAGTCCTCCTCTCCCCCTTACGGCAGCACTCTGTCTGGTTTTCTTCGCAGTGCTTTACCCAAACCCGACGGTGTTTGTTTACCTTCTGTTTGCCAGCAGTTCCTGGTGAGTGGCAGGCCGCTGTCTTGGTTTTTATATTGCCCCAGTAAAACTTTTTATTGCGCCTAATCATTAGAAATGCACACACAGACATCCTCTCAGGTCAAACAGGCGAGTACTTTTTTATGTGCTGTCTCTCACCACCCACGGCCCAGAAGCGGGGAGGAAGAAGCCACCCTAAGTTACCAAAAAGCACATTGTGAGCTAGGTCGGGCCTTTCTTAGTTCAGTCATGTAGCAGTCACCTCAGGTGTATCTCATCCCTGGGGAGCCCACAGGCTAGGCATGAAGGGGTGTGCCAGCCTTCCTCAACTCCAGGGCTTCCAGAACCTACACCTCAGGAGAGCTGGGAGCTCCTCTGCCTCATTCAGCATCACGTTCCCCGCACCTTGAGCAAGGCCTGTCACGGAGCAGATGCCCAGTAAAGGCGGTTGAATGGAGGAATGAAAGAGGCAGATAAGGCTGCAGGCAGGTGTCTGTATCTCTGGAGAAGAGAGTGGGCCTTTGTCTTCCTGAAGCCCTGCAACCAGAGCCTTTTCGGAGAGCTAGCACAGTGGGTTAGAGCGTGTGCAACATGGAGGCAGTAAGTTCTCTATAATGCTTCCGGTTCCCTCAGGACCAGGCAGAAGCACCAGCAGACCCGGTTCCCCTTCCAGGTCCCAGCATGTAGCCTTTTCGTGTTCCTTGCACCACACGCAGCTGCTGTGGGACAACACTTGGTCCTGCTGTCTTGAGTCCCACACACGAGGAAGCTGGTGGAATAGAAAGAGCACTGGACCTGGAAGAGCAATACGGATTTTTGTCCAGGTTTGACCACTGCGCGGCTGTGCATCTTTGAGGAAGGCCTTTAGCCTCTCTGGAAGAAGGCTTAAGAAACCAGCCTCACAGGATTGTTTTATGACTCAAGTGTGAAAATACGTGTGGGAACACTTAGAATAGCAGAACACACTTCTTCTGGTTTAAGTTATTGTTGTTAACCTGGTATACAAAGGCAGTTACAAGCATGCCCAGAGCTGCGTGCCATTCCTAGCCCATGGGCTGTGGCTCTAACCCTTGCAAGTCAGAATACAAGTGATTTAGTGAAATTACTAGGCAGATAGCCTTGAATCTAGTTTATTTTTAAAAATCAGATAGTTTAGAAACATCTATTCGGTGAGGACAGTTTAATCATTGGCCAGTTGAATGCAAGAGCATTTCTCTACTCCAACAAGGAAGATCAGTTCCGCTTGGTGCCTACGACCTCAACTTGTTCAATCCCTCTACCAGTTTCTCTCTTGAGTTCCCATTCAGTTTTCTTGCTCTTTTACTAGTCTGGCTTCACTAGGAATGAACACCTCATCTTGTTTCCCAACAGAGTGACCTCTCATCCCTTTCCTTTTGTGGGTCAGATTTTAGGGTGCCTTCTCCCGGCACTTAGTCACTAACGTAGGCATCTAGCCTCAGCCCATTCCCAAGCAGACACAGCTCTCAGAGGTCAGCCCTAAATGGACATTTACCAACGTGTGGAATACGGTGAACTTCTGCCATCTCAGGGTCTCCCACGAGACAAGAACATTTACACTTGAACTTCCTATGTGTCTGGAAGAGGAAGGTCAAGAATTGAGCTCTTTCTCAGACTACTCAGCCCTTTCTGTTTCCCCCAAGACTCTAATCCCACAAATCGAATTGATTCTAGATCTCAAGCCGTGATTATCTTTCAGACTGTGTTCTGCTTTCATAATCCAGGCTTGCTCTTTTATATCATTACCTGGGCTGATTTCTCCAAATGAACTTGCATACTATCAGCTTTCTCACGTACTCCCATCCCTGGTCACACTCCTTGCTTGACCCATTTTTTTCCTTGTCAGGATCCAGTTCAATTGGTTATTCTTCAGCTCTGCCTCACAAAACCTCTCTAGAATCCCTAGACACATGAACACCCAAGAAGAAAGTGGGGCCACATGTTCACAGAGGGCCACGGGTCCTCAATAGCCCATTGCTATCTGCAGACAGGCTCTGATTCTGTCTCCCAGTATCCTGTCTCCTGCCTCAGGATCACCTCTTCCTTCTTCTCACCTCTTCTCTGCTTAAACCATATAGCTACCACATGTCTCCAGTTGCCACGGAAGCCTGTGACACAGACACAGGTAAGACAGACAGATTATGCTTTCTCCACATGACCATGTCTCATGTGGGCCCATGGTTAATGGGCCAGAGTCAAACGGAGGACACATTCTCATCACTATGAACCAGGACACTTGACCCCCTGCCTCCTAGATCCCCCCTCAGGGTCCCATCATCTTATTTTCCCTTCACTCCATTGTCAATGTGTGCTCTCCTCCAGGACCAAGGATTTCTAGCCTTCCAGTCACCGTTCTCACCAGTTCTATATGAACTACGGAATGGGGGAGAAACCTCTCTCTGCTGGATTTAATCATATCATTTTAGCTTTATGCTTTCCTTGGATGCTCATGGCAAGATGGATTTGGTTAAGAAGGGTGAGAAATGGGCAGATGGACCACTCCTTTACCCCTAGAATCCAGGAGAGGTTGTTTGTCCCACTGCATCCCACCACAGTCCATGTGTACACCAATCCACTGGGTTACGTTGAGGGTCTCAGGCCTCATTTGAATATTTTTCCTGCTGGCAGGTAGCACATGCCTAGCCTGTTCCCTCCCATTGGTCACCTGTGTCGGCTGCTGGGCCAGGGTTGGAAGAAGAACCACTGGGGAGGCAGGACTTCTGTGCTGTGAGCCCTTTTTCAGAAAGCTGGATTTTTGCTATCACTTTGGGAAGCAGTTTGGCAGCTGCTGCCGAAAGTGCACATGCCATGCCAACCAGTATTTCTCTCCTTCAAGGGACTTTCCCACACATGTACCAAGAGACATGCTCAGGAATTTCAAAGCAGCATATTTATACTAGTGAAAAATGGGAGATTATTTAAATGCTTATAAGGAGTAGAATGTTAAAGTAAAATGGCTTAGGAATACGAGGGAATGTTATTTAGCAGATAAAAGAAACGGATGAGATCTGTAAGCTTCAGTGATAAGTATCAAAAGGGTAGATATCAAAGATATAATGCTGGGTGGAAAATAGCTAATTACAGAATGACTTGTACCGTATGATATTTATAAACATTAAAAACACACAAAAGAATACTAAACACTGTATATGGATTTAAGCACAAAGTATATTTCATGGACAGGACATGGACCTGCCCATGAACAGGAGAGAGACATTTAAATTCCAAAATAATGCTGCCTCTGATGAAGAGGAAATCCAGTGAGCTAGAACGACAACTTTAAAAATCTCAAGAAAGATGGCTGTTAATAAACACCCTTTCTGCATGATTGATATATCATAGTTTTTATGTTTCTAAGTTTCCATACTTAAAGTTTTTTTTTTTCATACTTAAACTTTTCATCCAAATTTTAAAAATAATCAAGAGTCCTAGCCGATTTGGCTCAGTGGATAGAGTGTGGGCCTGTGGACCGAAGAGTCCCAAGTTTGATTCCAGTCAAGGACATCAATCCCCAGTGTGGGTGTGCAGGAGGCAGCCAATCAATGATTCTCTCTCATCATTGATGTTTCTATCTCTCTCTCTCCCTTTCCCTTCCTCTCTGAAATCAATAAAAACATATTTTAAAAAATTATGAAGAAAGACTTGCTGCAATGACAGATTCTTTGATTGTAAGTGACAGACAACCAAGTCAAACTGGCTTAAGCTAAAAGAGGGAGAATTTTTGGTTTTCAGATCTGAAAAGCCCAGAGCATATCTGCTTTGAAGGGACATGCAGTTCCTGGACTTGGTGCCTTGCCATGCTGCCTTTAAGACAGCTTCAGCCTCGCTCCTCAAAGTGACCCCCAAAATGATGGCCAGCATTCAATTCAGGTTCAGCTCAGTAGAAGTGAGGTTCTTTCTCCTAAATGGTTGAAAGAGAATGGCTGGGCTAACTTTCCTTGGCCTAGAATGAGACAAATGCACATGTGTGAACCATCGCTGTGGTCAGAGGGAACTAGGCTGATGGCCCAGATTCTGGGTCACACAGCTACTCCTAGAGCATGAAGAGGGCAATGAGGTCAGCTCCACCAAGGCACATCACAGAGGTGGGGTGCTTTCAAGAAGGCCAAAGCAACAAATGCCCACCTCTAATTGCTGGCTCATTTTTGAAAAGGGATTGAAGTGCACGTTATAATAAAACTATTATCTTCAAGTCCACTGATCACTTCTGTCTTCCCCCTCCCTCTTAACCACTCTGCACCCTGCCCCAGTTGTGAGGTTCCCACATGGGAGTGTGTTGTAAAAGCCAGAGCTAGGCTCTCAGTAGATTTCCTGTAAGCCATCATCTCTCCACCCAAGTGGGGGTGGGGCAGAGCCTCTGCCAAGGGAGCTGGTTAGAATCTCAGAGCAGGATTTTGCAAGTAGGATGGAGTTGCAAGTAGGATGGAGTGATGGATTGAAAATGCATGTTTAATATCATTTTATCTTCGCCAAGTAATACTTGTTTAACGGAACACAGCTGCAGATAATTAGCAACTTGTCAAAAAGGCATGCATTCAATGGCTGTGAAGTGCTGGTTAGGGGTGTGCTATCTTAAGGAAAAAACTCTCACATAACTTTACGTAAACTAAATGACTTCACACCAGAGGCCCTGTCCAATGGAAGCTCCCCCTCCCCCCACCATTAACCTGGGAACCAGAGGGAGCTGAGGAAAACCTTCATGCTCCCAGAACCACTTACTGTATTTACCAGCAGGTGTAACAGTCATTGCACTGAACTAGATTATATGAACTCGATGTTACCGAGTACTCTAGCAACAAAATTGAGGCTTTGTGATACTCCCCTTCCAAAACAAAGCACACAAAGTATATTTATAACTTTTGGCTTCACAAGCTTTCTTTAACCGTTGCTGACAAGAACCAAATGTACAGTTTTCTTCAGGATGATAGAGGGCAAATATAATTAGTATTGAGTTTTTCCCTCCTCCAGTTCACACAGTTTCTAAAATCAGAAATCCTACTTACATTTTGGATCAATACACTACCACCTAAATGCAGATGAAGTATTCCTGCCCTGTAAAACAAGAAGAAAAACTCCAGCCCAGCCCGTGTGGTTCAGTGGTTGAGCGTCAACCTATGAACCAGGATTCTGATTAGGGCACATGCCCAGGTTGTGGGCTCAGTCCCCAGTAGGGGATGTGCAGAAGGCAGCTGATTAATGATTCTCATCATAGATGTTTCCATCTCTCTTCCTCTCCCTTCTTCTCTGAAATCAATAATAATATTTTTTTTTAAAAAGAAGAAAAACTCCAGTTCAAAGAATCTTTGAACAAGAATCCTGACTAGCGTAAGGTGATGAACACACTGACGGAGCCGAGCATTATACCTTGTCCATCTGAACCAGTTTTGTTTCTCTTTACCTCATGACAGAATAGTTCTAGTTTTTGTCTCAGATTTAATACATCAAAAAGCTTTGCATTTGACCAGACAGATTTTAAACCACATGTCTGGAAGTTTAAGCAGCATTAAAATTTAACTCGAAATTTTGAATCATTAAACGCTTATACACCAGGAAGCACAATGTTTTCTACAGCACTTGCAGTTGTGTTCAGCAGAACAAGCACTCTATCCCAGTGATCGGCAAACTCATTAGTCAACAGAGCCAAATATCAACAGTACAACGATTGAAATTTCTTTTGGGAGTCAAATTTTTTAAACTTAAACTATATAGGTAGGTACATTGTTATTAACTTAATTAGGGTACATGGTATTTTGTGGAAGAGCCACACTCAAGGGGCCAAAGAGCCGCATGTGGCTCACGAGCCGCGATTTGCCGACCACTGGTCTATCCCGTCACTAGATTGGCTACTCACAAGCTTGTTGACCTTAGGGTCCCTTCATACTCTTACAACTTAAAGAGTACCCCAAGGAGGTTTTTTATGTTTATGTAGGTTATAGCTATTGACATTTACCATATTAGAAATTAAAACAGAAAATTCAAAAAATATATATTATTTTAAAATAATACTAGTAATCATAAAACCATAACATTAATATAAATAACATTTCTTTTCATAAAAAATAACTAAAATTTCAAAAACTATTGAGAAGAGTGGTGTTGTTTTACATTTTTGAAAGTCCCTTTAATGTCCGGTGTAATAGAAGGCAGATTCGTATTCTCATATCTGCTCTATGTTCAGTCTGTCGTGATATCACATCAGGCAGCCTCTGAGAACTCCCTGTGAACTCAGTTGTAAAAGAATGAAAATGAAAAAAAACAATTGCATCTTAGTACCATTATGAAAATAGTTTTGACC
Organism: Eptesicus fuscus; assembly: GCF_027574615.1. Lineage (NCBI taxonomy): Eukaryota > Metazoa > Chordata > Mammalia > Chiroptera > Vespertilionidae > Eptesicus > Eptesicus fuscus. The sequence goes on from NC_072493.1 coordinate 20,563,065, forward strand.
TCACTGATCCCTTAAAGGGTCTCTGGACCCTGCAGGGGTTTTCAGACCACATTTGGAAAATTGCTGTACAGGTTTCACATGCTTGAATGTCTTCTGAATTGGTTTTCCTCAAGGTGTGGTTTTTAAGGGAAGAAGGAAGAAAGGGAGGGAGGAACAAACAAAGGAATTCCTAACATATTAAATTGTCTAAAATAACCACTAAAATAATAAAAATGGAGTATATAATTTCCAGTTAGCCATGTGAGAAATGAATATGAGAATAGGAGAAATGAAAAGAAATAAAACAACTTAACCCCAACGGAAGGCAAGAGGAGAGAAAAAAATTAAGATGAGGAAAATTGAAAGCACAGAATAATATGGTAGATGTTTCATTTTTTACTTAAATGGCTGTGTTCCCTGTGATAATTCATTTGACCAATACAATTGTTATTTGGCCAAGTATAGTATGCATGTATATTTCAGTATGTATGTATGCTTTAATGGAAGTGTTTAACAATAAAATGGCAGAAATAAATTGAATGGAATAAATTGAAAATTATTAGTATATAAATATAAATGAATAAAATGTTATAATTAAAAGACAAATACAAATTGTCAGACCAGATTACAAAAAATCCAACCACTCTATATACTGCTTATTAAAAGATGCATTTAAAACAAAAGGATATAGAAAGTTTGAAAGTAAAAGTATGGGCAAAGATATACGAGGCAAATACTAACAAAAAAAAAAGCACAACAAAAAACAAATTAATGTGGATATATATACTGTATATATAAAAGCCTAAGCGACCGTTGCAACCGAAACAACTGAACTGATGACTGAACAGGCTGTGTGGGGCAATCAGGCCGGCAGGGGGGTTAGTGAGGGACGACCACATGAATGAGCAGCAGGCTGCATGGGGCGATCAGGCCGGCAAGGGGGTTAGTGAGGGACGACCCAACAACTAAACAGCAGGCTGGCAGGGGGGTTAGTGAGGGATGACCAAACGACTGAACGGCAGACTGTGTGGGGTGACCAGGCTGGTGAGGTGGCAATTGGGGGCAATCAGGCCAGCAGGCAAAGGCAGTTAGGGGTGATTAGGCCGGCAGGGGGGACAGTTAGGGACGACCAGGCCAACAGAGGGGGAGGCAGTGAAGGGTGATCAGGCCAGCAGGCAGAGGCGGTTAGGGGTGATCAGGCTGGCAGGGAGGGCAGTTAGGGGCAATCAGGCAGGCAGGCAGGTGAGCGGTTAGGAGCCAGTGGTCCAGGATTGTGAGAGATGTCTGACTGCCAGTTTAGGCCTGATCCCACCCAAATGAATGAGCTGGATTTGAGATGCTCACTGTTCTCCTTTGCTTCTTAAGCTAGGCACAGGAGAACTCGACCCAGTTGTTTCAGTGTTCCCCCCTTTTTAGCCTTTGTCTGCAAGGAAGTAACAAGTTGGTAAATTTAGTCTCCTGTGCAGCTGACCTTGTTCATACATAATCTCCCATTTCTTCTCTTTACAGATGGTTCCCCAACTCTTATCCTCTAGCAAGTTGACAGTAAGGTACCCAAGCTCTGTAGCTTCTGTAGCCTTTGATCAAAGGCTTTGTGGACAGCTGAGGAGGAAAAATAGGAAATCAAGAGGCCGATGCAAGCATCTGAAGCACTGGGCAACATCTCACACACCTGCTAGATTTGACTTCTCATCTGGAAGAACCCTGCCACATGAGGCACATTGTAGAGCCCCAAGTAGACTGGGAACTTGAAGAGGGTCACAGTGGCCAGCCCCATGGCTCTCCAGCACTTCCCGGTACCCAGTTGGGGCAGGAAGAGCATGCTATACATAACGTACCAGTAGCAGAAGATGGTGACCACCATGGGGATGAAATAGAGGGCAAGACACAGCTCCAACCTCCCAGGAAGCACCACATCCAGCAGACCAGGCCAACAGGGCGGGCAGTGAGGGGCGATCAGGGGCGTCACTCATCCCATTGTTGGTTGGTAAGTTATAGGAAAATGATCACAATGCTACAGGGTCCAAAGGACAAGGTCCAAAAGACCTGAGCAGCAATTACTGCATGCACAGGCCAGCGGAACAGCTTGTACTGCAGGGGGAAAGCCATTTGCAGGTAGCCATAGTCAGTGAGGGCACAGAGTACTTCCCCCAAAGGCCAGAAGAAATCTTATGCAGCCTCAAAAATTTTGAAGGGCAGCAGCAGCAGAAAGCCCACCAGTGTCAGGCTGAGCAGGAGGATGTAGACAGGTGCAGGGTGGGGCTGGTGGAACCGCCCCACAGATATGGTGTAGACAAAGAGAAATCCCAAGTTTTGGGGACTTGGGCCATCCTTTCTTAACAAAAAACAACAACAAACAAAAAAAATGATGGGTCAGAATCCTCTCTGACCATGGGTTTCCCAGCCCCAAATCAATGACCTGATTCTCAGCTTCACTATATCTCTTCTCCCTGCTCCACCGAGTGTTAGATTCACCCTTTCTCTCCCTCTGAAGAAAGCATATGTACATGAGATTCATGTCACTCAAGAGTCACCTTTAATCTCCTCTAATTTATCCTTAAGGTAGACATTTAAAATAAAGCTTTGAGTATTTAGCCTGTTACTAGTAACAAATGACCGATGCCTATCTGTGCGGCTCATTCCTGAATTGGAGCTTCTTGTAGAGGACCAAGTGAAATAGGGAGGTTCCCGCCCAGCCGGGACTGAGTTCATCTTCTGTCTTCCTCCTGCTCTCACCAGTGCCCAGCCCTCACCAGCAACATCTCTCCATGGCCTTGTCCTTGTCACTTTCCCGTTTTTATAACCTCTTTCCTCAGGGAGAGTAAACCCCATACTCTGCTCCCTCTTCCTAAGTTTATCTACGTGCATTCCTTCTAGCCCAACTCTTTCTAGGGTTGTAATCCCAATGGCCTCTTCCCTGAGCACAAGCAAAATGAGGTGCCTTGTCTTTTCCTGCAGGCAGATAGATGGCTTTTCAAATACAACAGGTCACAGAAGCAAGTTGAACCTTATCCAACTGGACCACCTTTTCTCTTGCACGAACAACAGGCTTTTATACTTAGAAGAGTCACATGTTTAAAAAGAGGAAGGTCAGTAGTTGAGCTCTTTACAAGGAAGCTTAGCCCTCTGGGTATCCCTCCAAATTTTGCCCCCACCAAACTTACTTTTCCCAGAATCCAGATCTTTTGAGCTTCCTCCTCTTTCCTTTCCCTGGACACCTATTTCTAACTATTTTGCACATGCATCCTCTTCCTGCTCTCTGCTCTTTCTTCTCCTGTCTCTCCCCCATCTTTTCTCTCAAGTACCCTGACTTCTCACTGGTACCCTCACATCTGCTTGTGTAGGGTCCACATTGTTCCATGCTGGTGTCTCAAGGCAGACACATGAAGATACGGACAGAGAGGATGCTTTGTCTCTCCTCACGAAATGTGTGTGTCTTGCTACTGACTGCCTAACTCTGCCAACGGAGACTCTTGTTCTTTTCCCTGGAAAGTGATTTTTCAGCCCAATTTCTCCAGAAGAAATGATCTCTTCTCACTTAGCTCATCACTCTCCACCTTGGTACCCAAGTGGTCACTCTACATTCCTCCAGTGTGGCCCTCCCTAACCCACCTAGTGCCTGTCCTAAAATGTGCACCCAGGAAGTGGTTTTGATGTTTGATATACATGGGATGAAAGCAACATAATACTCTTTTGCTCTCTACCAAATTACTTTGTGCCATTTTAATGCATGCATTTGATTGAGGAACATAAACTTAATGGAAAGGCCAAGATTGCTGGATAAGGTTGCTGTTATTATCTTAAAACGTCAGGGATGGGGCCCCTTTTATCCATCACCATCCACAATCATTCAGAACTGATTCCCAGAACCCTCTCTTCTAGCAGGTGCCAGGACCATGGGCAATTGCTAAGGCTAAGGAGTCTCTCAGTAAGTCTCCTTTCAGACTGGAAAAAGGCAGGGACCCACCTCTTCTCAAGCAGTGCTAGTGTTGAATCTAGGTAAGGTTGGTTCTTCCAGAAGTAAGTATTTTGAAGTTTGTTCTTATAAAAAACCTAGCATAGTCCCTTGCATATAATAAACACTTGAATGCAAGGGGTGAAAGGATGAAAGTTGAAAGTACTTGCTGATACAAGCAAAGAATATGTCAGCCAAGTTAGTAATGGGGCATCCTTGGTACTGGGGTCCTAGGGTCACCTGGGTAGAAAGGGGAATTCAGACTAAGATGTTTTACAGAATCTAAGGCTGCATTGACCTCACAAACAGCTGCATCATGGGAGTGGGCAGTGCAACCTCCCAAGTCTAACGCATCTAAATCCAAGTTCAGATTTATTTGCACTATTGATGCATGTGTGCTTTCTCTCCACAATGTCAGACCTTTCACCATCACTCTGCTTTCCATTCATCAAGTGTCCTGAGCTCTTACTCTGGGAACATGAGTGAATAAGACAGATAGTAAACAAGTAAACAAACCAACCAGGTAATTTCAAGTGAAGGAAGGAAGCAAAAAGGGAAATATAAATAGAAACTAGCAAGGGCCTTTTTCTAGAGAGAGATGGCAAAAAAGGCCTGGGCTGACAAGGGACATTTGAACTGATGAGAAGGAGCTAACCACATGAAGAGCATCCAAAGTGGAGGGAACAGCAAGTCCCAAAGCCCCGTGGTGGGAACAAGCTCACTGTGCTGGCGAACAGAAAGGAAACCAGTGTGGCTGAGTAGAAGGCAGGTCAGGCTGCTCAGCCTGTTGGACTGTGGGGAGAGGACACAGGAGTGAGCTTGAGAGAACTGACTCATCTGGAGTTGGTTGACCTCGAATGATGGCTGTCTCATCTGTTGATTTTATCGCCCTCTCCTAGTCTTTGATGTGTCCTGATAAGCTTCTGCAGCCAGTCAGAATCTGATAGCCCCTTTCTGGTTCAGAGCCCTCCTGATATATTGACAACACAGAGCCATTGCTGTCCTTTTCAGCATCCTGCAACAACAGATGAGGTGAAGGCCAGACACAGGGATACTAAAAATGGAATGACTAGGAAACACTTCAGGCTGATAGGGAACAGAGGTGTCCAGGAATACATACAGCAGCATGCAATGATGGGAAAGTAAAGAGAAAGGAGGGATGGGGCCCAACCAGGGAACTGTGCTCGAGGTGGTCACTGTTCTCATTTACCCATTAGCTGGGTCCACTGCAGTTCAGCTGTGCCTCTTTGAAACCATGCAAACAATCTGAGATCAAGAAAAGGTACCTGTTAGGAAATTGAGGTTTTCCAAATGCTGCCCACCACCAGCTACTGCCTCTCCAGGCCCCCACTTCCGACATCTCAGGAGTGGAGTCCCAGGTAACACAGGCTTTGCTTTCCCATCCTTTCAGCTGCTCTGCTCCGCCCCAAGACCTGAGAGATATCTTTGACTCTTCTCTTCCTCTGTCATTTACTCCATCAGCAAATCTTTAAACTACCTCCCAAATCCAACCACTCCTCACTCCATCTACTGCTACCACTCTCCTTCAGGCTATCATCACCATCTCTCACCTGCATTCCTTAATAATCTACCTCGTCCACCTGCTTCTGCTGTTGCCCCCTTGAATGTGTTCTCCACACAGCAGGCAGAATGATCCTTTAGAACACAAGAAGGTCACATCCCTCCACTACTTAAAATCCCATAGTCTCCCCATATCTAGTTAAAGCCACAGTCCTCAAGTGGCTTACAGATCCACTGTGTCAGCTTCTTGCCTCCCCCCCACCCCCGTCCCCCGCCCCTGGCCTCCTACTCCTCTATCTATTTCCCTGTTACTTGGGACTCTTCTCTGGGGGTGCAATTTGACGATACCTTTCCAAATTAAAAATCCTGCACTATCTGACCCAGTTGACCTTTATGAGTTTATTGCATAGATAGACTTTCCTGTGTTCACAAAGAAGAACATTTATCACAGAGTTTTCTCTTTGTTTGTTTGTCCTATGGTAATAAAAGACTGGGAATAACTTATACTCATCAATAAAGGGTTTGGTTAAATAAAAACTATGGGGCATCCAATAGTAGAAAGATTATGCATTTGTTACAAAGAATGAGGCAGATCTACATAGGCCAGTAAAGATCAAACTCCAAGATGTACTGTTAAATGAAAAAAGCAAAGTATAAGAAAAGTGAGTTGTAAGAGAAGGGGACATATACCCGCACGTGCACCTAGTGAGTACTTGCAGAGCTGCCCCAGGGGACAGTGCTCACTGATGCTGGGCAACCAGCATGAGCAGGGCTTGCTGCATGAATGTTCTATTGAGGCAAAACAGGCAATAGATTGAGAAACAGATACATAACATCAAGCCAGGGGCTAGGCTGGCACTATGAAGGAAGACAGAGACTGGAAAAGCAGAGTATGGGGCAAAGAGTGAGGGCAGTCCAAGAAGGCCCCTCAGAGGAGGTGATGTTGAGCAGAGACTTGTAAGAAAGAAGATTTTGAGGTGTGAGACTATTGTGGGCATTCAGTCAAGGAGGTCAGGGAGGCCAGAGTGACTGCAAGGGGACTGAGTTGAGGGGACAGTTGTGGGAATGAGGTCAGGGCAGTCAGCAGGGCCCAGATTGTGGGGCCTTGTGGCCGTGTCAGGATGTCGAGTGACATCCGGAGTGTGCGAAGGACAGAGGTGTACCGTAATCTGCTTCACATTTCCAAAGGATCCCTCTGGATGCTGGGTAGGAAGTAGATTGGGGGAAGGAATACCCAGGAAACTGTTAGCAGTTTGTCTTCCAATAGCCTGTTACACAGTTAAATTTTTTTTTGAGTATATGTGTGTAATCTTGCTCAAAAAAATAAATTAAAAGCAAGAAAAAATATTCATAGCTAACATTTATGGAGCATTTATTATGACCTATCTTGCTCATCACAGTGAACACCTAGAATTAAGGTGAGATAATTCGTGGAAGTGACAGTGCGGTCCACCCCCGCCCCCCAGCCACAGCCTTTTCTTCAGATGGGAGAGTTGATAGGACCCAAATAGACAGGAAAAAAAAAAAAAAAAAGGCAGAGCCAGCAGCCTTGCAGCCGTTGGAACTCTGAGCCACACTCCCACCCATACCTGGCCTTGTCTGGTTTCTGGGTGTTTGCCAGTTGCACGGATATCAAGCAATGTCGCTTTGCTGTTTTAATGCATCAAAGAGATTACTAATGGGTTGAGCATCTCTCATTAGAATGCAGGGTTTTTTTTTAGCTCATAATCATTGTAATGGGTTTTAATTGCAGTGATAGAAGCCAACTCTGGCTAATTTAAGGATTATATGATACAAATGTTATGGCTCGGAGATCTTCCAGGAAAGCTGGAGAACCAGGCTTGGAGAATAAAGGAAGCTGCACAGCCAGGACCACATAGAAGTCATGCCACTGACACAATCCAATGAGGACACAGGGGCCCCTCCCCTCCAAACACGCACACACTGAACACTGGGCCCTAGAGCCACATTCTGCTAGCACTACTACTGCCACCACCAGAATGAATTCTCTACTGTCCCATCTTCTTGTACCATTTTGTAGCTTCAGGTTTAGAATTTGGAGAGATGCACCTGAATGTGTAAACAGAGGAGGGATGCCTGGAAAACAAGGCCCAAGCACTGTCAGCTTCTCTCGGGGGAGCTGGGCTCTGCTTCCCTCCAAGGTTCGGAATTCATACTCGGGCAGTTCCCTGAACATGGGAAAGGATTCAGATGCCAGGCAACCAAAGGATGACCGATGTCCTTAGAGCAGGGCCTCTCAGAGGTCAGGCCACTTCCATTTTTTGAGGTTCCTAGTATATGGAAAAAAAAAAGTGACGAAATGCTAAAATGGGATTATAATAGTAGAGCAGCATTCTTAACGTGAAATTGTACTGTTCTCAAAATAATTTTAGGGTTCTATTTGCTTGTTTTTGACAGAATTCACTGAAATGGAAAGTCGGAAATGAGCCACGGGTAGGGTCCTGTCAAGATATTTCTGCAAGTCTACGAGTCTTCGTTTAATCTTCTCTGGTGATCATGTCCAAAGAGTAATTGTGAGGCCTGGGCCAGGTGCCCTCCAGGCCTGCGCTGTGCCAGACCCTGGTGTGGGCGAATGGTCCGGGGCTGCCAGGCTTTGATCCACTCTCGGGCAGCAGCCCCTCTCTACATCTGGTTGTTCAAGAGCCACGAGCTGCCCTGGATGTCCTGCAGATGCTAAAAGCCAAAGAGGCAAATGACTGCATCCTGAGGCCCTCTAGAATCAAATATAATCCTGCTATTGAATGAGCTGGACTTGACAAGATTAAAATACACCCTAACTTAATTCTTCCCTCACACCCTGTCAATCTGCAGCTTGGATGCTTGGGTGCCATGGCTTTTTCAGACACTCTTAGACAATAAAAAGACCAGTCCAGTTTAATAGTCACACAGCTCCAGGCCAGTGTTACATCAAAGTTCCCAATTCTATTCCAGGAGCCCTTCTCCCTTCCGGCTCTGCAATGCCTCGGGCTCGAAGCCTGCGAAGGAGGGATGGCCACTGGGATTTCTCTTTTTTTGGCTCCATCTCATCTCATTGTCTCTCCCACTCCTTAGCTTTTATTTTGAACCCACCATGCCTATGGGTAGAGAGTAGGCATGAGGGGCAGCAAATGACTAGCTGGCCTGGTACAGTTATGACCTGAAGCCCGAGTCCTCTGGTTGAGGCAGACGTCTAGTTCCGGCTCATTCTCCCGTGAGAACCTTTCACAGGTTCTCGGACTTCCCCCTGGCACTGTCTCTGTGCCTCCCTTGGGTGTGGAGTGTCTCCTCTGCTTGGCCACCTCTGACACTCTCAGCCCCTGGGCTTCCCTCATTGGATTGCCTTGCTCCTCTAGGCTGACCCTTGGGTGGTGTCATTTTTAAAATGACTCTCGGCCGGCTCCTCAGCAAAGGGCCCTTATTTGGTCCAAGGGAGCTCCATTGTTGGTGGCCCAGCAGCTCACTCTTATTTTGCTCTGCCAGGCCCAGTGAGCCACGTTCTGATTTCTCCCAGCACGCGCCTGGCACCAGCCCTGTGTCCTCTAAACTTCACGGCCATGTCAAGCCGTCCCCGCTGCTACCTCGGAGTCCCTCTATTGTGTTCTCCTTGCCTTCCCACTCGGGTCAGAACACGATGCACTCCAGAACAGTCCTCAATGTCCGCCTCTTCCACTTCCCAGCTCCTTGTATTGGGCCTCACGGGGGTCTTGAGCGAGTGCTGACAGAATTCATTTTCAGAGTCCGCATGCATGGTCCAACACCTCCCATTCGTTGGGCTGTGGCGGTGGTTGGTATCTGTCAAGCAGCAAAGGTTCCCTTGTTACACTCTGTGTTCATGTCACGGATGTAATCCTCAGTGCTGTCATGTAAAGACAGCAGGATGATGCCAACCCCTCGAGATTATTTTACAAGTTAGAGATCATCTGTGGGGGAAATCTTTGCTGAATTGCAAAGCAGCCAACCAGCTCTGCTGTATGCTTGTCTCACAGGCCAGAGCGATGGTCTCCACCTGGGTCGGCCACACTGCAAGCGGAATGGCGCTCCCAGGTAGGACGCCCGCCTTCACAGAAGCCGGTTTTGAGCAATCCCCAGTGCACCAGCTGTAACTTCACCGCTTCTCCCTCACCGGGGAAAGCTTATGAGCCAGACTCGGTGCTCCAGGGACAGCCTTGGCGCTGTGCCATTTTTTCCCTCGATTACCATTTTAAATTTTCTCTGTAGCTGTTATGATAGGAAGCTCCTCCCCAAAGGGTATGACACTGTACCTCAAAGGCTGTTGTCATGTGTGGGAACCCCTTTCACGTCCTGTGTGGTTCAGGGTTCCAGTTCAGGGTTCAGGTTCTGGAGAAGGGCCGCACACAAATGAAAGAGACTAGAAGAAATTTAATTTGGCGATATGGGGGAGGCCAGGCGGGAGTCCACCTCTAGTGGGAGGACTGCCCCGCTAGGCTCTGGCCTTGCTATCCCTCTTATTGAGACTATGGGATACACCCATTACCCTTAAGCAGGTTTGGGATACACCCATAGCCCTTAGGCAGGTCATGAGCGGATTATCATATCAGTCAGGATTTACATGATTACAAGATGGGGAAGTTGCCTCAGTTACCTTTGTCTCAATTAGATAGGGAGTGGCTGGCTCTGACCTTTCAGAGCTTCAAGGTTGACCAGCCTTTTACATCTTTTCTATTAGTGAGACAATGGTCGGTTTCCGGAAGTCATGTGTCTCAAGGGTCCACAGGAGCCCTCTAATTTGGGGAAAATCCCAGGCCAGCTTTTGGAGGGTGTCCGGAGACCAGTCCGGGAAGAGAGACTGACGGAGCAGTGCCAGAAATCTGATCATGTTTTGAACTCACGGCTAATAATTCCATGTGACTACTCACAGGAGACTGGTCTGGCAGGGCTTTGTCTGGGTGTGGTTATTCTGATAGTCAGCCTTGGGTTATATTTTGTCGTTAATCCTCACCTGAGGATATTTTTTCTAGCATTATGTAAATGTAGGAGTCAACAAAGAAATGACAATTTTGAGCATATAAACATATGTTATGGAAAAGAGTATTATTATTATATATTTTTAAAATATATTTTATTGACTTTTTACAGAGAGGAAAGGAGAGGGACAGAGAGCTAGAAACATCGATGAGAGAGAAACATCGACCAGTTGCCTCCTGCACACCCCCTACCGGGGATGTGCCCGCAACCAATGTACATGCCCTTGACCGGAATCGAACCTGGGACCCTTCAGTCCGCAGACCGACGCTCTATCCACTGAGCCAAACCGGTTTCGGTGAAAAGAGTATTATTAACAAAGTAAAAGACCACGATGTTTCTACATATACAACTGATAAAAGTTTCATATAAAAGGTTCAAAGAATTCCAGCAAATGAAATAAAAAAAAGAGACATAGTATAGGAAAAAACATAACTATATACAATATGTGCGTATTTTCTACCTGACTTATTACCTGAGAAATTAAAGTTAAAATGGTACTAAGTGCATGGTTAATTTTATGTGTCAACTTGGCTGGGCCACATTGCCCATATATTTGGTCAAACGTTATTCTAGATGTTTCTGTGAGGATGTTTTGGATGAGATTTACTTTTGAATTAGTAGTCTTTGAGTAAAGCAGATTTCTCTCCATAACGTGGGTGGGCCTCTTCCAATCAGTTAAAGACCTGAATAGAACAAAAGGCTGACATCCTGAGCCAGAGGGAACTCCCCAGCTGACGGCCTTCAGAACTCCTCTGCTGTCTCTTTTGTGTCTCCAACCTGCCAGCCTCCTCCATCAGATTTTGGACTCTCCAGACCACCAGAGTACGTGAGCCAATTCCTTACAAAGCCTCTTTCTTTGTATGTATGCATCCTATTGGTTCTGTTTCTCTGGGGGACCCTGACTAATACACTGAGATACTAAATTTTAAATATCAACTTAAAAAATTAAAATATCATACTGGTATTTTCCCTTGTTGGCACTGTAATGGAGTTTCTTACAGACTGTTAGGGGAGAGATGGTTGATTTAGCTGGGGATGGTAATTTGTCAGTATTTATAAAAATTTCACATGTATATGCCATTTCATACAGCAGTACCACTTTCAGGAGATGTACACGTGCACAAGCATTTATGTAAAAGGGTGTTCCTGTAGTAGTTTTATAATAGTGAAAAATAAGAGATACGTTTTCTTTTTCATTCGCTTGTTTCTCAAATGACTACTCTTTTTTATGTACTGTGTTAGGAACCTGGGTAGGTAGTAATGAATAAACCAGACGTGGTGACAGTTGTCAAGAGCTTCCCAATCGAGAAGAAGGAATCACATATTAAGCAAAAGAACAGACAAATATAGGATTCAGACTGTGGAAGCTCAGTGAGATAATATGCAGGGGGGAGGCTGCTTCAGATTGGGTGATCAGAGACAGCCTAACTAAACAATGACGTGGGTGGAGTGATCACTTTGTAAGTTATATAAAGGTGTAATCACTATGTTGCACATCTGAAACTAATATAATACTGCATTGAAACTGTAATTGAAAGAAAAGTATTATTTAAAATAGATCTATCTATCTATCTATATATATATATATATAAAGATAGTTTAAATATATGTATTTGTAAAAGAGTGACATTGGAGACAAAAGCTGAAAGGAGGGGGTGAGCCAGCCAGGTAAAGTGTGGAGGAAACAGTGTCTGCAGAGATTGAGAGTGTGGCCTGCTTGGGGCCAGGCCAGCAGAGTGATGTCAGTGCAGTTGGGATGGCCCCAGCGGACACGGCAGAGAGAGGCCAGGAAAGATGGCACAGAGCCCAATAGGCCATGAAGAGGGAATGGAATGGGAAGCCATAAAAGGTTTTATTCAGGGCAATAACATTATCCAATTTATGTTCTTAAAAGCTTCTTCTTGTTATGGGGTGAACTGATGAGGATGAGGATAAGAAGAAAAACCAGGTTAGAAGCTTTTGCAATAGTTCAGGTGAGATATAATGGTGGCCATGGAGTTGGAGAGAAACAGATTTATGTAAGATCTTTTCTGGAGATAGAAAAAAATAGGACTTGATGGTAACTTGAATGGGGATAGTAAAGAAGAAGGCATTAGAAATGGCTTTCTGACCACTATACACCTATCATAATGGCTAAAGTAAAAACTCTAACAACATCAAGTGCTGATGAAGATGTGGAGCAATCGAAGCTCTTGTATATTCCTGGAAGGAGTGCAGAATGGATGCTACAACCACTCTGCAAACAGATCCAAGGCATCTTAGAAAGTCAAACATACAATTATCATAGGACTCAGCCATCCCTCTTCTGGATATTCGACCTAAAGAAATGAAAACCTATGTCCAGACAAAAACCTGGGCATCAATGTTTAAAGCAGCTCTCTTCATAACTGCCCTAAACTGAAACAACCCAAATGTCTTTCCGCAGCGGTATAAATGAGCAAATTGTGGTCCAGTCATACAATGGGACAAACTACTCAGCAATAAAAGGAAACAAATGATGATTGCAATAATGAGGATGAATCTCAAAGTCATTATGATTCCATTTGTGTGACATGTTGGAGAAGATAAAACTGCCCTGATGGTGGATCTGTGGTTGTCAGCGGCTCGGGTGAGGGCAGATGTGACTGTAACGGCTCTTCATCTTGATTGTGGTGGTGGCTACAGGAAACTATGTTGAAATTCACAGAACTGTATATATGAAAAAGTGTACGATTGAAAAAGTTCCTTTTTATTGTGTGATAATTTCATCTCCCATTTCCACCCCCTTCCATAAAAAGGCATGAATTTTTTTTTTTAATTTTATTTAGATGGCTCAGTTTGTTGGAGCATCACTCGGTACACCAAAAGGTTGTGGGTTCAATTCTGGGATAAGTTGCTTACGGGAGGCAACCAATAGATATTTCTTTCTCACATAAATGTCTCTCTCTCTCTCAATAAAAACATCCTTGGGTGAGGATTAAAAATATGATGCCAGGGTTTCTGTCCCGGGCAGCTAGGTAAATGGTGTTACCATTTATAGAGCTGGACTAGGCCGGGAAGCATGGTCAGATTTGGGGGAGAAAATGAAGAGTTTGGTTTGAATTTGTGAAAATGAGATTCCCTGTACACAGTTACTATAATGGATTAGAACAGCTGGGGAGCAGGTGTACAACCAGAGCGAAAGGGGACAGCCTTCCAGAACAATGCCTCCAGAACATGGGGGTGGGAGGAGGAGCCCAGGTGGAGAGCGGGGGAGGCAGTCCTAGAAGCTCCTCTTCCGCCTGGCTGTGTCCTTCAGAGACCTGCCTTGTGGCTCTCAGAGAAGGGCTGTTGGGATGGGTAGGGACTTTGAAATGAGAACAGGGACTGGGAGGAATGATTTTCTGAAGTCGTCAAAGGTATCGGTGAGCTGCGCTTATGACAGAAAGACACTAACTTTTGCCTCCTTCTACACCCAACCCAAACATCTGAACCTCTTCAGCCTCCACTGCTGTGGAGGCCATATGAGACAACCCACACCCTCAATACTTAAACCACACACAATGCTGAAACATTTTGAATTGGTTATCAGAATAGAAGATTTTAAAGCACAATAACAGATGGATGTTCAACTGGAAGGTATGGCAGCATTGAGCCCATGGGTCTACCAGGAGTTAAATTTTTGTGAGCCGTGCACTCTCCAGTTGGCCATAGTCCTACTGCTTCCTGCGGATCTCTGGCACTAGGATAAGGGCTAGTTGCCATGTATCACCCGTTTTTACCATGGTTTCTGTCCTTTTGTGTAACCAGGAGTATCCCACGGCAGTCCAAACTTCTGCAGAGTGGCACAGCAAAAGCAGGTACCTGCTTGGCTTGTTGAAATTTGGGAAGATTAATTGATTATTTTATGTACACCAAGGGGGTGGGCACAGAGGTGAGGTGACACAGATCTTTTTAATCACCTTTTTAAAAATTGAGGCTTAATCCTATCTAATAAAAGAGTAACATGCAAATTGACCATCACTCCAACACACAAGATGGCTGCCCCCATGTGGTCAAAGATGGCGGCCACAAGATGGCCAGCAGGGGAGGGCAGTTGGGGGAGACCCAGGTCTGCAGGGGAGAGCAGTTGGGGGGCGGGGGGGGGGACCAGGCCTTCAGGGGAGGGCAGTTAGGGGCAAACAGGCTGGCAGGGGAGCAGTTGGGAGCCAGCAGTCCTGGATTGTGAGAGGGATGTTCGACTGCCCGGTTAGGCCCGATCCAGGTAGGCCAAAACCAGAGACAAAGACCAGGTAGGATTGGGCCTAAATGGGCAGTCGAACATCCCTCGAAGGGTCCCAGATTGGAGAGGGTGCAGGCTGGGCTGAGGGACACACACTCCCGTGCATGAATTTTGTGCACCAGGCCTCTAGTTTATATATAATAAATGCACCTACTTAAGCACAGTTTGATAAGTTTTGACAAATGCAGACATCTGTGTACCCCTTACCTCAGTCAAGCTGTAGAACACTTTCATTACCCTAAACTGTCCCTCTGGCATCTTCCCAGACCACCCCCTCCCCTTGGCAACCACTGATCGGCTTTCTGTCAGTAAAGAGGCTCTGGTATCAATTCCAATCTGGGGTGGGGTGGTTTCTATCACACCACCAGCAACTCTCTGGACACTAGCTAGATGTCCTACAATTTAATTCAATTATGACACTACCTACCTAGAGATGGTACCAGGTTCCCCAGGTTAAGGGTTCAATCCTATAAAACTGCCTCCCCTCCCCTCCCCCAAATCCAGTCCCAAGCTAAGTTGTTATCTGTGCTTTGGACTGGACTGGCTATAAATCAGAGGTGCCGATGATCCCCTTTTCAGGTTCAATTAATTTGCTAGAGTAGCTCACAGAACTCAGGAAACATTTTACTTATGAGATCACTGGTTTATTATAAAAGAATATAACCAAAGAACAGCCAGGTGGAAGAGATGCATAAGGCAAGGTATGGGGAAAGGGCAAGGAGCTTCAATGCCCTGGCCAGGTGCCCCATTCTCCCCAGATCACCAAGTGTTCACCAACCCAGAAGCTCTCTGGGGTTTTATGGAGGCTTCATTACCTAGGCACAATTGATTAAATCATTGGCCACAGGTGATTGATCTCAATTTCCAACCCCTGCCCAGAGGTCTGAGAGTGCCACGGAAAATTCCAACCCTCTAATCACATGATTGGCTCCACTGTCAACCAACCCCCAACCTTAGGTAGGTCCAAAAGTCACCTCATTAGCATAACAAAAGATACATTTGTTGCTCTCCTCACTTAGGAAATTCCAAGGCTTTCAGAAGCTCAGTGCCAGAACCAGAGACAAAGACCAAATATATATATTTCTTATTATAAATCACAATATCACAGGTAGAGGCTATACTGTTATCTCTGTCAGCTGTTTGTTATTTTTTATTGCCAAGTCATATTCCATTGCTTGGGTATATCTCAAGTATCCATTCTCTCTCTTTTTTTTAAAAAACATATTTTTATTGATTTCATGGAGGAAGAGAGAAAGAGAGAGATAAAAACACCAATGATGAGAGAGTCATTGATCGGCTGTTTTCTGCACGTCCCCCACTGGGGATGGAGCCCACAACCTGGGTATGTGCCCCGACTGGGAATTGAACCATTGACGTCTTGATTCACAGGTAGTTACTCAACCACTGAGTCATGCCAGCCTGGCTATCTATTCTCTTTTGATGGATACTTGGGCCATTTCCAGTTTTGATCTATTATGATTCCAACTGCTATTGAGACAGGGCAGTGAGCCAGGAGAAGTGGAACAGGGAAACTGAGACAGACAGCTGAACAAACTGCAGAGCGATTTACAGCAGGTACAGAAGGTCACCTCCCTAGACATAGCATCTAGGCCTCAGTTGTATTTCAGCTACAGACCCAGAAAAGCAGCAAAACCAGGGGGTGACACCAGGACCAGCTACAATGACTAACAAATCCCTGCCCTGACACTGATGAACCAGTGAAGACCAGGACCGTGAAGAAGCACACCTGGAAAACTGATGAGTATTTTGTTTAAACCTTCCCTGAGATCTCCTCTAAGATATCTGCCTGCAAGAAAGAAATAAAAGCTTCAAGACAAGGGACCCAGCGCATCCTCTCCTTCTGGGGAGCAGCCATCGCCATTCCCTTTCCCCTCATCTTCCCCCACTGGTATGTGAGAAAATCAATTGGGAGCCGAAAACCAGGATTACAGGCTTTATTAGGGGAAAGAGACCTGCCGGGCTGTCTCGCAAGGGGAGAACAGCAACACGTGTGGAGGTGAACACGTCTTTTGAGGGGGAGGAATGGGAAGGAATGGGGGCTTAGTGTACTTGGCACACGCTGATTGGTGGCTTAATGTATGGTCCATATAGGAACAAGGGCTTAGGGTATTTGGCAGGTGTTGATTGGTGGTTCAATGTATAGTCCATGTAAGGTGCCTGGTTAGGCACTCAGGTATTTCCAGGCCGCAGGTTATGTCATACTCGGCCCACCAGTTGAGGGAAGGGAGGATCTATCAGTGTGCATCTCCTAAACCCTAAAGGACCTCAAGAAGCTTGCAGCCAGCGGAGCAATGGACATGGCCCCTAGTCCCTAGCTAACCCCATAACTTGACCCCAAGACTCCTTTTCTCTAACTTCCCAGAGAGCTAGGGTAGCCCAGCCTAGACTCTCCTGTTGCTTCTTCTTTGTTAAACCCTTTCTTGTTTTACTGTTCCCAGCTTTAAAAACGTTTCCTCATAGTTGTCTGGAATCGTACTGTGAAATGTTTCCTGCACCAAGTCAAGAACCCACACACCACCGCCTGGCCTGAGGCAGACCCGCTAAGGGCCAGGTCCCCTTTCCAGTAACACTATGAATCTTTGCTTACAGTCTCTGTGTGTATAGGGATGCTCTTATCCTCCTGAGTAATACCTAGAAGGACATCACCGGATCTTAAGGTCAAAAGTGATTCTTGCATGGCCCTCTTGTGTTTCTCATCTCAGAGAACCTGGTCCGATTTCTCACCACGTGGCTGGGTATGCGGTCAGCTTGCAGCAGCAGGAGCCCTGCTGATACACCACCTAGTGCCCAAGCTTGCTGGTCTGCTTGTTTAGTTCATTCTGCAGGGAACTTTCCTGCTTACATCTTTTCCAATGGACTTTTTTACTCACAGTAAGAAATTTAATTACTTCCCAAAGGATAAACGAACAGGACGTTATTTTAAAGGACGCCTCTATGGTATCAGGAAGATGAGAGTCATGTTCTAAGCATAGGGAACTGAAGAAAACAGTTATTATAAAGGGGGGCAGAAATGGAGGGAATCAATAAGCAGCAAGCTCCTGATTGCATGTGTTAACTGTAAGTAGTAAATTAGCATCCAGGAACACATGTGCTTATTTCCATGTGGGCATTGTGTGCGTTATAGTGACTCCAAGACAAGACGACTGGGTAGATCTCCTGTTTCTAAGAACACTGAGCAGGGCCAAGAACCCTTCCATAGGACAACATCTCATGATCTACCCATCCAACCCTCTCTTGTTTCCATGCCAATCAAGGTCCCATAATAAGCATAAACATTTTTAGATGGTACTTGGCTTTAAAAAGGGTCCCATCCAGTAGGTTTGTTTTTTGTTTTGTAATGCTATTGTCATGCGGCCATAACCAGTCCTCTGTCAAAAGCCCGCTTCTCAGTCAGAGGAGTCACAACATCTTGGTGCCGGAGCTACTGACTGGAACCATAAGAAATCTCCCAAGTGCAGGCATAAGAGATAAAATGAACACTGAGATTTCATAGCTCCTACAAAGCAAGTAGTAGAGTCTTAAGATTCCAGAATAATTTAAAGTAAGAAAAGATGTCACCAGGTAGGCAGTAGTAGAATATAGGATACTTCAAAATAGACTTATCCACTATAGTTAGGATGCATTTGGTTGCAAGTTAGAGAATAGGCAACAGCAAGTCAAACATGAGGATGCTTAGTAACAATGAGTTTGGAAGTGGTAGTCTCAGCTCAATAAGGTCATCGGGGCTCAGGGCCACCCTTAGCTTCTTAGCTTTCTTCTTCAACTTTGTGGCCTTGTGGCCCCAAAATGACTTGTACAGCTCTAAGTATCACATACATAAAAGTTTCCAAACCAGGAAGGAAGAGGGCAGCTCCTCACAAAATCTTTCCCAGAGACTAGTAAACTTCATACTTTTGTTGACCAGAATTGGGTCATGTTTCTATCCTGAGACCAGTCACCTTAATAAAGGAGAACAAGATGATCACGAATATGAACCACTAGAGGCCCGGTGCACGAAATTCATTCACTGGGGGGGAGGAGAGGGAATGGCCCTTCCCCAGCCTGCACACTCTCCAATCTGGGACTGCTGGCTCCTAACCACTCACCTGACAGCCTGCCTGCTTGCCCCTAACCGCTCCCCTGCCAGCCCGATCACCCCCAACTGCCCTCCCCTGCCAGCCAGATCACCCCCAACTGCCCTCCTTGCTGGCCTGGTCACCCCAACTGCCCTCCCCTGCCAGCCTGATCTCACCCCCAATTGCCCTCCCCTGCTGGCCTGATTTCGCCCCCAACTGCCCTTCCCTGCGGGCCTGATTGCCCCTAACTGCCTCTGCCTGCCTGATTGCCCCTAACTGCCCTCCCCTGCTGGCCTGATCTCACCCCCAACTGCCCTCCTCTGCTGGCCAATTTGGTCTTGATTGGTTGGTTTCTATGCCAGTCAGCATCAAAAGCTCTGCCTCCTAGGCAACCATTGGCTCCTCACAGTTGACCCAGATTTGGTTCTGATTGGTCAGTTTCTAAGTCAAGTCAGCGTCAAAAACTCTGCCTCCTAGGCAGCCATTGGCTCCTCACACTTCACCCAGATTTGGTTCTGATTGGTTGGTTTCTATGCCAGTCAACGTCTCTGGGCCTATCAGTGGGGCCTGATCAGAAAGGTGGGGCTGATCAGCAGCCCTGGTGGAGGCCTAGAGAGAAATGGAGGCACGACTGCTGGAGAGAAAGAGAGAGACAAGTGCTGATCAGCTGCTACCACAGAGGCTATGGATCAGACCCTGCTTCTCTCTTCAGGCCTCTCTCTGGGCCTGATTCACAGCCCCCTCAGCAGTCAGTGCTGGGTCACCGCACCTGCAGCTGAGCAGTCAGTGCTGGGTCTCCACAGCAACCCAATGCTGACTGCAGGACTGACTTCTGGTTGGTCTAGCCTCCAGTGGTGACAGACCCAGAGTTTTTATATATTAGGATAGGCACCCTATCTTGTTAGAATTGCTGTTTAGAAGTTTTCCACTGAATACAGATGGTCCCTTGTTCTGTTAATTAATTGTGCTATCTCTGGCTTCTATAAGTAATCTTGCTCGAATCTCTGCTAACATAAGAGTCTGGTCTTGGTTCCTCCCATGCCAGGTGCCTCCTAGTTATCTGAATCATATTGTGCTCAAGGACGCAAGTTTCCTGCAAGATAGTTACTAAGCACACTGTCCCCATCCCAGCATATGAGACTTAAAAAAATTTTTTTTAATTTAATAAATCTTTTCGTTCAGATTATTACAATTGTTCCTCTTTTTCCCCCCATAGCTCCCCTCGACCCAGTTCCCACCCCACTCTCTGCCCACCCCCCCACTGTCCTCATCCATTGGTGTACAATTTTGTCCAGTCTCTTCCCACACCCCCACACCCCTTTCCTCCCAAGAATTATCAGTCCACTCTCTTTCTATGCCCCTGATTCTATTATCTTCACCAGTTTATTCTGTTCATCAGATTTTTTTATTCACTTGAATTTTAGATTCACTTGTTGATAGATATGTATTTGTTGTTCATAATTTTTAGCTTTACCTTTTTCTTCTTCTTTCTCTTCTTAAAGAATACCTTTCAGCATTTCATATAATACTGGTTTGGCAGTGATGAACTCCTTTAGCTTTGTCTTATCTGTGAAGCTCTTTATCTGACCTTCAATTCTGAATGATAGCTTTGCTGGGTAGAGTAATTTTGGTTGTACGTTCTTGCTATTCATCACAGTGAATATTTCTTGCCACTCGCGTCTGGCCTGCATAATTTCTGTTGAGAAATCAGCTGAAAATCGTATGGGTGCTCCCTTGTAGGTAATTAACTGTTTTCCTCTTGCTGCTTTTAATATTCTCTCTGTCTTTTGCTCTTGGCATTTTTATTATGATGTGTCTTGGTGTGGCCCTCTTTGGATTCCTTTTGTTTGGGGTTCTCTGCGCTTCCTGGACTTGTAAGTCTATTTCTTTCACCAGCTGGGGGAAGTTTTCTGTCATTATTTCTTCAAATAGGTTTTCAATATCTTGCTCTCTCTCTTCTTCTGGCACCCCCATAATTCTGATGTTGGTATGCTTGAAGTTGTCCCAGAGGCTTCTTACACTATCTTCAAATTTTTGGATTCCTTTTTCTTTTAGCTTTTCCAGTTGGGTGTTTTTTGCTTCTTTGTATTTCAAATCTTTGACTTGATTCTTGTGATCCACTAGTCTGCTGTTGGATCTCTGTATATTATTTTTTATTTCAGTCAGTGTAAGCTTAATTTCTAGTTGGTCCTTTTTCATATCCTCAAGGGTCTCACTAAATTTATCAGCCTTTTCTAGAAAATTCTTGAAAAACCTTATAACCGTGGTTTTGAACTCTATATCCAGTCGTTTGCTTTCCTCCATTTCTTTCATTTGTGACCTGTTTCATTGTCTACACATTTTGGCCACTTCCCTGAGTTGACAGAGTGGCTTTGTGTGCTAGGTGTCCTATAGGGCCCAGTGGCTCAGCCTCCCCAGTGACCTGAGGTAGACACTGTTGGTGCACCCCTTTGTGGGCTGTGTGCACAGTCTTGTTGTAGTTAAGCCTTGATTGTTGTTGGTATCACTGGGAGGAATTGACCTCCAGGCCAATTGGCTGTGAGGATCAGCTGTGTCTACACTGGGAGAACTTATGTGCTGGAGACACCCTTATGAGAGAAGACTTGCAAAAGCCTCTGTGCTCAGCTTGGATGGGGCGGAGTCTCAGGGCGGAGCAGACAGCATTGGTTTTCCGTCATCCCTGCCCAAATAGACCTCTGTGTCTCAGTGTCCTGTGGTAATCGCTGCAAGCACCTCTGAGCTAAAGCCGCCCTCGAGTTCCACCCACTGCCAGACAGTCCAGTTTCTCCCCGAATGAGTCTGGGTCCCCAGAGTCTCACCCGGAACTGGAGTTCAGTGCAGTTGGGAGCTTTTGTCTCCCTCCTGCTTGAGAAAGCCAGCCGCATACTCAGTTGCCCACCCTCCCTCTCTGCACGCACACGCGCCTCAGTACCTCTGCCTTCCGCAATTCCTCTGAGTCTCAGTGTGCTTTTCTCTTTCCTCACAGTCCAGTTTCACCCCATATGAGTCTGGGTCCCCAGATTCTCACCCGGAACTGGAGTTCAGCACAGTCGGGAGCTTTTGTCTCCCTCCCACTTGAGAAAGCCAGCTGTGCACTCAGTTGCCAGTCCTCTGTGCTAGGTGTCCTATAGGGCCCAGTGGCTCAGCCTCCCCAGTTACCTGAGGTGGACACTCTTGGTGCACCCCTTTGTGGGCTGTGTGCACAGTCTTGTTGTAGTTAAGCCTTGATTGTTGTTAGGGGCCACAGCTACCTGAGCCTCCTGCAGCTTCTCTGAGTCTCAGTGTGCTTTTCTCTTTCCTTCTAGTTGTAGAATTTCCACTCAGCCAGCCTTCCTGTGGTTTTGGATGATGTCCATTTTGTCTTTTAGTTGTAGTTTTGAAATTGTTGTGCGAGGCAGCAGTTTAGGTGTTTACCTATGCCGCCATCTTAGTTTCTTTCCGAGACTTTTTTTACAAAGTCTACAAAGGTCTGGAAACCTCATATTTGGGAGACAAAGAACCTAGGAAAGTATAAAAAGAAAACCTCCTCCATATTGTTTTGGTTCAGACTCTGGAAGCAATATTCCTCTGAGTCCACCGGCATAATAAAGACTCCACATTTGGCTTACTAAAGTGTCCCCTATATAGCTCACTGATTTACAATATAATTAGTGCCAATTACGATTTGACCCCACAAAGGGGATGACTGATTGGGTCATCTCACTGAACCTTCTAGTCTAAATCCAGTAAAATCACCCCTTCCAAAAATATTTTTGTACCTCATTTTCTTTTCTGTAATATTTTCTCTCTCCTAGTTCCATGTGTCTATGGGGGATGGAGGGTGAACTCTGTGCACCTTCCCACTTCCACCAGTATTTATTATATTTCATTCCCTTCTATCCCATTCTTTTTTTGGAATGTGATCCCAGCACCCCTTTTCCAGAACATGGGCCACCAACTTGATGCCTAGATCTCCCTCCATATTGATTGTTTTTCAGAACTGGCTTAACGTCAGCAGGCTTCTCACAGACCTTGCAAAGTTTTAGGGGCCACAACTACCTGTATCACTTGTGGCTTTAAAAACAAACAAACAAACAAACAAAAAACAGAGGCAGTCCTGTCAGAGAAAGGAAGGTTAGAAAGCTGAGTGCTTCCTCACATTATATCACTCTATTTGTTTCCCCACTCAGATTCTGTCTCTCACCTCTTTCTCCTCTTCCAGATCTATGGCCTGACTTTTCTTCCATGTGCCTTTCTATCTTTATTATTATTATGCTCCCTCCTTTTGGATGATTCTCACAACTAACTTCTTGCTCATTCCCAACTGTTCTTCACCTCCCTTCCTCCTCCCCCAACCTTGACCTTCTCTAGTTTTTGCCCCTTCCCAGGATCCAGATGAAGCAGATATACCGCTCTTGCTTTGCACACAGCTTCCCCACAAGACACATATGCAGATGGAGAGGTCACTTGCTAAAGTATCAAAAGGCCCTGTCCACGGGTGATATATTCAGCTTGGGAGAAGGCATCAAGTTGGCTGGCCTCCCATGCTGGGCTTCCTCTCCACTTCCTGCTTCCACCCCCTCCTCTGACTGACCCTGCTGTAGGAGAGGTCCTGAGCTGGTCACAGCACAAGCCTGCAGCAGTCTCACCACTCACTGTCGTCCACCAGGCCACAGTGAACTATCTTTGCAGGGTTCCTTAATCACTTCCTGGGTAGCTTTGCTAGGTTTCCAGTCACACTTGGCGATTTGAAGCTTCTAGCCAACTCCCTCTTCTCCTATAAGCTGAGACTTGACCTGTGGCCCAGGGAACCTGTGGCAGGGGCTGAAGCTCCCCTACTCCCTGTCCTTCTGGCTTGTGCTGCTCTAGTTTTCAGTGGAGGGAGACACTTCCTTCTAGGAGGGAAAAGTTCCTCCTACTCCATAGCCAACAATGAGTTCTTTTTGTACATCTTTAAAAACTTAGTTTATTAATTTAAAAAAGTAGATTGCTAAACAGCCTTGACTGTTTGAAATCAAATCACGTCAGTAAAAATGAAACATCCCACTGCTACTTGGAAGACCCCAGGCGGGAGCCTGTGACACACAGAAGCAGCCTTGCCTTTCAGGCCCCAGGGCTTCAGGTAAGGAGTTTTCAGAGGCCAAATTCAACCTCTGTCTTTACTGTGTATCTTTCCAAAGAAATGGGATCCTGACTCTGCTTCTCGGTCCAGGCCTGATATTGCCCTCTTTACGTACAGCTCTGCTTTGCCGTGAGCCTGTCAAACATGGCTTCATTGAAACTTCACCTAAACTTCACCTTTCCCCCAAATTCTGTAGTAACCCTGTCCCTTCTTTTGTGAGATCTCTCACGCTCCCTCTGGAACGTGGTGTCTTTTGCTCCCGCGAGAGAATAAACTTTGTTTGGTACAGTTGTGTGAGACAGGCTTTATCACTATTGGATACAACCATTTCTCTAACTTTTGCATTCTCAGTGAGGCAATATTGCCCCCAAAAGAGGTGAAAATTAGTTCTGTGGAAGCAAAAAAAAACACCCCAAAACAAAACAAAAAAACAAACAAAAACTTACAATGGTTTGTGCCCTTCTGAAAGGCCACACCCATAAACAGATATATAGCATATCTGATGTACTGAAATTTCATGGGCAAGGTGCTAAGTAGGAAAAAAAAATATCTTAAAAGACTCCTTAGGGGACAATGATACAAAAATGTTTGAGAAATGGTGCTTTAACTAATATTGAGTAGCTTTTGGCGTCCACTGTGAGTCAGGTGCCCAATTGTTGGCTTTCTTTTGCAGCTAGAATTGAGTTCTTTTGACCTCTGTCACGGTAGATCCAACCTGATTTGATTTCTTCTTGCACCCCCTAAAATTTTCACTCATGCCTGCAAACGCCTCACCCGTGAGAGAGACACCTACTTGCCCGAGTGCATGATGCTCCATCACCTGCACATACACCCCGCACCATCTCCCTACCAGTCTCCTTTGCCTGCTTAGATGGGCACAGGGCAGCATGTCGTTCTATGTCTCACTGTGGCCTGTTGGCATTTGTCCTGGCCAGACTGCCACCTGACTCTGGAAGATGGACTGGCCACATCACTGTGGCAACGCACAGCTGGAGGCAGAACAGCAGAGTGGGTGAGGGGCATGGACTTCAGAGTCAGCTAATCCCACCTTGAGGTCTTATTTTAATCACTTACTGGCTGTAGGATCTCAGGTAAGAAAGAGACTTCACCTCCCTGGGCCCATTTCCTCATCTGTGAAATGGAAATTTCACCTGCCACATGGTTATTGAGAGGATTGAAGAAAATAACATGTCAGCTATTATTGTTATTCCTCCAACCCAGATCCTCTCCCAGCATTCAGGCATCTTATCGGTTTAGTCCTTTCCCTTCCAAATCCTTCTACCCACCAATTCCACCTGACACATGTACACCATAAGAAAACAGAATAACGAAAGACCATTGTCTTTTGCTTGCTATCAAATTTATTTAGATAATTTTTGTTCTGTCATTTTTCATAAATGTTTCTAAAAATCTGAATTTATTGAACAATGGAAACTTTCTGGAAAAGTCCATGTGAGAGCAGGATGTTCCTTCATGCCTGGATCCTGTGTCCTCCACTCCTGACTTGCCAGGTCAGTGGCTCTGAAGGGCAGATTCTTCTCTCTTGTCTCAAGTCCCTGGGTAGCTCCCTCGGCCCTGGACACTGCTCTCCACTCCTCCTTTACACTTAGAAAAGCACCGGAGCGGGCCTGCTGCCACGGAGAGCTCATTCTTCTCCAGAACTCTCTCTCACCGTGACTACTTCCCAGGGCCTAATCCCCAGCATGTGGGGAAATGGGAGGGGAGGGCAGTGTGGTGAAATCAAGAGTTGGGCTTTGGTGAGCACATCCTCAGGAAGGCTGGGTGCCTGCTCTGCTCCGACTGCATCAGTCCCCAGCCTGCCACTCCCAGGTCCCGCCTGTCTTGAGCTCGGAACTGCCCTGTGAATGAGATGTCTTTCCGTTCAGGCCACGTGGCCACCCGCTCCACAGCACTCCTAGAGTCCACTACCTGTTCTCTACATTGGACAGCTCCTGAGGTTGCCCCTCTCCATTCCTCTTCAGTTTCAAGCAGCTCACCTGCCTCCAGAGGCCCCAGACCCCTGTCGGCCTTTGCAGCAGCCTCTGAAAGTCAGCTTGGAACCCAGATGATGAGAAGTAGTAGACCAAGGGATCAACGCAAGAATTCAAGGTGCTGAGGAGTAGCACGTAATTCCTCCACACTGGGCTTTTACGCTGGAGGTAGCCCACAACATGAGAAATATTGTAGGGCCCAAAGCAGATGAGGAAGTTAAGCATCGTGGCTGCCACTAGCCCTGCCACTCTCTTCCGCCGGTGGCTGGCTCCCCTCCTGAGTATGCACACCAGGCGGCTGTAGCAGTAGCTGGTGATGAGCAGGGGCATTCCAAAAAGGACCACAGCCATCTCCAGCCGGACAGGCAGGAGAACGGCCAGCTGCTCCTCCTGGAATTCCAGGTAGCAGGTGCTCTGGGAAGAGTTCCCTGAGAATTCGGTGATGTAGACCACGCTGCAGTGCGCAGCGGCCAGGAGCCAGCAGGCCCCACTGACCAGGCCAGCCTGTCGGAGCCGTGGCCGGGCCTTGTACCACAGCGGGTAGGCCACGCTCAGAAAGCGCTCGATGCTCACAGCCGCCAGGAAGAGGGACGTGAGATAGATGGTGGTGAAGAAGAGGAATCTGGAGAAGGGGCAGAGAATGAAGGGCAGCTGCCAGCGCATGCCACTGGCCGCCTCCACCAAGCGGAAGGGCAGGAAGAGCAGCAGGAGCAGGTCCGAGACGGTCAGGTTCAGCAAGAGCACGTCCACGGCCACTGGGCGGCGCTGCAGCTTGCGGGCGAAGATCACCAGTGCCACCAGGTTGAGCGGGAGCCCCACCAGGAAGGTGAAGAGGTACACGGAGAAGTACAGCCAGTGATTGCCGGGGAAGAAGGATGGGTCCCCGCTTGCGTCCATGGTGATGGCCACTAGAGAGAGAGAGAGAGGTTGTGAGGCAGAGAGGGAGAGAGATGGCAGCGTCGGTGGAGATCTTGCCCCAGCAGCGTCTCAACAATCCACAGAGAACATCCTCACCACCGCTCTTTCTCTTGCCCCCTGAAGCTTTCCCCAGTGGGTCAGCCTGTCTCCTATTGCTTCCCCCAGTAAAGTAAGCGCCAAGCTGCTCCTCCACATAGTCACTCAGGGCCCCGCACTCACCTGCTTGTTTAAGAACCCAAGTGCTCAGCTGCTGGGCACCTTGCTGGCTCCTCCAGAACAAGTGCAGTTAGCTATTATTCTGACGGGACTGATAAAGATCTGGCAGTGCCCATGACGTCGCTCACTGCTGAGCCACAGCACAAAAGATGCCTTTAGCTCTGTATGCAAAATGAAGAGCAAATTCCACAACGGTGGGCCTGGCTCCTAGGGCAGCCTCCAATGGAATGCCCCCACCAGGCCTGAGCAGACTTCACCCCTCCTTCCCCCATCCTCCGCTTGCATTTTATCTGCTCGCTAAATGGCACTCATCCAGTTTGCCTTGTAAGGACAGGAAGCAGGATGCAGTGATGGACAGCATGGCCTGGGTTCAATGCCGGCTCTGTCACTTATTAATTCTGATATGGGGCAAGTTACGTAAACTCTCTGGATCTCTGCTTTCTCATCTAAAACAGAGATGTTCACAGTACCAATCTCATATGTTACTGTGTAGATTAAAGCATTAATACATATCAAAATGCTTAGAAGCGAGCCTGACATGGTAGGATGAGCACTTAGCAGGTGTTAGTTGCCATCATCCCAGTCACTGGTAGGGGCTTGTCCCTGGGGTGATGGTAATAATAATATTAATAATAATAATGATGATGGTGGTGATGATGATGGCAGCTACCATTTTGGGGGCACATAACCTATAGCAGATATTCTGCTTCTGAAGGTATCACCATTATGTCTTGAAATCCTTGTGCCTCACAGTGCAGAAGTGACTTGCTCCAGGTAATCACCACCAGAATTCAAACCCAAGTTCTGTCCAGCTTCAGAGATTATTTATTCATTCATTCAAATGTTTATGGAACACAATGAGATACCATTTTATTCACATGCTACTGGAATGGCTGGCTAATAGTAAAAACAGATAATGTCAAGTGTTGGTGAGAATGTGAAGAAATGAGAATCCTCACATGCTGCTGATGAGAATACAAAACAGTGGAGTCACTTTTAAGCAGTGTGAGTTTCTTTAAAAGGTAAACATAAACTTACCATGTGACCCAATTCCCTTATAGGTAGGTATCTACTTAAAAGAAAGAAAAACATATCTCCACACAGTCTTGCTCATAAATGTTCAAGTAGCATTAGTCGCCCAGCTGGTGTGGCTCAGTAGTTGAGCATTGGACCCATGAACCAGGAGGTCACGGTTCGATTCCTGGTCAGGGCACATGCCTGGGTTGTGGGCTCAATCCCCAGTAGGGGGCATGCAGGAGGTAGCCAGTCAATTATTCTCTCTCATTATCTCTCTCTCTCTCTCTCTCTCTCTCTCTCTCTCTCTCTCTGGACAAAAAATGGAAACATCTCTCTATGACCTATCAGCTAGTGAATGGATAAACCATGTGGCATATCCATACAATGGAACACTAGCTGCAATAAGAAGGAATGGAATACCCATGTGTACTATAATGTGGATGAACCTCAAAAACATTATGCTAAGTGAAACAAGCCAGACATAAAAGACTGTGTATTATATGTTTTCATTTATATAAAATGTCCAGAACAGGCACATTTATAGAGACAACAAGTAGATGACTGGTTGCCTGAGGAATGGGGGTGGAAGTGGGAGTTACTGTAAATGAGCATGGGGAATCTGACTGGGGTGATGAGAATGTTCTAAATTGAATTATAGTGATAGTTGCACACCTCAGTAAATTTACTAAAAATCATTGAATTGTACATACCAAATGGGTGAATTTTATGATATGTAAATACTATCTCAGTAAGTAGTGGACAGAACAAAGGTTTTGGTGTGGTGGTGCTTACAGTTGGTAATGAGAGGGTTGGGAGGGTTGAGTGGTGGGAGGATACTACAGAGGCAGAGAACCGCTGGAGGAAACACTGCAGGCAGAAGGAATGCCAGGTGCACAGGCTTGACCCACTGTGGGAACTGGTAGAAGGTTTAGGGTTCAAGGGCCAAGAGTCAGGAGGTGATGCCAGAGGAGGATCATGCAAGGTCCATGGGCCCCAGGGAGCAACTGAAATCTCGCCTATGAGGATGAGGCACAAGTAACCGGAAGAAGTGGCCCAACAGCAGGTGCTCCAGAGCAGTGGGAGAGAGAATAGTCTCTGGCATTATGGGAGGGGTAGGGGGGCCCCCTGAGCTGCTAAGGGAAGCTCTCTGGTATCACCACAGTGCAGGGAACAAACTTGTGTCTGCCTCCCACAGAGCCTCCAGCAAGTTACTTCTCTGGCCTGTTTCCATGTTTATAAAACAGACTAGAGGCCTGGTGCATGAAACTAGTGCACTCGGCCTTGTTTCCTTCAGCCTGGCCTGCACACTCTTGCAGTCTGGGAGCTCTGTGATTGATTGCCCCACAATGGGAGGCCCCGCCCACCACCGCTGGCCAGGTGACCTGGGCCTCCCTCTGCGGGGTGATTGTGGGGTGATGGCGGGGGCCCCCCGACCAGTCGCATCACACCCGCCTTGGCGGCGGCAGTCAGTGCTGGGTCGCCGTGGTGCCCACGACCCAGAAGGGACTGAGAGGTCAGCAGTTCAGCCCGCTTGCCAGTCCCCGCTCACCCTAACCTGCTGCATGCGCAGACTGGCATTTGGTTGTCCGTTCGGTCGTTTTGGACATTACAGACCCTGGCTCTTTATATATTAGGATAATGAAACTTTCTTTGGAGGGCTATTGTGAGTATTCACTCATGCAGCAAATGTTTACTGACAGCCTACTGTGTGCTAAGCTCTCTTCAAGGTGCTGGGGATATATCAGAAAATAAAACAAAATTCCTTGCCCTTGTAGACATTTAAGCATGAAAATAAATAACTTGTATAAATCAGTTCACGCATGCTGGGCATGTAGCTACCACTTTTGGCGCTCCTATATGTTCATAGCACTGTCAGCAACAGAGGAACAAATGTGCTTTCTACCCCTGGCCTGGTCAGAGCAGATGCCCAAGTGTCTGTCTCCTTTATGGCCTCTCTCTTCTCTGCTTTCTTGTGGGTTCAGGGTGCCACCGTCCACCTTCCTAAAATGGACCCCAAGGATAGGCATTAACCCAATACCCTAAGTTTTCCAAATGTCCCCTGACCCTTGGGGCCCTGCTTTGAAAGATCACATCCCACATCTGCCCCTTCCTTGCTGTAGGGCCTTGGGAAAGGTTTTTTTTTTTCCTGCAAAATAGAGACGATAATGGCTTCAGTTACTCCCTGGGGCTCTTCAGAACAGTCACTAACTCATGCAGCACCTTTATGCAAATTAGAAAAAGGTGCCCCCCCCAGGCGAGCACAGCCCTGCTCTGCACCAAGATGTACTGTTTAAGAAGTGGGTGGTGTTTTTGTTCCAATTATAATAAGATGCTGCTTCCCCTGGATGGAGCCCCCCCCTCCTCCCCCCCCCCCCCCCCCCCTCGTGCCAGGCATATGGCTTGGTGAGCAAACCACAGGCTAGAATTGAGTTAATGAACAACCTGCCCAGCTGCATGGCTGAATCCAAGGACTGTGTGAGGATGAAATGAGACAACACTAGTAAAGCACTTGGCATGGTGACTGGCGTGTATTAGAGGCTCTGTATTTGTCTGCGACCAATTCTGGTGTTACTAATATTCCCCCCCTCTCCCCACCACTGCTGAAGCATCCCTTCCCCCCAACTTCCTGTTCACAGTTCTAATGCTGCCCCCTTGTGAGTTTCTAGTGGTATTACAGTGTCATTATTTTGCCTCCTGTCTCCGTCAGAAATTAAGTTGTTCTTTCCTAGGAAATACATCTCCCAAAATGTATCATCAGAATGGCATTTCCTCTAGATTAGAAGCAAACTTCCCTCCTACTTTCCCGCAGGTAAAAGGCCTCTGCCCATTACACACTGGCAGGCAGGCAGGTGAGTATCAAGGAGAGGAGAGACAGATGTGGAGAGCCCGCTGCTGTGTGCAGAGATCAACTTACCTTTTTCCTGTGACCCAGCTCCTGGCCTCCATTCTTCTTTCCAAATGGGATGCAATCTTGCCAGACTCAGTTCTTCCCATAAGTGGCTCCAGGGGTGCCCCAAGGGCAAGGCCACCCTGCAGTTCCTTTGGAGCAGCCCCCACCAGAGGCCTAGAGAAGCAGCAGGGTTCTGCTGCATGTTCCTGCCCCCCAGCAGCGGCTACTACTTCTGGGATGTACCCCCTTTCATTCTTGCCCCACATGATGTCCCCCGGCCAACCCTCCTTCCCAAGTAGCCTGTCACCAATGGGTTGAGCACCACGCTCCAAGCACCTGTGAGGAGCCCCAGCTTCCTCCAGCGACCTCCCATGTCGGGGTGCAAGAAGCCAGCCACATTGGAGGCATTGTAGGGTCCCAAGCAGAGCAGCAGTGTGAGCAGCGCCCCACCAGCCACCCACGCTGCTCTTAGTTTCCGTCTGTGACTCAGGCCTGAGCTGGCCAGTGCCCGAAGGCAGCCCACGTAGCAGAAGGCTGTGATGGTCAGGGGCAGAAAGAAGAGCAGGAGAGAGAGGCTGAGGCGAGCAGGGCCTGCTGAGGCTGGGTCCCAGGCCTCCAGGCAGACTGGAGAGCCATTGACTGGGGTGTTGATGCCTAAGGAGCTGGTGGTATTGTCCATCCAGCCTCCCGGAGCCTCCAACCCAAAGACCAGCCCCAGGTGACAGAGGACAAGGGCCCATATGGCCACACACACACCCCAGGAATAGCAGGGCCTCCTAAGAGCTTGGTAGCCCAAGGGGAAGGCAGCTCCTAGGTAACGGCCAACACTCAGGGCAGCCAGGAAGCCACCACCCGCATAGAGCGGAGCAAAGTGGGCCAAGGCAAAGGCAGGACAGAGCGGGGCCGGCAGAGGCCAGGCTCCCGCGGCGAGGGCCTCCACCGCCTTCAGGGGAAGAGAAGCCGCCAGCAATAGGTCTGAGCAGCCCAGGTGGAGCGCATAGACAAGGCTGGGAGTGAGGCGGAGCCGGGCGTGGGCCACGGCACCCCCAACGGCCAGGGCATTGAGTGGGAAGCCCAGTGCAAAGGCGGCCACATAGAGGGCAAAGGAGAGCTGCGGGGGCAGGTCCATGGGGCCGGGCCCGGTGGCCCACTTGGCTCCTGTGCTCACTGTTCCCTGCCCTCAGATCTCGGGCCCGAGGAGGGGAGCTCTGGAGTCACAAACCGCTCAGAGTGTTGGAAGCCATCTGCAGCCGGAGGCCCACAGAGGGAGGTGGCAGTCCGTTAGCAGGGGAGCCCGGATGATAAGCAACACCGCTAGCCCTCAGGCCTCTGCTTTCTTCCCACTGTATCACCTCTTAAAATAAAGAATGTGATCGAGGATTGACCGGAGAACATAGAACGAAAGCGTGCAGGTCCCAGAAGAGCGAAGGCTGCTTAATTTTCTGAGACTCTGGGGAGAGAAGGGGGAGAGAGAATTCAAAACAGAGTTGGGCCCCACAGTATGTGCTTTTGTTAGACATGGAAGTTAGACTTCTGCTTTCACCCCCCCTGCCCCCAACTCCCTGGGAAGAGAAGTAGCTGCTCCCCCATCGTGGACCACCTGTCCAGCAGTGGAGGGTTGGTGGCAACTCCCAGCCCAGGGAAGGAGAAGTTGGGGTTTGAGTAGGGTGGAGGTTATGGCCAAGGGCAGCCAAAGGGTCCCCCCAGCAGAGAGCCCAAGGGAAGCCAGGTCCCATCGTGCCCATGAGAATGACCCTAGCTGATTTTTGGGGGTGCCCTAAGCAGGGGGATTTGGGAGTCTGGGGAATAATTGTTGGTGTAGAGAGGAGCCACAGAAAGAAGGACTCACCTCTTGGTGCTGCCAGATGTCTCTGAGGCTCTGGAGTCCCCCTGCTGGGCTGAGGGAGGGTGCCTGGGATGGGCAGTGGGCCGGAAGGGAGAGATGGGTGGGGTGGCAGGGCCATTAGCCCAAGGCACCAGCAGCCTGGATGAGCAGCTAATGGGGCATCGCCTGCTGGAGCTGAGGCCAGATGGAAGGAGGTAAGGGTCCAGGGTGACGTGAACACAGGAAGGGGACAGGGCAGCACTGGAGGCTTTTTCTGAGTAGAGTGAGGAGTGCACAGCCAGCACTTTGGAGGAGCAGGATTGGTGACACAACCAGAACACAGCTTTGTCTTGCCTTCCCCCCCACCCCCCGCCCCTGCCTCCACCCCAGCCTGCTCAAACCTGCTCTCCAGTCCTGGAGGAGCTGCTGGGCAGGCTGCAGGTTCCAGTCACTTTAGTCCCCACACTCTCTCCATTTGGTCATTCATATGTGGGATAATTACATAACTACTTCAAGGTGTGGCCTGTGCCCTCCCCCCACTGTGTGCAGGTGTGGGCACATGCGGTGAGGAGCACTCCTCCTTGGCAGGATCACACTGGTTTCCGACCTTCCAGTGTTGGCAGGAGGAGGAGGAGAGACAAGGCCTCATTTGGCAGCACTGGAGTAACGGGGCTGTGTGGATGTCAAAGGGGACCCTCCCGGGGCACTTGTGAGGACATCGGCCAGCACGGTGCGGGCCCAGCCAGCTGCTTAGCTCTCCTTTCTCGGCTTCTGGGAATTTGGCCATTTACCGCCTGTCAGCAGGAAGACCTCCGCAATGCGATTTAAAATGGCCCCTGGTTGTCTCTGTGGTTCTCTGTCTCTCTATCTCAGAGTATGTACGTGTCTCCCTGTCTGTCTGTCTGTCTCTATCTCTGCTGCCTCAGACTGACAACAACCTCTTGACTTCAGTTTTCTTGGGGGTGTGTGTTGCTCACCAAGCTACTGTGCCCCTCCCACACTCGAAGTCTCCCTAAATAAGTAAATACGCTTCTTTGGGTGGTTTTCCGGGCCTGCTTCTCACCAGGCTTCAGGTGAGGGCTGCATATCAACAGCTCCCTCCAAAGGAATCATCTAATTTCCTTTTTCTACTTCAGTCACTAAATTGATTCCAGGTTGCCTCCCTTCTAAGTCCCACGGATGATGGTCAGGCCCACCTCTTGGAATGTAGAAGAACCTGCCACCTGTTGTCTAGTATTTCCTCTTTGGAAATCACTGAGAAATTGACAGAACCAAGGGGAAAGGCAAGAGGAGTGCCACTTCACCTCCCGCAACAAGCCTTTGGGAGAAGAGCAAAGCTAGGCACAACCGGAGACAACAGGTCTTCAAGGTCTCTACTCTGGCCCCGCCCACCTGGCGGTTGAGGTCTCTGGCCAGTGCTGCCTCCTTAGAGGGCCTTCCTTGATCCCTCCATCCAAACAGTCCCCTCCCCTGCTCCAGTCACTCTGTATTCCTCTTGTTTTGTGCTTATTCACAGCACTCACTGCTCTAGACATCAGATTTGCTAGCTCCTCTGCTAGAATGTTAGTCAGTGAGGGCCACGATTTCTGTCTGCTTTGTCTATGCTCTTTGCACACATAATAGCAGCTCAGGGAGTTGAACAGTCTGGGCCCTGGGAGGGTGGTGAGGTCCGCAGCTGGATAGAGGGCTGCGTGTGGCCCAGAGTCTCCAGAGGGCTGTGGCCCTAGAGCTCCCCAGCCAACTGCTGTACACACCTCAGCAGTGCCTATTCATAGTCACATCTCTTGGTCAATTGGTCATGAAATAGATTTATGTCAGAGGCCAGGCTCAGGGACAGGAGGGAAGGAAAACACTTGTTGCCAGGAAACCTGTGCCAGGCCTCATCAGGCTCGGGGCTAACTCCAGCTTCTTCAAGGGGCCTCTGCCCTAAAACACTTTGGGCACCCCAGAGAGTCCCCCAAATTAGGACTGTGTTATAACTGGCTCTGTGCTGGATGCATTGACATGTGCTCAGTAAATGTTGGTTGAATGGCTGAATGATACTGGGCCTCATTTTCAATAAGAACCCCCCTAATCCCTTTTCTTCTAATTTAAGCAGTTCTTGGAGTCTCTTCTTCCTCCAGAAAAACTGATGGTACTCACAGGAATTCAAATGGGACAGTTCTTGAGGAATATGGCACCCAAATAGGCAGACCTTTCTTGCATCCCTTCCCAGGGCCAGGCTGGAAATACAACTAAACTGGGGAACATTCACCCAGAATTACCAACTGAGGCCCAGCTGAGGAAGAGACTTATATCAAGGAAGGGCAGAAAGCACCTGGAGACTGGTCGGAAGGATGAGGTGGTGAGAGGAGCTGACCCAGCTTCCACAGGTGGCAGGCCAAGAATGAAGAGGGATCGCTGGGCTATGGGAGGGTTGTTTCCCTGAGAAGATCGAGGCCTGGAACTCAGGCTGGGCTCCTGAGGATGGGGCAGGCTGTATCACCTAGGACCCGCCACACCCTGCATCTTGACCTTTGCAGAGGCCAAGCCTAAAGTTTTTAATAGTCTCGGGAAACATCAGTGACTGGATTAGGGATGGGGCCATCCACCCGACTATCCTGGGAACCTGCCTGATGCTTCCCTCTCACAGGACAGCTGACAGAAACTCCAGGTTTCCAGCGGATCCCCTGTACTGCATATGAGGATCCCTGCCCAACTCGGCAGGAAAATATTGGGTCACTCTCAGAGGAGTAGCTCTGGGACAGGGAAACACACCCACCACGTTCCCTGACATCTGAATGGCACCTCCCCCTTAGGGGAGACCCACAGGTCCAGACTCCTGATTCTGCCTAAGGCCCTTTCAGAAACAGACTTTTGAGTGATTAAGTTTGACAGAAGGCTGGCCAGTGAAGGTAGGCAGAGGTAGAGCTGGTAACCTGGGAAAGGTTGCTGACCCATGACTGGGCCCTGCACTGCTAATGGAACTGGCCTTAGAGTGCAGCGTGGCCCCTCCTGCGAGCAGCCAAGTCCTGTGGAGAAAGACACAAACTGTGGATCCCTGGAAGTTTCCAACAGGTTGCTGACAGCCAAAGGAGGACAGTTCTTGACAGTGGTTAATATGTAAGTACCTCCTTGGGAAGCCCAGCATTGGCAGACAGAACAGCCTTGGTAATCAGAAGAGCAGGATCCAAAGGGACCTCCCAAGAGGCACTGAAGTCTGCTGAGATTAATGCCACTTTAATTTTTTTCCCTTTGTCTTCTGTGTCTTTCTTCTTTATTGATTACTAGGGGCCCATTGCAGGAAGATTCCTGCAAGCAGCCGCTGCAGCCGTGCACACCGCTGCTGCCTGCCCCACCCGCGCTTTCCCTCTGGCAGCCATCTTGCTTTCCACTTTCCCTCCCTCTTCCTTCTATGCTGTCTTCAGTCTTCACTCCTCCCTCCCTCAGCATATGCAAATAAACCGCCATCTTTGTTGGGTTAATTTGCATACTCTCTCTGATTGGCTGTGGGCATAGCAAAGGTATGGTCAATTAGCATTTTTCTCTTTTATTAGTGTAGATTATTTTAGTCTCTCTTTTTTCTTTTTTTTAAATTAATAATCCTTTTTATTTTATCACTTTATTTATTTATTTTAAATATATTTTATTGATTTTTTACAGAGAGGAAGAGAGAAGGATAGAGTTAGAAACATCGACAAGAGAGAAATATCGATCAGCTGTCTCTTGCACACCCTCTACTGGGGATGTGCCCACAACCAAGGTACATGCCCTTGACCAGAATCGAACCTGGGACCCTTGAGTCCGCAGGCCGACGCTCTATCCACTGAGCCAAACCGGTTTCGGCTCTCTTTTTTCTTTTATAGATCTATTTTTCCCTTCCCTTTTCTTACTCTATTTTTCTTCTTTCTCCTTCTTTCTATTTGTTTTTCCTTTTCTTATTTTTTGTCTCTCTGCTTTCTCCTCTATTTTCCTTCACATAATTTTTATTTCTCTTTTCTTTTATACAATTTTCCTTCCCCTATTATTTATTCTTAATTTCTTTCTTTTTTAAAATATATTTTATTGATTTTTTTACAGAGAGGAAGGGAGAGGGAGAGAGAGTTAGAAACATCGATGAGGGAGAAACATCAATCAGCTGCCTCTTGCACACCCCCTACTGGGGATGTGCCTGCAACCAAGGTACATCCCCTTGGCTGGATTTGAACCTGCGACCCGCAGGTCAACACTCTATCCACTGAGCCAAACCAGTTAGGGATATAATTTCTTTCTTTCATCTTTGCCCTTTCATATTTATTTTTCTTCCTTTCTTTTTTCCCCTCCTCTTTTCTTTTCTTCTCTATTGTACTTTTTCTCCTTTCAAATTCTCTCTTCTTTTGTGGTTGCTTTTGCTGTTGTCGTAGGGGCCTTGTATGTTTTTATTTTGTTTTATTTTGTTTTGATCTGCCAGCACCTAGGCAATAGGTTGGACGATGTGGTTGGGAGTGAGCCTCACAGTCAGCCAACTTCAGAGGAAATTCCTCTCACAAATGGGACAGCAGCATTCAGGACCCAATTATAATGGGAGAGCCCAAGTAACACACAAGTAACCCAGATCAGGGGATTTAAGAAACTGCACCACTGGGTCCCATAAAATATTTACTACATAAGGCCACCTTGTGAAGATAGCAATTTATTTTAATACATAGAAAAAAATACAAAGGAACAAAAATGGGGAAACAAAATAAACAACCCCCAAATAAAAGAAAAGAAGGAAACTCCAGAAAGAGAGTTAAACAAAATGAAGGCAAGCAATTTATCAGATATAGAGTTCAAAGTAATGGTAATAGATATACAAGGAACTTTGTGAGAATTTCAAGACACTTAGTGGGACTTACAAAAGTATGAAACAAGAAATAGAAACCATAAGTAAGACCCAGAGACATAAAAGCATGAACAGACTGGGAAGGTAGGGAAGGGTGAATGGGAAGAGCTCAACCAATGAACTTGTATGCATATATGCATAACCCATGGATACAGACAATGGGGTGTGAGGGCCTGGAGTGGGGAGCATGCTGGGAGAGGTTAATGGGGGGAAAAGGAGAACCTATGTAATACTTTCAACAATAAATATATTTTAAAAAAATAATCAGTTGAAAATGAGGAATAATATATCTGGCATCAAGAATACATGAGAAGGAATAAAAAGTAGGTTAAATGAGGCAGAAGATAGAATCATTGACTTGGAGAACAAGGTAGAAAAAACACATACTCAATTAGAGCAGCAAAAAGAAAAAAAAAACTTATGCAGGAGGACAGTTTAAGGGAACTTTGGGACATGAGAAGTAACAACATTTGCATCATAGGGATCCCAGAAGGAGAAGAAAATGAGCAAGGATAGAGAACCAGGTTAAATAAATAATAACAGAAAACTTCCATAACTTGGTGAATGAAAAAGTCACACACATTCAGTAAGCACAGAGAGTTTCAATCAAGATGAACCCCAAGAGACTCATTCCAAGACACATCATAATCAAAATGTCTAACATTAAAAACAAAGAAAGAATCTTAAAAGGCAGCAAAAGAGAGAAAAAAGTTACCTACAAAGGAGTACCCATTAGAATGTCAGCTGATTTCCCAACAGAAGAGATTGTCATGAAGTATTCAAAGTAATGAAAAACAAGGACCTGAACCCAAGATAACTCTATCCAGTAAGGCTATCATTTAAAATTTAAGGGAAAATAAAAAGCTTCCCAGACCTTGCACCCACCCCCCAAAAAAAGGCTGAAATAGTACATTACCACCAAACCAGCATTGCAGAAAATGTTAAAGGGAGTGCTTTAAGAAGAAGAAATTGAGAGAGAGAGAGGAACATAAATAGAAAGGAAAAAAATGGCATATATAACTACCTATCAATAATAACCTTAAATGTAAATGACATAGGGTGACTGAATGGATAAGAAAACATGACCCATATATATGCTGTGTACAGGAGACCCACCTCAGGACAAAAGATTGACACAGACTGAAAGTGAAAGGATGGGGAAAAAATTTTTCCATGCAAATGAAAAAGAAAAAAGCAGGGGTAAGACTTATATCTGACAAAATAGACTTCAAAGCAAAGGCCATAAAAAGAGACAAAGATGGCCATTACATGATACGAAAGGATATAACTCTGGTAAACTTATATGAACCCAATATAGGAGTACCTAAGTATATAAAAACTGTTGGAGAACCTTAAGGGAGACATAGACAGGATTACAGTCATAGCAGGGGACTTTAACAGCACACTGACATCACTGCATATATCTTCCAAAAAAAAATTAACAACAACAAAAACAGAGACCTTATATGACACACTAGAACAGATGGATTTAATTGACATTTACAGAACATTCCACCCCAAAGCTGCAGAATATACATTTTTCTCAAGTGCATATGGGACATTCTGAAAGATTGACCACATGTTAGGACAAAAAAATAAATCTCTACAAGTTCAAGAGTATTGAAATCATATCAAGCATCTTCTTGGATCACAATGGTATGAAACTAGAAATTAATTACAATAAAAACACCCAAAAACATTCAAACACATGGAGGCTAAATAACATGTTATTAAACAATGAATGAGTTATCAATGAAATCAAGGAAGAAATTTAAAAAAAAACTTAATGGAAACAAATGAAAATGAACACACAACAACCAAAAATCTATGAGACACAGCAAAAGCAGTCCTGAGAAGGAAGTTCATAGCATTACAGGCCTACCTCAAGAAACAAGAAAAAGCTCTAATAAATTATTTAACACATCAACTAAACAAATTAGAAAGAGAACAACAAGAAAAGCTCAGAGTAAGTAGAAGAAAGGAAATCATAAATATCAGAGTGGAAATAAATGACATAGAAATTGTAAAAACAATACAAAAGATCAATGAATCCAAGAGGTGGTTCTTTGAAAAGATAAACAAAAATGATGTACCTTTAGCTAGACTCATCAAGAAACAAAGAGAGAGGACCTAAATAAATAAAATCAGAAAGAAAAAAGGTGAAGTAACAACTGTCACCACAGAAATACAAGATTGTAAGAAAATACTATGAACAACTCAAGTTGGACAATATGGATGAAATGGACATATTCCTAGAAAAATACAATCTTCCAAAACTGAATCAGGAAGAATAAAAAACCTGATTAGGCCAATAACAACTAATGACATTGAAGCAGTACTAAAAAGGTCTCAGCAAACAAAAGCCCTGGTCAAGACAGATTCACAGGGGAGTTTTACCAAGCCTTCAAAGAACAACCAACACCCATCCTCCTCAAACTATTCCAAAAGTCACGAGGCAGGAACCCCTCCAAGCTCTTTTATGAGGCCAGCATTATCCTAATTCCAAAACCAGATAAAGAAAGAGAATTACTGGCCAAGATCCCTGATGAACATAGATGCTAAAATCCTCAACAAAATATTAGCAAATCAAATTCAGCAACATAATAAAAGAACATACACCATGACCAAGTGGGATTTATTCCAGGTATACAAGGCTGGTGTAATATTCACAGGGCACATTAAAAAAATTGAAAGACAAAAATCACATGATCATATCAATAGACACAGAAAAAGCATACAACAAAATTCAGCACTCATTTTTGATAAAAACTGTCAGCAAAGTAGGAAAAGGGGGATCGTACCTCAACATAATAAAGGCCATATATGACAAACATACAGCCAACATCATACTTAATGGGCAAAAACAAAAACTATTTTCTCTAAGAACAGGAACAAAACAGGGATTTCCTCTTTCACCACTCTTATTCAACATAGGACTGAAGTCTTAGCCATAGCAATTGGGCAAGAAGAAGAAATAAAAGGTATCCAAATTGGAAAGAAAGAAGTAAAATTGTCATTATCTGCAGATGACACGATATTGTACATAGAAAACCCTAAGGACTATACTAAAAACTTCTAGATTTAATAAATGAATTTGGCAATGTAGCAGGATACAAAATTAACACCCAGAAATCTATGGCTTTTTATACACCAATAATGATCTCTTAGGAAGAAAAACTTTAAAAACAATCCCATTTACTATTAAAACAAAAAATTAAGGTAATTAGGAATAAAATGAACCAAGGATGTAAAAGACCTTTACTCAGAAAACTAAAGGACATGAAAAAAGAGATAGAAAAAGATATAAAGAAGTGGGAGAATATGCCGTATTTATGGATTAGTAGAATTAACATAATTAACATGGCCATACTACCCAAAGCAATCTATAGATTCAATGCAAATCCCATTAAAATACCAATAGCATATTTCACAGAGCTAGAACAAATACTCCAAAAATTTATATGGAATTTAAAAAAAACCAACCTGAATAGCAGCAGCAATCTTGAGAAAGAAGAACAAAGTTGGGGGATCACAACATCATATAGCAAAGCCACTGTAATAAAAAAAAGCCTGGTACTGGCACAAGAACAGGCATATACATAAATGAAACAGAATAGAGACCCCAGAAATCAACCTAAGCCACTATGTTCAATTAATATTTGACAATGGAGGCAAGAGAATACAATGGAGTAAAGATAGTCACTGTAATAAATGGTGTTGGGAAAATTGGACAGGTACATGCAAAAAAAAGAATGAAACTAAACCATCAACTTACACCACACACAAGAATAAACTTAAAATGTATAAAATACTTAAGAATAAACTAAAAAAAAAAAATACAAAGTCATGAAACCATTAAATCCTAGAAGAAAACATAGGTAACAAAATGTCAGACATCTTATGTAGCAGAATTTTCACAGATATGTCGCCTAGGGCAGTGGTTGGCAAACTCATTAGTCAACAGAGCCAAATATCAACAGTACAACGATTGAAATTTCTTTTGAGAACCGAAAACTGACTTCTGCGCATGGGCCACGAAGTTTCAATCGCACTGTACGTGTGCGCCCGCACGTGGTATTTTGTGGAAGAGCCACACTCAAGGGGCCAAAGAGCCGCACATGGCTCGCGAGCTGCGGTTTGCCGACCACTGGCCTAGGGCAAGAGAAACAAAAGAAAAAATAAATAAATGTGACTATATCAAACTAAAAAGCTTCTGCACAGCAAAGGAAACCAGCATCAAAATGAAAAGGGAACCCACTTTATAGAAGAACATATTTGCCAATGATACGTAAGGGGTTAATTTCCAAATATATAAAGTACTCATACAACTCAACAAAAGGAAGACAAACAATCCAATTAAAAAGTGGACAGAAGACTTGAATTGACACGTCTCCAAAGAGAACATACAAATGTCCAAGAGACATATGAAAAAATGCTCAACATCACTATCAGAGAGATGCAAATTAAAACGACAATGAGGTATCACTTCACACCTGCCAGAATGATTATCATCAACAAATCAACAAACAACAAACGCTGGCAAGGAGGTGGAGAAAAAGGAACCCTCGTACACTAGGAATGCAGACTGGTACAACCACTATGGAAAACAGTGTGGAGTTTCCTCAAAATATTAAAAATAGCCCGGCCAGTGTTGCTCAGTGTCTGAGCATCAGCCTATGAACCAGGATGTCATTGTTTGATTCCAGGTCAGGGCACATGCTGGGGTTGTGCTCTGTCCCCAGTGGGGGGGCATGCAGGAGGCAGCCGATCAATGATTCTCTCTCATCATTGATGTTTCTATTTCTCTCTTCCTCTCCCTTCCTCTCTGAAATCAATAAAATATATTTTAAAAGGATTAAAAATTGAACTGCCATTTGACCCAAGTGATCCCACTTCTAGGAATGTATTCTAAGAAGCCTGAAACACCAATCAGAAAGGAATATATGCACTCCTGTGTTCATAGCAGCACAATTTACAATAGCTAAGATTTGGGAACAGCCCAAGTGCCCATCAGCAGATGAGTGGATAAAAAGGCTGTGGTACATTTATACCATGGAATACTAGGCAGCTATACAAAAAAGAAGAATACCTTACCCTTGAGACAGCATGGAGGGACCTGGAGAGTATTATGCCAAGTGAAATAAGCCAGTCAGAGAAAGACAAGTATCACAGATCTAATGAACAAAATAAACTGACAAACAAACTAGAACTAGAGTCATTAAAGTATGCAACAGACTGAAGTATTTCAGAGGGGGGGGTGGAGGTGGGGGGTGGGGGGGGTGGAGGTGGGGAGGGATGGGAAGAGTTCAACCAAAGAACTTATTTGCATATATGCATAACCCACGGACACAGACAGCAGTGTGGTGAAGGCCTGGGGAGGGGGTGGTAATACTTCCAACAATAAAGATAAAGTGCAAAAAAACAAAAATAAAATGGAGGCAAAGTAGACTGATAAGAAATCAGTGCCTCACTCTGTGTGATTCTGAGGATGAGCAGAACCTCCTCTTCTCTTTGAGAGCTTTCAGGTACTGAGCAGAGCAAAGGGGGACAGGGAAGAGAGGTGGGTGAACCACACCTTCTCGCTCCCACGGAGAACGGGCCTTTGCCCATTGGCATAGCAGGAGAATGGGAGGGGAGAGATCAAACCTGACAAGTGGAGGGAAGTTGCAAGGACCTACTGGGAAGTCAGAATTAGTGAATACAACAGGGAATTGGTAGGGCGACTGAGGGAGGTAGAAAAGCTAAGCGGTTTCTCAAGGCCGATGGCCTTCAAGGACCTCGTAGGCAGCTTGGATGGTAAAAGGAACTTGGCAGGGTCACTCTTGAGCAGGGGTCCTCAAACTTTTTAAACAGGGGGCCAGTTCACTGTCCCTCAGACCGTTGGAGGGCCGGACTATAGTTAAAAAAAAACAAACAACTATGAACAAATTCCTATGCACACTGTGCTAAGTCGGCTGCTAAGCAGGACAGGCAGCGGCGGCAAAAACACCCGGCGGGCCGGATAAATGTCCTCAGCGGGCTGCATGTGGCCCGCGGGCCGTAGTTTGAGGACCCTTGCTCTTGAGAATCGAGGTGAGTAACGGATTGGCTTCCCCTTTTTGCATTCAAGAGATGCAAATAAGATGGGACTTTGGTTTGGGGGACTTTTGGCTATTGCATAAGGCTTCTCATAACGGGACTCAAGCATGTAAGATTACACAGCAGTACTTCCTACACTGAACCACCTGCACGAAAACTGAGGCTCAAATAAGCAGATGGCCAAGGCCCAAGATGACTTGGCTAGTAAAGCAGAAGAGGCAGGCCCAGTGGGCTCTTTGCAACAAGCTAACAGACTTTTCAATCTGCTGATTTGATCATGAAGTTACCTTGACTCCTGTCCCTTTTCCTGAAGCCCCGTCCCTGAGGCCGGCCCACATCTCTGTCCTACTCGGATTCCACAGACCAGAATTAGCTCACTGATTCTTTGAAATAATCAAGACATTTTTATTGTGCAACTCTGTGCTTGTTACATGTTTGTTCACACTGGTGTATGTCTCAGACCACCAACCCCTGAAGGTGGGCTACAGCCACGTGATCCTCTCCGTGGAATGCCTCGCTGACATAGGAGAAGTCAGTGCCAGATAGTTCCTCTTTCTACCTCATTTCTGTCCCTGCCTCTGGACTTTGCTCCAGGTATATTAGGTGTAAGATTAGTGAGTGGGGCTCTCTGAGTGGGGCGGGAGGGTGGGGTGTTAAGGAGATGGGGAGGGGAAAAGGAAAA
Source organism: Eptesicus fuscus (assembly GCF_027574615.1). Taxonomy (NCBI): domain Eukaryota; kingdom Metazoa; phylum Chordata; class Mammalia; order Chiroptera; family Vespertilionidae; genus Eptesicus; species Eptesicus fuscus. Next base: position 20,607,383 of record NC_072493.1, read on the forward strand.
GCTAGCGACCAGCTGACCTCCACAGGGGTACAGACAGCTGGGGGTGGGGTGTTGGAGGGGGTGGGTGGTGGCAGATGGTTGGGGAGGGGCAGGGGGATTTGTACCGTGCAGGCTAGGTGTTCAGGTGATTTTCTGGGAGGGAAGGAGCGTGGGAAAGGATAGGGCCAGGCCTTTTGGATGGTTGAGGTTACCAGTGCTGAGAGGGAAGACTGTCTCTGGGCCATGCCCAAAGTTCTCTGTACTGACTGGGGTGCAGTAATTGTGTGCGCGCACGCGTATGTACATGTGTATGTGTGTGTGTGTGCGTGTGTGTGTGTGTGTGTGTGTGTGTGTGTGTAAGGAGAGGTTGTGTAACTTCTCGATTGAGCAACAGGGACTGCAGGGGCCATGCCGATCCCCGACAGCCCTTAGGCACCTTCACTTCAGCCAATTGGACCCATTAGTGCTTTAGGGTCACGTACTCCACTCCTTCCTGCCTCAGAGGCCGCTCCCCAACCCCCAGATGAACCAGCTCCGAGTAATGTATCCCATCGTCTTCTGGAGCATCTGGAGCATCTGGAATCACGTTCTCATAGTCGCCCTGAGAAAGCCACATCATGGTCAGCGTGGCTGACCCACTGTTTTCTCTCCTTGACTCCACGGGGCAGCGGGGGGTGGGGGGGTCAAGAGTCTCAAGAGCCTAAGCAGGAGCACTCTTATTCGGAAACCAGAATGGGAGGGGCCTGCCCTGTGCCTGAGCCGCCTCCCCCGCACCCAGCCTCCACACCGCTGAGACCACCCAAGCCTCCCCAGCTGGGGCTCACAGCTGGGGCCGGGTCCTCCAATCCCTCCTTCCACACCCCGCCCTCTTACCGCTGGCCGCTTCTGCACCACAGAGTAAGTGACCGTGTTGTCCCTGTTTAGGGAAGGTCTGTGCACCTCTGGGGTCCCTCCATCCCTGAGAGGGGAGGCAGACAGATGACCACAAATGAAGCATTTCTCATGAATTCTGCCCTTTCTTTTCACTTCCCTAGACCCCAAGAGCGCCCGGCCTCTCAGCCCTTTATGTGTACGCCTAATGCTCACAGCAGGAGCTAATTTGTCAAATGAGTGAGTACCACAGTCTTAACCTTGGTGACAGAGACTGACTCTGGGCATATGTTCTCCTGGCTTGAAGGAGCAGGTCCAATTCCTGAGACCATTACTTACCAAAGGGGGTGGGTTGTCATGGAGCTGGAATGAGGAAATGGGAGCATAGAGGCACCTGGCATGGGCTTGGCACAGACATGGCAGGTGGGACATGGGCTTTTCCTCCCACAGCCCTCCCAGGATGCAGATGTCACCCTCCCGGTCCCCTCAGTACCCAATCCTCGGTGTGTCAGTCTCGCCGGCAGGAAAGCGCAGCGTCGCATAGCTGATGGAATCTTCCATCACCGGATTGTAGCAGCCCAGGGACTGGAGGCCTTCAGGGAGGGGGGCTCTTCTAACCTGCATGAGGGACAGGGTTTCAGCTCTCACCCCTCTTTCCCCCACCATAGTTCCCTTCCCCGGGGAGGCTGACAGCCCAGGCTTCTCCACAGCACTCTTCATTGCCCCCCCCTTCACTTTGCTTCTTTGCTTGACTTAAGGTCTGCCTGCACTTCGTCTTTCTTCCATCCTACCTTGTTATTCCTCACAAAGAAGCTCTGCCCACTGGAATTTTCCTGAGGCCCTTGCTGGCTCTGAATCCTCTTCCAGCTAAGAAATAAAGACCCGCTCAGTGAGGAGCAAGGTGGGGACAGGCCCTGTGGAGTGGGTGAGCTGGTCCTATAGGACTGAGTAAGGAGTTATTCCCTGGAATGGGCTGAGGGACAGACGAGGGAAAGCTGAAGGAAGAGAAAGGGAGGGCAGTGAGAGGAGCTCACCTTCGCTGAAACTTGACTCCCAAGAATGCCAGGAAGAGGATGACCAGGCACAGCCCCAGTCCCAGGGCCACTCGCCGGCTGATGGTCTGTGGGCTATCTGATGGGGAAAGGAGGACCCTCCATTGCGGACAGTGTCTCAGTCAGATACCAGCCTACTCTGCCCTGGACATCCGCCTGGAGAGCATCCTCATCTTTTCCCGGTAGAGCCCTGTCCTTTGTCCTGCGTGATCTCCACCAGTGAGGACACAGTGCAGACAGAGAGAGAGAGAAGCTAGGCCCCGCCCTCCGGGCCTGCCATTAGGAGGTCCTGCTTTGTGACAGGCAGGGGCACACACAAAGCACTAAGCCTCGTGCATAAGTACAACTTCTTCAGAGGGCACTTGCCATACTATTAGAACTTCACAGAACTGTCCTTGGACCCAGCAATTCCATGTAGGAGTTTATCCTGCAACTATCCCTGCAGGGGTGCCCAAGCAAGAGGCTGCACACGTGTGAGAAGGGCACTGAACAGCATTCACACGCCGGAATACAGCGTAGCCTTCAGGAAAAGAGACAGGTCTCCAGGGCGTCTGCCAAGTGGAGACCAGAGAACATGTGTTTAGAGTTTAGACGGTGTTACATTTCAAAGTAAGACACTCAGGCTACTTCCCTTTAGTGTGCAGTTTTGCAGGCAATGATCCTCTAAATTTAAAAACATAGCTCCAATCATAAATCTGAAAAAAGCGTAATAAATAAATACAACATCTTCCCCATGTTTCCAAACACCCTCTGTATGCACTCTCCAGGTGGTGTTATAAGATTAGGGGGGCGGGTAGAGGGGAGATTCAGGGCAAAGTGTGATTCCTGCTACCATTTGTGTAGGCACAGGTGGATAGATGCACACTGTGCACATACAGAATCCTCTGAAGAGACAGAAACCGCTGCCAACAGTGAAGGCTTTGAAGGAGAGGGCGGAGTTCTCAGGGAGCAAGAAAGGAGAGGTATTTCCACTATGTACCCTTTCATGCTGTTTTAGTCTTTTACCATCTACTTGTATGGTCTTAAAAAAGCACTAAGGACGAGACATAGAGAGGCAGAGAGAGGGACCCCGTGGGAGCTCAGGATGTCTGGAAGGCGGAAGCAGCCTGTCAGGGAATGCTCCTGGAGAGAGCCAGGAGAGACCAGGCGGCAGGAGGGGAGCCAGGGAGCTGTGTGCAGGGGGAGTGCCTTTGAGCACACAGGTAGGGCTGGCCTGGCAGGATAGGGAGGGAGAGGAGAGGCAAGATGGGGTAGGTGGTCTGGAATGCACAGTCTCAGGGCTAAACCACAGGAGTGGCCAAGGCCAGAGAGGAAGAGGGAAGGGCCTTACAGTAGACAGTGAGGGTACTGGGGGGCGACCGGTCCACACCCAGTCGGTTGGACCCCTGGCACCAATAGGCGCCTGAGTGCTGGACCTTCACAGGATCCAGTCTCAGCGTCCGATGATTATGGTGGAGGTCCTGGTTATTCCAGTCAAACCAGGTATAGTGGGAGGTGGGGGGGTTGGCATCACTCTCACACGTCAGGACGGCCTCCTTCCCCTCCATCACGCTGTCTTTGGGGCTGATGGACACCCGTAGCCTCCTAGGTGCATCTGTAAGAAGAAGTGACATCAGGACCCAGGTAGCCAGTTACCTGCCCTTGTCTGCGCTTAGGTCCAGGCCCAGCCACTCACACAGCACTGGGAGCTCCCAGGCCTTGGATGTGCTCTGTCCTATGGAGTTGCTGGCCACACAGCTGTAACTTCCAGCGTCTTCTGGGGAGATGGAGCCAAAGCTCAGTTCTCTTCCCTCCTTCAGAAAGATTCCGTTCTTCTCCCAGAAGAAGTGGACATCTGTGGGACGGCTGCTTGAGAAGTTACACCGGAGGAGGACGGCGTGTCCGGAGTGAATCTCAAAACTGGGGCTAATCATCAGGACCTTGACATCTCTGGGGGCATCTGCAGAGCAAGGGCCTCAGTCTGACTTCTTTGGGTCCCATTTTCCCTTCCTGTCCCCAGGCCTGACTCCTATCCCCTCAATTCTCTGTAAAGATTCTGGTTCAGGCTTCAGCCTCCTCGCCCTTAGAACCCCATCTCCCACCCAAGCCACCTCCCATATGCCCCTGCCCGGGTCACTCACACTGGACCTGCAGGTTGACAGGGGGAGCCCACGAACACCACTGGTTACAGGCTGCACAGGTGAATGGCATGGCATTCCAGGCAACTTTTTGAATCGTTAGCACCCCGGGTACTAGCTCTTTCCAGGAGCCCTTGGGCTTCCAATCATATCTGGTAACGCTGGGGTTACTGGAAGTATAGTTACAGGACAGGGTCACACTGTCTCCTTCTCGAATTGGTGTGGGGTTTTGAATCACCATGGTTACCTCCTTGGGGGAATCTGGGAGAAAATGAGAGAAATGAGTGAAGAAAAGTCAGCTGGTCATAATACCTGTTCCTTCCGGCATTCACGTAGTTCCTAAACTAACCACAGGAAGGCTCGCACTTCCTTCTGGCATCCGTGTGAGGACAGAAACCCTGCCCTTCTTGTCTGGCCTGGCTGCTGTTAGAGGCAGGATAGAGCAGCGGTTAGGAGCACAGCTCTGACCGAGAACATGTGGTGCTGTTTGTGGGTCTTTGCAAGGGTCCAGCGCACACACAGCTGGGTGGCTGCAGCATGAGTGTTGGTAACAATGACAGCAACAATAAAAATAATAATAAAAAGCATGGCTCTGAAGCTGCCGGCTCTACTATTTAGAACTGTGTGACCATGGACTGCAGGACTCAGTTTACTCGTCTGCCAAATGAGGTCCTAAATATCTAACCTCATGGGATTGTTGCCAGGACAAAAATAAGATGATGTCCTTAAAGCAGTGTGGTGTTTGTAAACACTTAATAAGCATTGGTGCCACTGCTGCGATCACATATCAGGCGATATATCTAGATGTTCAAGATTTGGGCATTCCCATCAGTGTCTTTGGTCCAGATGGTAATGTTCCAGGGTCCAAGGATGAAAACTATGGATTCTCTTTGTCCTGGGCTTGACTCAGTGACAAGATTCACTGTGTTAAACAGGGTCTGATGATGGAGAGGTAACGACACATTTTGCCCCAGTTCTCCTCGAACACTTCAGAACCCCCTCTGGGACACAGCCACTGCTTAGTGATGCCAAGTCTCTGTGTCCCTCAAGGGGCCCTGGCATCGAGCAGTTTATTCGTTCAACAAACATCTACTGAGCACCTACCACCAGCCAGGCCTTGTTCTGGTGCTGAGAACACAGCTGTGAACAACAGCAGAACACCCAAGGAGCTTACATGTCAGGAGGCCCTGGCTTCTGCTTGCTGTCCGTCCTAGGACCCAGGAATGCCCTGCACGCATCTGCTTCCTCCTCCACCCACATCCATCTTTTCCCTCTAGGACCCAGAGGCTCTGACTACTCACATTGGACATCCAACTCAGCTTTCTGGTCAACTTTTCCAAGACCAAGACTGTTTTCTGCCAAGCAGGAATAATCCCCAGCATGCATGTGGAGGACCTGTGGGATCTGGAAGGTCTCATCTGTTCCTTCCCACACTTTAACGTTATTGTGATACCAGGTATAATTGGTTGGAGGAGGATTGGCCTGTGATATACAAGTCAGCTTTACTCTAGTTCCCTCCTTAGCTGGCGAGGAGAAGATCTGAACCCTGGAAGGTTCTGGAGCATCTGGAAAAAGGGGCAGAGGCAAGTGGTTGAGTTGAGCAGAGGTCTCTGCTGCTGACCTCTTAAGGGCCTTGGTTCCACCCCACTAACTCCCTGCCTGCCCTTCCACAGCTCCCAGGAGGCTCACAGCGCACTTGGAGGAGGACCATTTCTGATGTTGATGAGCCCAAATCATTGTGGGCCTCACAGTGATACTTTCCACTCATCCGTTTGGTCACTTTAGGCAGAGTTAGCTTGAGAGTCTTCTGCTCCCTCTGCAGTGTCTCCTGCTCTCTGATGGGGGTTCCATCCTTGAGCCAGGAAAGAGTGTGGAACTCTGGGTTGCTGCTGATGACCTGGCACGTCATGGTCACAGGATCATCCACTGTTACAATGGCTTCTTTGGGACTGACCTCCAACTTTGGGCGGTCTGGAGGAGCAGAGGGACAGTGAGGGAGGAGACAGGGAATTCTTAGAGAGTGCAAAGCAGCGAGAAGTTTCCAGGCCCTTCTTCTGATAAAGCAGTGGCCTGTGTAGAGCGTGTGGGGTGTGCAACCCCTCACTGTTACCCTTGTCAACAAGCATGGGCTGGCAACCATCACAGCCTCCTAACTCCTGTCTCTGCTCCTCCCACCCCCAGTCCCTGCAGGTCTGGTTTGCACCAGCAGCCAGCAGCATTCCTAATACTGTCAATCAGACCTTGTCACCCCCTTGCTTGAAACCATTCCGTGGAGTCCACATGTAGAATAAAATCTAAAACCTGACTGCGGCCTACAAGCTCAAGTGCCCTGGTCCCTCTCGACCATCCTTTCCTACACTGGGCCCCTCAGACACTGTGCTGGGGCTCTGTGGCCCCTTGTTTGTCACAGATACACTATGTTCCTTCTTCAAAATTTTCTCCTCATTCTTTCCTCTTCCTGGAATCTTCTCAAAAATATCTGCCTGCCTCAGGCCCTCCCTTCACTCAAGCCTCAGCACAAGCTCACCTGAGTCACAGAAGTCTCCCTCTTTCCAAGCCCTGCTTTAGTTTTTTCTTAATACACTTAGCACTACCTACTGTTATGGTCTCTATTTCCTTGTTGATCTCTTTTTGCTTGTCTTTCCCACTCTGATGCTAGCTCTACGTGGACAAGAATTTTGCTCACTGCTGTCTCCCCAGCAGCCATAATAAGGCCTTGCACCTAGTAGGTTTGCAACAAATATCTATTGAACGAATGAATGAATGACGTGTAAAAAAAAAAAAAAATCCCTCCCCCCTCCCCAAAGAAGAACAATAAAACCTAACCAGATGATCCCGAAATCATGTCATGGCTTAAGGATAGATTAAAATATTTTGTTCTGACCAGGGATGGGAAGCATCCTGCTCACAGGCTGTATAAGGCCCATGAAATCACTTGGTCTGGCCCTGCCAAGGCATTAGGGGTGAGTTAATTAAATGTTTGATCAAATATAGCTGCTAATTTTTAAGTTGGTGATTTTGTATGGCCCACAAATGATGTTATAACTATCCAAATGGCCCTTGCCAGAAAAATGGTTCCCTGCTCCTATAAGCAGATGCTGAAATGAGTCAGTTTCCAGATAGACCAGGGCTGACCACAGGGATGGTGGAGGAGGGAACCCAGCTCAGTTGGACCACTCCCTGCTCTGGGGCCCACAGACTGATTATGCTTCCCTTCTGTGGAGGCTCTGCTACCCTGGGTGCTCACTGAGGGGCTGGGAGGAGAGGACGAGTCCCTCTTCCTCCCCATAGGAGCATTGGAGAGACTCACGCTTCACATCTAGCCACACCGTTTCCTGAGAGAGCGGCCTGTCTGTTGCGTCATTCCAGACCTGGCAGGTCAGATTCTTGCCATGGTGAGTCCAGCGCGGCTGGAGTGTGAGCTTGCTCTGGGTGAAGACAGTCTGGGTGGTCAGGGAAGTCGAGAGGTCAGAGGGAAGTTGGCGTGACCCTTCCAGGAGCCACATCAATTTGATCTGGTGCTCAAAGCAGGCAAAATTCAGCAAGCAGGTCAGAATGACTTCCTGGAACTCCAAGATTTCCGGAGGGACCTCAATGCGAGGTGGAGGAGCCGCCTCTGCAAAAGAGTAGAGACCATGCTGGCCGCCTGGAAAACAGGACTGCTGCGTACCAGCCCCTCACAACTGGCTTCAGCCGCTCTGGCCCAAATAGCCTTTCGGGATCCCCTTCCTAGTCCATCCGCTTCTCTCCAGGCCTGCCTTCTCTGCTTTGGATCACTTCTGCTCAGTGAAAGCATCCTCTGAAAGGTTTTGCGAGTGCTGACCCTCCTTAGGAATTACACGTCATATTCTGTACTTATATTATTCTCACTCCCAAATGCTTGCCTTCTAAATGTTTTCAATAAATAAATAAATAATAAATAAATAAATAAATAAATAAAGGTTTTCAAGATCTCTCTCCCACCACTCCCAAATGAATTTTACCAGTTTAGTTCAACATGCATTTCTTAGTTTTGACAACAAGCCTGCACTGTCTAATGACCTCACTATTGGAGGCACAGCTAACAGCACTCCTTTAGGAGGTTCCTCTGGTAGATCGGAACTGTGGACAGCCAATCCTGGCTCTCCTGGGGCCGGGCCACCCTCACACGGCAGGGTCAGAAGCTACATCTCTTACTCCAAACATAGGGCTGCCTAGTCCACCCCCACCGAAGACAGGCTATAAAACGGAGTGAGCACGTGCCCGAGGGGAAGGCCTCAGATCTGTTTCATCTGCCCCTACACGTGCCATTTAGCTAGGAAGGGCCAGTTAGAATTAGTCACCAACATTAACACATGGCAAGATTTTACTTAAGAATCTAGTGTTTTCTCTTGAAAAATCAGGTCACCTGGCATCCAGATTTCAGAATGGGCAGAAGTGCATGTTCCAGTTTGGCCACAGCCCCATTGTCTTGTGCTGCTGAGTCACCCATTGGCACCCCCTGCCTGGCCTCTGTAGGCCACCTGGTTTTCGGTTTCCCACTTCCCTCCTGCCCTTGCCCAAAGTAAAGGACACCATCCCCGGGGCCTTACCGGAGACGTTGAGGACTATTTCCTCCATCCATTTTACACTCTTCGATGATGTCATCCTCAGCCCCAGCATACCGCTGTCTTGGGCTTTTACAGGGTGGATGTGAAGGGTGCAGTTGGATTTGTTGTCTCCCAGGAATTTCACTCTTCCCTGAGGGACAGGCATCTGTGACTTTGTCTTCTCATAGAGGATTGTCCCAGTGTAGTCCTTCATCTTTTCGTCAAACGTATAATTCTGGTACACAGTCAGGTTTTCCAGGACCATTCTATCCCCTGGGATTGTGTAGCGGCAGGGAATCCAGACACAGGCTCCCTCCCAGGCATAGAGGGTGGCCGGGTGCTCCAAGTTCCATTGGAATGAGTTAGAAAAAGCTAGGTATTCTGAAACCCACCACAAGATCAGAAAGCATTATTGAGGGGCATGGAGAGCTTTCAAAGGAGTAAAGAATCCCCTCTGAAGAGAGAGGGAGAGAGATACACACACACACAAAGAGCAAGACACAAACCCTACCCCACATTTACTCTTCTCTGCCCCACATCTTTCCTCCTCCTCCAGCGCCACAGTCACCCCAGAACCCAAGCCCCAGCCCAGACCACTGTCCTTACCGAGGAGCAGAAACAAGGGGCCTAGGAGATGCATGGTGTTGTGTCGAGGCAGGAGCCTAGGACGGGAGCCTGGGGCGGAAAGAGAGTGTCTTTGAGCCCCCTGGTCGCTTACTTCTTCTAGACGACTCTTCTTGCTCATCTACTGAGTTCCGATCCCTTGTCCCTGATCCCGGAAGCCCATGTCTGGCTGCATAGAGGGATGAGGGGTTCTGGATGCACATTGGGCTTCTTTGGTATGCCATGCCTCTCTCAATCTCTCTTCCCAGCACTCCTTCCTTTCTGTCATCCATCTACCCACTCATCCACCCATGCCTCCGTCTATCCATCCACGATTGTAAAAACTTCCTGCCCAGCTCTCAGGCTCTGAGTAACACCAGATGACTGAGCACTGCAAGCGCCAGGCTATAGGAAACTTGGAGCTCACTTTGGGGCAACTAGTGAAGGGTTTACGTCGGGAAGAGACGTGACCTAATAATTAAGTATGATATCAGGAGAGCATTTAAAGGGGTCCGAGAAGGCTTAGATGTCCAGGGGTCCCTCTTAGATGCTCCAGGGGCTGGGTAGGAAACATAAATCAACTAGGTGATCCTGGGTCTAGCCAATTGTGGCCAAGTGGGAATGTGGGCTCAGCCCTGCCTATTCTTCACTGTTTTAAGAGAAGCCAAATTGCCATGTGAAATATCCTGCTTTCAAATAAAAACATAAACAAGCAGCCTGCCTGTGCACCACAGACAGTCCAAGGACTGCCAATGTTCAACTTCTCTCTCTCTCCCTCTCTCTATCTCTCTCCCTCTCTCCAGTGAGCTGGCCACCACCACCTTACTATACTTTTACAAAGTTACATTTACATAAAGTTAAATTTAAGTCTTAATTTGCATGGCGGTGTCCTCAATGCCGTCCCTGGGGAGTCAGGCAGGATGTGTCCACAGAGTGTGTCTCCTTTCTCAGCACAGATCTGTGCCCCTCCCACCCGCCAAGCCAACATTTCCCACACATCAGTGTCAGCCCACCCCCAACCCCCAGCTGTGTGGCTTCTGCCCAAGTCTGTTGGGTATCCAGTACCTGGTATGGGAAAAGCTAAGCTGCTTGCTGAAAACATGAAGAGGTCTGTCCCCAGATGTAGTGACTGTGCTGGCTTGGCCCAGGCAGGGGTTAGGGGAAGGCACTAATAGTGTTACACACACACACACACACAAAGTCTTCAAGGTCAGATCCATTTGAGAGAAGCTGGGTTTAAAAAGTTAAATAAGACCCTTTACTGCAGGACTTTCAAACTTTTCAATTTATGGGAGGGGGCGTGAGTGGGGGAGGGGAAAGTGACATACATCTCCCACATGGGATTAGGGTACATACTTCTTTAGCCATGGGGACTACTTTACATTTTCCACGAAAAACTCGGCAGGGTCAGTGTGTTTAGAAATGCACTCTGGATCCCCTTTGAGTTTCCACAAGGTCTGTGGCAAGGGCCAGATTCCATGCAAAGACTAGCCTTCAGCAGCTGGGCCACTGTGCCAGCAGCCAGCATCACCCTCTCATTGAGAACTGGCTTAATAATTCCAAGATGAATGGGAGAGGGGCTGTGTGCTTACCTGAAGGAGCTCCAGAAAGTCTCCGGGGCACAAGAAGTGGGCTCCAGGCCTGGAATTGAAAGGCTGCTAAAGCATGGTGGAGCGTGGAGGCTAGGGACAGTAGGCATTAGGCACAAAGACTCGGGACAAGGCTACACTGTTCAGGACCTCAGAGTCAGCCTCCCTGAGTTCCTTCTTCCCTCTTGGACATCCAGTGACCATCCTGTTCTCAGAAGGCTCACCAAGCCCAGCAGGGGAGATGCTCAAAGACAGGCCTCTACAACCTGCTATAACACAGCAAGAGAAGGAGGAGGGTCCCCACTGTACTACCAACCCCAAGAACTGTGCCTGGAACACAGTAGCTGCTCCATCTTGCTTGTTGAAAGCAACAAGCACAAACCACCAAAACAAAAATAGTTTTTACCTGTTTCCTGGTGTCTTCTCTCTTCAGAGACCCTGGCAGCATCTGAGAGTGAAAGGGGAAGCACAGTGAAGTCTTCGGTAACTAATTTTCACCCCCTTTGGCCACACCCCCTGCCTCTCCCTGGCTCTGAAGGTGACCAAGAGGCAGGGTGACGTGGGGAGTGGGGAAAAGAGGCAATGAGGGGGATATGGGCTTGGAGTCCGTTCGGATGGAACACTCAAATGTCTGTGGCCAGTGTTTTTTCTCAGTGTATGGAGTTTCTACATCAGATGAGTTTCAGAGTGAGCGCCTCCACAAGTGCCCCTCTATCCAGCTCTTAGGAAATGACAATGACTCAATCCAAGCAGATTAGAACTGTCAACCTGCTGAAAAGGGCACAGGTCAGCTGGAAAGTATTTGTCGTTTAGTTTCACCGTCCAATTATTCTCATTCCCATTACTTGCCCTCTATAGGCTCGAAAGGTAGGGGATCCGACCAGGGACATTTGGTGTTTCAGGAGCCCCCAAGGGTTGAGAAAGAGCTCACAGATATCAGAAAGGAAGAAGATAACTTATGTGAACTATTATTGCATGGGCAAGTCTTGGAACTAAAACCTCACCACTTTTATCAGGTGTCTAGTCTGTGAATATTGAGACCAGAACTGGACAATAGGCAAAGCCATGCAAATCCCACAGATGATGAGGGAAGCTTCTGAGAAATCTTCACTCTGGCACCACTATACCCTAATGACTGCTGGGCATTAGGAACAGAAAGAGGGAAGAACAAGGTCTTCAAAAAGCAGTGATGTTCTGGGAGGTTCTAGGTACCTTGATTGTATCATCTTTGCTGCAAGAATTTTTGCCACAAATGTTTTTGCCATATAACTAGCCATAAGGCAATTTTGCCATAAAAAAGGTAAAATAATGAAAAATAAAGGAGAGCACTCTCCCTCTCAGGAGCATGCCCATGCCTTTCCCTGCCCCAACCCATCCCCACCAGGGCCCCACCACATTACCATTAGCTTCCTCACTCCCAAGCTCCTAGGGCCCTTCCTTTACCTCTAGAACTTGTTTGCTACGCCCATTTTTTCTAGGAATTACTTTTTCTACCTCTGTGATTTACCCAATAAATGTCTCTTACATTTAAAAAGAAAAGAGAAATAAGGAACCCTTGTGCACTGCTGGTGGGAATGCAGACTGGTGCAGCCACTGTGGAGAACAGTATGGAGTTTCCTCAAAAAACTGAAAATGGAACTCCCATTTGACCCAGTAATCCCACTCCTGGGAATATATCCGAAGAAACTAGAAACACGAATCAGAAAGGATATATGCACCCCTATGTTCATAGCAGCACAATTCACCATAGCTAAGATTTGGAAACAGCCTAGGTGCCCGTCAGCAGATGACTGGATCAGAAAACTGTGGTACATCTACACAATGGAATACTATGCTGCCATAAAAAAGAAGGAATTCTCATCATTTGCAGCAACCTGGATGGAATTGGAGAACATTATGTTAAGTGAAATAAGCCAGTCAATGAAAGAAAAATACCACATGATCTCACTCATTTATGGATAATAAAGAACATTATAAACTTGAACAAAAAGACAGATACAGAGACAGTAAAGCATCAAACAGACTGTCAAATTACAGGGGGAAAGTTAGGGAGAGGTGGGGGAGATAAGAGATCAATCAAAGGACTTGTTTGCATGCATATAAGCATAACCAATGGATGCAAAACTCTGGGGGGTGAGGGCATATATGGGAGTGGGGTGGGGGGTGGCAATGGTAAGATATGTACACGTATAATACCTTAATTAAAAAAATTGAAAAATAAATAAATAAAACATATTCACAGAGTAAACAAAAAAAATAAAAAAGAAAAAAGAAAAAGAAAAGAGAAATATTAAAAATAAAATCCTATATAATAAAGTGCAGTATACAAATTGTCCCCTTAACTAGGAGTTCATCTGGGAGTTCAATCACGGGATGGGGCTGTCCGGGGGTAGGTAGAAAGGCCCTGACTGGCGGTGGTGACAAGAGGCCCCAGCTGTTGGTGGTGGCAAGTAGCCGGGGGGAGGGAGGGAGTACCCAGCCAGCAGCCAGCAGCCACAAGGGAGCCTACCAGTACACGATTTTCATGCACTGGGCCTTGAGTTAAACATAAGAAGACTTTATTGAGAAATACAAAATATTTTAATGTATTTAAAATGTGTGTAGATTCATAGCAATACTGTGCAAATAACTGATGTTATTTTGCACTTGTCTTTGTTCATAAGAAATGTGGGTTCAACTCTGTGCCCTCAAAGAGGGTCCTTGGCCTTTTTTTCCCTCCTAATGTAGTGTTTTTCAAAACAGGAAACCAACTCTTGGGCAAATCATTACCTACAATAAATGCTAACTATTTTAAGACCAATACCATGTCTTCTCATCACTGTACAGACCACTGCGAGGACTAGCTAAGACTTATTTATAATACAAAAATGTGAGTAACTGAAAACTTTGTCAATGGAGAAATGAAACCAAACAAAAATAAAAACACCAAACTGTCAATTATTTTATTTTTGTTACAGTGGTTGATAAAGAAATGAAACACCACCAACTTACACCATACACAAAAATAAACTCAAAATGAATACAGGACTTAAACATAAGACAGGAAACCATAAAAATACTAGAGGAATCCACAGGCAGCAAAATCTCAGACATATGCCGAAAGAACTTCTTCACTGATACTGCTCCTAGGGCAATGGAAGCTAAAGAGAAAATTAACAAATGGGACTACATCAAAATAAAAAGCTTTTTCACAACAAAAGAAACCATCAACAAAACAACAAGAAAGCCCACTGTATGGGAGAACATATTTGCAAATGTTATCACTGATAAAGGTTTAATCTCCAACATCTACAGGCAACTTATACAACTTAATAAAAGGAAGATAAATGATCCAATAAAAAAATGGGCAATGAAGAACTTCATCAGGGGAGAAATCAAGATGGCGGCAAAGATAAACACCTAAACTGCTGCCTCGCACAACAATTTCAAAACTACAACTAAAAGACAGAACGGACAGCATCCAGAACCACAGGAAAGCTGGCTGAGTGGAAATTCTACAACTAGAAGGAAGGAGGAAAGCACATGGAGAATCACAGAAGCTGCAAAGGACTGAAGTACAGAGACACGTGTGCAGAGAGGAAGGGCGGCTGAGTGCCTGGCAGGCGTTCTCTGCCGGGAGAGGGAAGGAAGCCCCCGACTGCACTGAACCCCAGTTACGGGCGAAACGCTGTGGACCCAGGCTCATACGGGGGGAGTCTGGACTGTCAGGTAGAGTGAAAGGCACATGGAGAATCGGAGGCTCGGGGAAGCCGCGGCGGGCAGGATTCTGGAGACGTGCAAGTGCGCGCAGAGAGGACTAACTGCTGAGGTTGCCGCTAGCGGAAGGGAGTCAGAAGCTCCTGACTGCACTGAACCCCAGTTTCGACTACACTGAACCCCACTTCTGGGCGAGCCTGGGGCAATCTGGACTGTCAGGCAGAAACTCAGGGGAACCGCGGAAGGCAGAGGTCTGGAGGCGCGCGCACAAGGGCAGGGCTGCTGGGAAGCCAAGACTGTCTGCTCAGCCCTGAGACTCCACCCCATCCAAGCTGAGCACAGAGGCTTTTGCAATTTTGCAAGTCTGGTCCTATAAGGCTGTCTCCAGCACAGGTCTCCCGGCATAGACACAGCTGATACACCTAGCCAATTGGCCTGGAGGTCAATTCCTCCCAGTGATACCAACAACAATCAAGACTTAACTACAACAAGGCTGTACACACAGACCACAAAGGGGTGCACCAAGAGTGTCCACCTCAGGTGACTGGGGAGGCTGACCCACTGGGCCATATAGGAAACCTAGCACACAAAGCTACCCTACCAACTCAGGGAAGCAGCAAAAATGCGGAGACAAGGTAACAGATCACAAACGAAAGAAATGGAGGAAAATAAATGACTGGATATAGAATTCAAAACCATGGTTATAAGGTTTTTCAAGAATTTTCTAGAAAAGGCGGATAAATTTAGCCAGACCTCGAGGATATGAAAAAGGACCAACTAGAAATTAAACATACAATGACTGAAATAAAAAATATTATACAGAGATCTAACAGCAGACTAGAGGATCACAAGAATCAAGTCAAAGATTTGAAATACAAAGAAGCAAAAAAAAACACCCAACCAGAAAAGCAAAAAGCAAAAAGATTCCAAAAATATGAAGATAGTTTAAGGAGCCTCTGGGACAACTTCAAGGAGAAATTAAGTCACTTCTCTGGGGTCCCCCAGCTGGTAACTGTGCAGCTCTGATTTGAACACAGAGCCCCGGCTCCTCAGTCAATGCCCTCACCACTGTGCTCCACTGCCATTTTGGTGAGAAGGCACAGGAGCCCCAAGGCCCCAAGGTGCTAAGGGAGCAGTAAAAAGAGAGCTTTATGGCTGCACAAAATTCAGGTGGCTCTTGAGGAAAGCAGATTTCTTCTGGTTTTCCAAGAAGGCAGAGGATTCAATAGAGGTCAAAGTCAAAGTCTAGAGGCAGGAATAACCAAGTTGGGAGGGAAGGTGGTGGAAGGAAGCTGCTTTGTCCCTATGCAGGAGAAAGGAAGAGATGCACTGGTAGCTGGCTGAGAGCAGTGGGGAGGGGACCCTGCCCTGCAGTCTGCCCAAGCCCCTTCCTCACAGGAATGGCAGTCTCCCAGGGAGAAGAACCTTAGACAAATAACCTTACGCATAATGCCTGACTGCCACTTGTGACGCCCGCTCCCAAGGTAAATGCAAAGCATACTTTTAGAGCAGAGAACGGAAGCATGCCTTAGGGCCTCGGTGGTCAGAGGTCCCTGTGAAAGGAAAGTTACCCAGGAACACCCTGCATGAAGGCCTCAAGCGGGAACGAGTTTGGGGAAATTCCAGGAGTGGAACTGAGGCCAGGTGGTGTGAGATGAGGCAGAGAACAGTAGGGGCTTCAAGGCAGCCACAGTGGAACTTTCTACCGGATCTCTGGCACACACAGAGGCCCTGCCCTGACACGCCTGTCCCCTGACAACAGAGCCTGGCTCCAGCAGGTCTGGCCTGGTCGGAATGCCTCTAAGGACTTTGCCCTAAGGAGCAGAACAACGTCAATAATGAGGGATTCTGGGTAACCCTGTGCTGCCTGAAGTCCCATCCCAGCCCCAGGCCAGACAGCCAGGTGATTCAAGGGTTGGGAGTGACTTTTCCACTAATGTTTATGCTTTATTTAGTATGTATCAGAACAAAAGAAAACCAGCATACCAAACTGGTGGTTTTTGGTGTGTGTGTTTTTCTATAAAAGCTTAGGAAAGGCTATTTTTTTTAAACCAATCAATTGAATTGACTTGAAGAAATGTAAGAAATAAAAATGACCCTGTCCCGAGGACCTTGCCTGGGGCAGCAGCCCCATCATTCATTCTCAGTGAGGAAAGGGCTTCAGGTCTGCACTGGCTGCTCAGTCTCCTCCCCTGGGTTGGGTTGAGTTCTCACAGCACTGCTGCAGCAAAGCTCTATGCCTCCTTCTCTCCCACCCACCTCTCCCTCAGCTCCAGTCTGCTCCCTGACAGGAGGTGACAACCTCAGCCTGCAGGCTGGGCAGTAGCCAAGCATAAGACCTCTTCTCACCCCCAGAGTTCGGTCTGCCTGTAATTTGAACCCAGGTCTGTTTGCCTTCTCGGCCCCAGCTGCAGCTCTGGCCGCGCCCCCCACCCGAACCTGCCTTGGCCTGGCGCTGCCCGCTGCCACCTACACACACACACACACACACACACACACACACACACACACACACGTTCCCCAGTTCTGCGGAGCCCTGCCCCCCTCATCTATCACCCCGCAGAGGGTGGCCTGGGCCTCCCTCTTTGGGGCGATCGGAGCCCCCTACCCCCATCCATCGACCACCAGCTGGTAGCCTGGGCCTCCTCTGCAGGTGATCCATGGTGGAGCACCCTCTTCTCCCCATCTCTACCCCCACCCCCCCAACCCATCATCCTACAGAGGGTGGCCTGGGCCTCCTTTGGGGCATGGCGGCCCCCCAAACAAATCGCACCGGCACCAGCCTTGGCTGGCCTGGTCGTTCTGCTGTTCAGCCCTTCGGTTGATTTGCATATTATGCTTTTATTATTATAGATTTTCCATACAAACAACTGTAAACCTACTTTTACCCCACCCTACATAATACACATACATGCATCCCCCGCCAAACCACTTAAGAATAAGTTGTAAACATCATGCTCCTTTATCCCTAAAGACTTCAGTCTGCATTTCTTAATACCAAGGATATTCTCTTATGTATCGATGATAGGATTAAAATCAAGACATGTAATGCCATTAGCTAAACCACAGTTGGTACTCAAATTTTATCAATTAACCCAACAATATCCCTTTTAGTTTTCCCCTTCACCGCTCTCCTCCTCCCCTCCACCCAGAATCCAATTCCAGATTATGCATTGCATTTAGCTTTCGTGTTCCATAAATCTCTTTAATCCACAAGAGTTCTTCAGCCTTTCTCTGTTTTTCACAACACTGCCATTTTTGAAGAGTCCAAAACCATAGTTTTGTCACTTGTCCCTCAGCTGGGTTTGCCATTTTATTGTTCATATTTTTTATCTTTTTCTTCTTCATCATCTTCTTCTGCTTCTTAAAGAATACCCTTAACATTTCATGTAATACTGATTTGGTGGTGATGGACTCCTTTTGCTTTTTCTTGTCTGTGAAGCTCTTACCTGACTTTCAATTCTAAATGATAGCTTTGCTGGGTAGAGCAATCTTGGTTGTAAATCCTTGCTATTCATCTCTTTGAATATTTCTTATCACTCCATTCTAGCCTGCATAGTTTCTGTTAAGAAATCAGCTGACAGTTGTATGGGCGCTCCCTTGTAGGTAACTAACTGCTTTTCTCTTGCTGCTTTTAGATTCTCTCTTTGTCTTTAGCCCTTGGCATTTTAATTTTGATGTGTCTTGGTGTGGTTCTTTTTGGATTCCTCTTGTTTGGGACTCTCTGTGCTTCCTTGCCGAGAACCAATTCCAACATGTAATAATTACAAGAGTTCCGTGAAAAGGTTGATGGGACTTGGGGGGCTCAACAAGGGTGAGCCACATATGTAGTTTACCTGTTGGAGACGGATAAACGGCACTTCCCCCAAACCTGAATAGGATTGTTAACTGCCAGACAGCTCAGGGCATTTTATTGCCTCCTGTTGGCCAAACCCCTGAACAGCTGTAGTTTATTCCCCAAACTGATAATGCTTCTGTACTCTACCCTTTGATACCGTACCCTTTGAAGTGTATATTTCCACCTTGCCTTAGGATAAATCGTGTTGAATAAAAGCACGGGTCCTTGGTCAAGGGAGAGTCTTTAGCTCCCTTTAGCTGAATATCCCCTGACCCCCAATGCCTTTCAAAATTATCTTTTGTCTCCAGATTCCTTTAATCATCTACACACAGCCCCTTTCTCCAGAATGCTGAACCCTTTGTTAGGCTGGGAAAAGAACCCTGGCACTTCCTGGGCTTGTAAATTTATTTCTTTCACCAGGTAGGGGAAGTTTTCTGTCATTATTTCTTCAAATAGGTTTTCAATATCTTTCTCTCTCTTCTCTTTCTGGCATCCCTATAATACAAATGTTGGTACACTTGAAGTTGTCCCAGAGGCTCCTACACTATCTTCATATTTTTGGATTCTTTTTTCTTTTTGCTCTTCTGTTTGCATGTTTTTTGCTTCTTCATATTTCAAATCATTTATTTGATTCTCAGAATCCTCTACTCTACTGTTGAATCCCTGTAAATTATTGTTTATTTATGTTAGTGCATGCTTAATTTCTGACTAGTTCTTTTCCATGTCTTTGTCATTCTCACTAAGATCCTTGAAAGTCTCACCAAGTCCCTTGAAGGTCTCATGAAGATCCTTGAGTAATCTTTTAACCATGGTTTTGAACTCTGTATCCAGTAGTTTGTTTGCTTCCATTTCTTTAATTTGTGACATATTTCTTTGTCACCGCATTTTGGCTGCTTCCCTGTGTTTGGTTCTATGTATTGGATCAAATTGCTATGTCTTCTGGAGTTGGTAGAGTGGCCTTGTGTAGTAGGTGTCCTATAATGCCCAGTGGCTCTGTCTCCACAGTCACCTGAGCTGGGCACTCTAGGTGCCCCTTTGTGGGCTATGTGGAAGTTTTGTTGTATTTGAGACTTGATTGCTGTTGGTGTCACTGGAAGGAATTGACCACCAGGCCAATTGGCTGTGAGGACCAGCTGTGACTACACTGGGAGAGCTGCTGTGCAGAAAACACCCCTGTCGAGCAGGACTTGCTTCAGTAGGGCTATGGTGCTCATTGAGTCTGCCCCTTGAGTGTGTCACTTGTGGATGTGTAGAGCTGTAACCTAGTATGATTTGAAGCTGTCCACTGGGTGCACTGGCTCTTGGGTCTCCATGGAGGTGCAAAGTCAGCCACTGCCTGGGGCCACCCAGCAGGAGCTACAGAGAGATCTGCAGATTCCTCCTATTTTTATTGGGTTTGGAAGTACTCACGTGAGGCCCAGCTGTGAAGCAAGGCAGGCTGGTGCTGGTGCCAGGTCTTGGGCCTTTTGTTGATAGGTTTGGGGCACACTGACACCAGCTGCTGCTTGTTTGAGAGATTTTAGCAAAGTCTGAAGCCTGAGCCAGGACAGGCCACTCATATGGAAAAGCTGCTGCAAACAACTTGGGTGAGGTTGTAAATTGGATGGGATTGGGTCTCAGGGAATCACCAGGGCAGAGCAAACAGTATGCTCAGGTTGATGGAGACTCAGATATGGTTTCCAGTCAACCCTGGGACAGGGGAGGTCTTGACATAGGAACAATGACCCCTGTGAGTATCTCCATCTGGCAGAAAGCCTCCCCCAAGTTCTTGCCCAGATGCCAGACAATTCAGTTCCTCCCCATATGTGTCTGGGTCCCCCAGTGCCTCCTGGTGCTGGAGTTTAGAGGAAGTGTGTCCAAGTAAGTTTGTGCCTAGCCCTTTAAAAGGGATTCCTGGTTTCTGACAGCCTCTGTGTCCCTCAGCCACAATCCATACTGGTTTTTACAGTCCAAAGTTATGGGACTTCTCTTCCCAGCTCTAGGACCCTGGGTGGGGGGTCTGGTGTAGGGCTGGGACCCCTTGCTTCTCATAGCAGCTTTTGCAGAGACAATCTTTGAATTAAAAAAAAAAATCCCACATGGGTGCTGGATCAGCCAATTCTGTGCCTCCACCCCTCCTACCAGTCTCAATGTGCTTTCTTCTTTACTTTTCCAGTTGTAAGATTTCCATTCAGCCAGCTTTCATGTGGTTCTGAATGATGGTTGTTCTGAATTTTAGTTGTAATTTTGATGTGGTTGTGGGTGGTCACGAGTACCAGCAAGTCCCTATGCCACCATTTTGGTTCCTCTCTTTAGTTACCATTTCTGATAGTTCATTAATGGTGTATAAAAATGTAACCAATTTCTGGATATTTATTTTGTATCCTGCTACTTTACTAAATTCACTTATCAGTTCTAGTAGTGTTATAGTGGAATCTTTAGGATTTTATACATACAGTATCATGTCATCTACAAATAATGGCAGTTTTACATTTTCCTTTCTAATTTGAATGCCTTTTATTTCTTCTTCTTGTCTGCTTACAGCGTCTAGGACTTTCAGTACTATCTATATTAATAAAAGGGTAATATGCTAATTAGAATAGATAGACCAGACGTCTTCTGGATGTCATTCCAGATGTCCTTCCTGACAAAGCCGGGGCCCGGCCCAGGGGAAGCCGCCCGTGGTCCCAGGTGCCTGTGGTTGGCCCAGGGAAGCCACCTGTGGTCCCAGGTGCCTACAGCCAGCCTGGAGGGAGGGAATCCCGGGTCCCAGGTGCCTGCAGCCAGCCAGAGGGAGGGAAGCCTGGGTCTCCGGTGCCTGTGGCCGACCAGAGGAAGGGAAGCTCGGGTCTCGGGTGCCTGTGGCTGGCCAAAGGGATGGAAGCCTGGGTCCTGGGTGCCTGCCGGTGGCCGGAGGAGGAAAGCCCAAGTCCCGGGTGCCAGAGGAAAGCTGGTGTTGACAGCCCGGGTCCCGGGTGCTGGAGGGAAGCCGGTGCCAGCAGCCAGGGGAAGGAAGACCTAATCTTGCACGAATTTTCGTGCATCGGGCCTCTGGTCTATATATATATAAAAGCCTAAGCAACCATTACAACTAAACAACTGGTTGCTATGATGCACACTGACCACCAGGGGGCAGATGCTCAATGCAGGAGCTGCCTCCTGATGGTCAGTGCGCTCCCACAGCCAACCTGCCATGGACAGTCAACCTCCCCCAGTCCCTCCCGCTGGCTGGCAAACCTCCTGTGGTCCCTTCCCCCAGCCAGCAGCCGGTAGGCCCCTCCTGGCCGGCCAGGTCCCAATCGGGACTGGGCAAGATAGCCCTAATAGGCCTAAGGACCCCTCCTATGCACGAATTTCATGCACTGGGCCTCTAGTGTTGAATAAGAGTAATGAAAGAGGACATCCCACCTGGCTGGCATGGCTCAGTGGTTGAGCATCAACCTATGAACCAGGCAGTCATGGTTCGATTCCTGTTCAGGACACATACCTTGGTTACAGGCTGGATCCTGGTATTGGGCTTGCAGGAGGCAGCCAATAGATGATTCTCTCTCATCATTGATGTTTCTGTCTCTCTCTCTCTCCCCCTTCCTTCTTCTCTGAAATAAATAAAAATATATTTATTTTTTTTAAAAAAGAAAGTGGACATCCCTGTATTATTCCTGATCTTAAGGGAAATGCTTTTAGTTTTTGCCCATTGAATATGATGTTAGTTATGGGTTTGTCATATATGACCTTTATTATGTTGAGGTATACTCCTTCTATTCCCACTTTTGCTGAGAGCTTTTGTCCTAAGTTGGTGCTAGATTTTATCAAATGCTTTCTCTGCATTTGTTGGTATTATCATATTTTATTTTTCATTTTATTTATTTGGTGTATCACATTAATTGATTTGCATATATTGTACCAACCTTGCAACCCCAGGAATAAATTCTACTTGATCATTGTGTATGATCTTTTTTGGTTTGCTAATATCTTGTTGAATATTTTTGCATCTATATTTATCAGGGATATTGGCCCATAATTTACTTTCTTTGTAATATCTTTATCTGGTTTAGGAGCTAGGATAATGCTGGTCTTTCAAAATGAGCTTGGGAGTCTTCCCTTCTCTTGAATTTTTTGGAAGTTTAAGAAGGCATGTGTTATTCTTATTTGAATGTTTGCTACAATTCACCTGTGAAGTCATTGGGTCCAGGACTTTTGTTCATTGGGAGTTTTTAAAATTATTATTATTACTGCTTTGATTTCATTAGTTGTAATTGATCTGTTCAGATTTTCTTTTTCTTCTTAACTCAGTGGTTGAGCATCAGTTTTGGAAGATTGTGTACATTCTAGGAATATATCAATTTTTTCCAGGTTGTCCAATTTATATAAAAGCCTAAGTGATGGCCAACCCAACAACTATTTGACCATCCACCTGGTAGCTATGACATGCACTGACCACCAGGGGGCAGACACTCAATGCAGGAGCTGCCAAACTGCAGTGACTTGGCAGCTTCGGTTCTCGGGTGATGCACCTGGAACCACAGAGGAGGGAGCCCGATTCTGGGGTGCATTACTGGAGAACCACCCTCTTGCAATTGGGACCCCTTAGGGGATGATTTTATGTTGGAGAGCTGATTTTAGCCCAATCCCCACAGGCCAGGCCAAGGAACCCACACACACACACACCCCATGCATGAATCCGTGCACCCGGGCCTCTAGTTTTCTTATAATAATTTTTATTTTTGTGGTGCCAGTTACTTCTCCTTTTCATATCTGATTTTATTTGTTTGAGTCCTCTCTCTTTGTTTCTTGATGAGTCTGCTTAAAGATTTATTTATCTTTTTAAAGGACCAGCTCTTGGTTTTTCTGATCTTTTATATTGTTTTTGTTAGACTATTTTTTATTTATTTCCACTCTGATCTTTATCATTTCCTTCCTTCTACTCACTTTGAACTTTGCTTGTTGTTCTTTTTCCAGTTCCTTTAGGTATAAATTTAGATTGTTTATTTGAGTTTTTCTTGCTTCTTGGGGAGGCCTATAATGTTATGACTTTCCCTCTTAGGACTGCTTTCGTTGTGTCCCACAGATTTGGGGTTATTGTGCTTTCATTTGTCTCAGGTATATTTTGATTTTGCTCTTGATCTAATTGTTAGTTCATTCATTGTTTAGTAACATGTGCTTTAGCCTCTGCGTGTTTTGTGTTTTTTAGGTTTTTTGCTTGTAAATGATTTCTAGTTTCAGACCATTGTATTGGAGAAGTTGCTTGATATGAATTTAATCTTCCTTAATTTATTAAGACTTGTTTTGTGTTCTAACATGTGGTCTATTCCTAAAAGTGTTCCATGTGTATTTGAAAAGAATGCATATTCTGTTGCTTTGGGGAGAAATATTGTGAAAATATCAATTAAAACCATGTGGTCTAGTGTGTCATTTAAGGCTACTATTTCCTTGTTGATTTTTTGTGTGGATGATCTATCCATTGATATCAGTGAAGTGTTAAAATTCCCTACTATGATTTTATTACTGTTGATCTTTCCCTTTTGCTTTGTATATTGAGGTGCTCCTAGGTTGGGTGCATATAAATGTTTACAAGGGTTCTATCCTCTTATTGTATTGATCCTTTTATCATTATGTAATGTCTTTCTTTGTCTCTTATTATAGCCTTTGTTTTAAAGTCTATGTTGTCTGTTTTAAGTATTGATACCCTGGCTTCTTTTTTGCTCCCATTCGCATAAAATATATTTTCCCATCCCTTTACTTTCAGTCTGTGTGTATCTTTCATTCTGAGGTGGGTCTCTTGTAGAAATCATATATATGGGTCTTGTTTTCTTACCCATGTAGCTATCTTATGTCTTTTGATTGGAGCATTTAATCCGTTTACAATTAAAGTGACTGCTGATAGGTGTGTATTTATTGTATTTTTGTTTTTTTATAATTATGTTTCTCTATTTTTTTCTCTTTCTTCTTCCTAAAGAAGTCCCTTTAGGAACTTTTATCTATAATAAAAGCGTAATATGCTAATTAGACCAGACAGCTGTACATCCTCCAGACAAAGCCGCCATGACGGGGTCCGAGGCAGAGGTGGTTAGGGACAGTCAGACAGGCAGGCGAGCAGTTAGGGGTGATCAGGCAGGCAGGCGAGTGGTTAAGGGGTATTAGGCAGACAGGCAGAGTGGTTAGGGGCAATCAGGCAAGCAGGCAGGCGAGCAGTTAAGAGACAGCAGTCCCGGATTGTGAGAGGGATGTCCAACTGCTGGCAGTCAGGCATCCCCCGAGGGGTCCCAGATTAAGAGAGGGTACAGGCCGGGCTGAGGGACCCCTCCGCACCCCCCACTTCCATGCATGAATTTTGTGCACTTGGCCTCTAGTTTCTTATAAAACTGGTTTGGTGGTGCTCTTGACCACAGGACCTGCTGCTCTCATGGCGGCTCCCAGCCCTTTCCCCAGCACCTACCCTCCGGTGGCCCAATCACCCGACTCCTCCAGGTTCCCATTCTGGTGGCCCTGTTGCCCATGGCAGCTACTGCTCCTGCTGTTACTCGCAGGCCTTGTGTGGTGCATCAGCAGGGTTGTTTGTGGTGAAAGATGGCAACGGGACAGCTTGTATAATGGCCAACTTCTCTGCCGACTTCTTGACCAACTCTAATACCAAGAGTGGCCCTAAGAATGCGACCTTCGACCTGCCACCTAATGCAGAAGCATTAAATAGCAGCTCCTGTGGCAAAGAGAATGCTTCTAACCCCAGTCTCACGATTGCTTCCGGAAGAGGACGTACACTGACCCTCAATCTTGCAAGAAATGCTACACGTTACAGTGTCCAGATGATGCGTTTTGTTCTATAACTTGTCAGACACACAGATTTTCCCCAATGCCAGCTTCCAGGGAGTCAAGACTGTAAAATCCATAACTGACATCATGTCAGACATAAATAAAAAATACATATGTGTGAGCAGCCACCGTGTCCACATGAATAATGTAACTGTCACCATCCAGGCATATACCTTTCGAATGATAGCTTCAGCAAGGAAGAGACACGCTGTGTGCAAGATGGACCTTCCCCAGCAATGCCGCCAACATCTTGTCATCCCCTCCCCACCTCCACCTCCCCGCCCTTCACCACCCCCTCCCCACACTTCACTGTCCCCAGTGCCTGAGAGCCCCTCGGTGCACAAGTACAACGTGAGGGGCCCCAACGGAGCCTGTCTGCTCGCCAGCATGGGGTGCAGCTGCATGTCACCTACAAGAAGGACGACAGGGCTGTGACCAGAGTATTCAGCATTAACCCAGGTAACACCAGCATCGGCGGGAGCTGAACTACCCAGCTGGTGTGACCCTTGAGCTCCAGAGTGAGACCAGCACTTCCCTCGTCTTCCAGTTTGGAATGAAGGTGAGTTCTAGCTGGGGTTTGTTTGTTTGTTTTTTCTGCAAGAAATCCAGTTGAACATGACTCTTTCTAATGCCCAAGACCCCACCTTCAAGGCCACTAACAGCTTACTGAGAGCACTTCAGGCCACGATAGGGAATTCCTACAAATGTAACCCCGAGGAGCACCTTTGGGTCACAAAGGCCTTTCCTGTCAACATTTTCAAAGTGTGGGTCCAGGCTTTCCAGGTAGAAGGTGGCAAGTTCGGGTCTGTGGGAGAATGCCAGCTGGATGAGAATAACATGCCAGTGCCCATCACCGTGGGCGGGGCCCTGGCAGGGCTGGTCCTCACCGTCCTCATCGCCTACCTCATTGGCAGGAAGAGGAGCCAGGCCGGCTACCGGACGGTTGAGCATGGCCGCAGACCAGCAGGAGCTGCAGGGCTCTGTTCATTCCCCTGAGCTTAGGCTGACGTGGAGGGAGGCACGCTTTATTGCAAACTGATTGCCGACCTGCTTTATCCAACGTGAAGTTCGTCTTGCAACATTTACTATGCACAAGAGTAACTCTTGCAATGACAGTGTTGCTTTTGCTAATGGGGGTTAAATCTGTTGCTAACTGGTTAAATGTTAGTGTTTACCAAAGTAGAACTTGGAGGGGGAGAGGGGGAGAGTGCTTTTCTAAATGGGCGCTGGCTCCACTGTCGTTTGGCTTTGTAAGGTTCTGGTGTTTAGTTTCTCTTCATTCTTGATCGGATATGAGCCTTACGAAGGGAGGTTCTGTGGCCTTAACACTCAGAACTGATGAAGGCTGGCTAACGGTTAGACTGACACAGTTCATAAACTAGTACAGAAAGAAAAGTTTAAAACAGACGTACTTCAAAAGAGGAAACTCTGGGATGCTTAAATTAAGCTTTAGAAGCCAAGACAGGCCTGGCCCTCCCAGGCTGCACAGCTGAGCATTAAAGCGATTCGTCTTTCCATGCTCTGCCACTCAAGAACTGGCACTTTTTTAAAATAGAAAAATGGGTGTTATTTTTATTTACTTCTTTTTTTTTTTGTAAAGTGATTTTCAATCTTCTGTTTGAGGTTCAGGGTGATCCTGTGTCTGCACTTGTGTACAATAATTAGTTTCACTCTCTGATGTATCTGCTTGCAGTTCGGGTGGGCTGTGCACTGAGGATTTCTTCATTTAATGCATTGCCGTAACAATGCTAATGAAATGTCTCTTTCTTTAATAACAAAACAAAACAAAAAAACTGGTTTGGTGGTAATGAACTCCTCTTCTTGTGTAGGAAGCTCTTTATCTGTCCTTTAAATCTAAATGATAACTTTGCTGGGTAAAGTAATTTTGGTTGTAGGTCCTTGCTTTCATCACTTTGAATATTTTGTGCCAATCACTTCTGGCCTGAAATGCTTCTGTTGAGAAATCAGCTGACATTCTTATGGGAGCTCCCTTTCAGGTAGCTGTTCATCTCTTTCTGCTTTTAAGATTCTCTCTTTGGCTTTAATCTTTGCCATTTTAATTATGATGTGTTTTGGTGTGGGCCTCTTTGGGTTCATGTTGTTTGGGGTTCTCTGTGCTTCCTGGACTTGTGTGTGGGGTTTTCCTTTACCAGGTTAGGAAAGTTTTCAGTCATTTATTTATTCAACTAGGTTCTCAGTCCCTTGCTCACTCTCTCTTCTCCTTCTGGTACTTTATGATATGAATGTTGTTATGCTTGATGTCCTAGAAGTCCCTTAAACTGCCCCCCCCCTGCCAGCCTGGTTGCCCCCAACTGCCCCCCAAGCCTGGTTGCCCCCAACTACCCCCCTGCTGGCCTGGTCACCCCCAAGTGCCCCCTGCCAGCCTGGTTGCCCCCAACTGCCCCCCCCACCCCCTCGCCGGCCTGGTTGCCCCACACAGCCTGCTGTTCGGTCATTACTATTACTGTGGTGGTGTCCTGGACAATTTGCATATTCCTCTATTATTAGTATAGATGTCCTCTTTTATGGTTACTATCTCTTTGTTTAAGTTCTCACTGAGTTTATCTATTCTTACCTTAAGTTTCTTGAGCATCATTCTTATTGTTGTTTTGAAAGCTGTATCAGTTAAATTGCTTGCTTCCATTTCATTTAGTTCTTTTTCTGGTGATTTCTCTTGTTTTGACATTTGGAGTATATTTCTTTGTCTCCCAATTTGGCTGCCTCTCAGTATTTGTTTCTGAATATTAGATAGATCTGCTATGTTCCCCATCTTGGCATGGTGGCCTTATGTAGCAGGTGTTTTCTGGGCTTGGTGGTGGAATCTCCCTGATCACCTGCACTACGTGCTCTAGGAAACTTGAGAGGATTATGTGAGCCTCTGGTTGTAGTTGAGTCTTGATTGCTGTTGGCCCGTAGTCAGCCCAGCTGACTATGAGGATTGACCCTGACCACAGTGTGCAAGCTACTGTGAAGGGGCTGACCCTACATAACAGAATTCATCCCAGCAGCCCTGGTGCCTGCCGAGATCTCTCTTTTGATGTGCTGGCTGTAGAGGTAACTGGGTCATACTCTGATGTGGTCTGAATCCTGCCACCAGATGTGTTGCTTCTGAGGCCTCTTGGGGGGGATCCGGGTGCAGTTCAATGTCAGGTCCTTTTTGTGACCATCCCTGGGCTACCTGTTTGGAGCTACAATGCAATCCACAGTTTGTGGCTGCCTCTGCTTGGCCTGGATAGAGGGAGGGGCCAAGCTACATAACAAGACCAGCTTCCATTAGCATCCAGCTGGTCGGCAAGGGACCCTAGACACCTGAAATCCTAGATTCATCTCCTCCTGCTGGCTGGTTGTTAAGCTCCGTCATGAAAAAGCCTCTGGGCAGTACCCAAGTTGCATGAAGTAGGTTCTCAGTGAGTGACCAGGTAGGGGCGAGTGGTGTTCACCAGGTACATACAGATTCAAACTCGGCACCAGTGCTGGGTCTGAGGCCACGCAGCGGAAGTCTCAGGATACACCAAGGCCACCTGCCACCTTCCAGGGACCTGTGGACCTTTGTGGTTAGGCAGGGTCTCAGGGAGTCATCAGGGTGAGATCAGCAGAGTTCATCCGGCCGAAACAGAGCCATGTGAAGGGAGGACTCTGCACAGGATCAGTAGTGCTCTTTGGGTGTGCGAGGGGAAAATGGCCCCCGCCCTAGAGCCACCCAACGCAGTCTCTCCATGTGTCTGCCCAAACCATCTCGAGAGTCTTCCAAGAGAGTCTGGACCACAGGCCCAGGTTGTCCACAGCCAGCTGACAAATTTGCAACCTCTACAGGGCGTGGCCCCGGGAAGTCAGGAGGTAGGGCGTGGCTAGTGAATCTCCTGTGAGGGTGCCGCTCAGGGACTGGCCTTCTTTAAATGCTTGACAGGTTTTATAGAAAAAGAAGAACGGGGTCAAGAGCCTGGCCACACCATTTCCTAGCTTCAGGACCCTGGGAAAATCACCCAGCTTCTCCTAGCCTCAGTGTGTTCATCTTCACAGGGTTGTCCTGGGAGTCCCTTCCCAGGATAGCCTGAGCCTCCTGAATGGGCTCGACGCACAGCCGGAGCCTAAATAATGTTTCTTGAACCAAATGGAGTGAAGTTTGAAGACTGAAGTGGCGGAGCGAAGCGTGAGTGTGAAGGAAGGCCGTCAAACCAACACAGGCTCATGGAAAGGCCTGGGGTCGCCCCTGACCTCCAGGGCACAAGAGGGCATGTCAGTGAGTGAGGGAAGCCAGCCAGGTGTGGGACAACAGGAAACGGTGGGAACTGTGGCCAATAGGGAGCCCCTAACCCTTCTCTCCCAGTGAATCACAGCTGAGGGGGTCAAGTACAAGCGCGACCCTGTCAGTTGTTCTGACTGTGGCGGAGGCGGGAATGAGGGTTGTTATGTGAAATGAACCAGAAGTCAAATAAGGCATGTTGTGAGCCAGATCCAGCCCACGGCTCAGAGTGGGAGCAACTTAATGGTGGTTGGCCTGGGCTCAGGGCTAGAATCCCTGGGCCTTGCCCACACCCAGGGCCCAGCAGAGGGAAAGGAGGGGGGACGGAAGTCTCCCGCAGGGACAGGTCAGAAATCATCAGGATCTAGACAGGCATTTGGCTTTGGGGCATTTATTCCATGTCCCTTCAGTATAGACCCCGGGGCCAGGTGTAGGGGAGGAGACCAGGCAGGGGATAGCAATAAATAACACAGACAGACAAAACTCCCCTCCAGACAGATGAGGTTAAAGGAGGTTAGAGGAGAGCCACACTGTGGGATGTGGTGCTGGCAGGGTAGGGGCAGCTGGGAAGGATGGGGGGCCGGACCCCCAGGACCTTGCTGTCACCTGCTCCCTCCCTCTCCTGCCTCGGCCCCCAGTACTGTGGGGAGGCAGGGAGCCCTCAGCCAGTGTGGGCCAGGGAGGGCGCTGAGAGGGTGGTGGCCACGTAGGCTGCCCCCAGCTCCCTCACTTGACGCGGATTTCAGCATACTCGGCCAGCTCCTCTGTCAGGGTGTAGCTGTCCTTGGTGGGTCGTTTGCCCAGGTCCGAGTGAGAAAAGCTCAGGTCCAGCTCTGGGTGCTCCCCCCGAAGGCCCAGAAGCCTCCTCTCCGATCCCAGGCGCCTCTGACTCTATGAAGGGAACCAACGCATTAGAAGGGTCCCGTTCCACCTTTTCCAGATGCAAAGGCTGGAGTCGCCAGCACCCCACACCTCCAGTTGAGACCCAAAGCCCCATGTGAACCTCTTTTCTCGAGGACCCCCAGCCCAGCCGGCCCCACAGTCCCCACGTCCCACTCTGGAACCTTTTCCCATGCTGATCCCCCTTCACAACACCCTCCTCATCGCTTAGCCTGAAAGTTGCCTACAAATTCAATGTCTTCAGGAAAACTTCTGCAACATAGGAATTGGGGGGGGGGGAGGGGCATGCAATTCAATCCATAACATCTTTCCAGAGTAAAGCCACCTGGTCAGATTTCACCTTTCCAAATGTTTGTACATGTCCCCCCTCAATCTTGGTGATCCTGTAGGTGTGGCTTTGGCTACCCCTTCATGCTTTCTACCCCCCCCCTCCACCCCTTCACCCCCCATACACACACACATAAGCCTTTGGACAGACACATAGAACAACGGCCAAAGACAGACAGACGGAAGGGAGTAGCAGTGGGACAGGATAGACAAGGCTAGGAGTGCTGGGCAGGGCAGACTTAACCGGGGACCACCTTGGACTCCTGACAGGGATGCACACATATGCATGACAGCCCCAAGGCCCACCGAGGGCCCAGAGGCAGGCACACTGAGGCCCCCCGGAACCTACCTCCTGGGCGCTCATTCCAGGGTAGAGACCACTCTGGACTATTGGAGAAGGAAATGCTGTCATAGACCTACAGGAGGGCTCCCCTTGGGCCTGAGCCCCATAGTCCCCTTCAGTCTCAGCCTCAGCACCCCTCCCAGCCGAGGCCCAAACCAGCCCTCCACACTTCCTCTTTGTCCCTCCTAGGGGGAATGCCCTCCCCTCCATCCCTTGGGCTCCCAGGCCTCTCCCAGGACCCCAGTGTCCCTGACATTCAGGGTCTCCAACTAGCCTGGAGCCGCAGGGTTCTGGCCCTCACCTTCTCCGGTGCCCCCGAGATGCGGAAGTCGCTGCTGAACAGGACTGGGGGATTGTCCCCTGAGGAGAAGCTGGGACTCTCTGTCACGTTCTTTCTGTTGGACAGGAAATGCGAGCCCCCGTGGGACTCCCAGGTCTCCCTCCCCCTCCCTTTCTACACCCTCGTCTACCTTAGGAATTTGGCCCCAAGGGACCCGAGCTGATCCCTCCCTTCTCTCTAAGATGGGGCAGATGAGCTCTTCAGTGGCCAGCCCTTCCTGTCCACCACCGTCCATCCCTCCCCTGTTTTGTGGCCCCTGGTCTCTACCACTTTTCAGAACCCCCGCCTGGCTTCTCCGGGTTCTCTTCCTTTGCTCTGGGTCTGTCTGTCCCTCTTGCTGCCAAGATATGGAGCAGGGAGATTAACTCATTTTCAGTGGAGCCACAAGGAAGAAAACAGCAGCCGAGTGGTGGCAGGTGGGTGTGGTTTGGGCTGGGGAGCATTGGTGCTGCCACAGAGGTGTGTGGTCACTGGCACTTCTGGAACCACCTGTGACCAACGCTGTAGCTGCCAGCCAGGGGAAGCTGGCTTCCCCATCCCACCTCTTGGAGGGCAGGAGGGCAGGCGGAGTGACGGGAAATGACTGCTGGAAAGTGCTTGGCTCAGGCAGGGGCACACGCTGACCTGTAGTGGCTCACGGAAGCAGGACTCCTTTCTCCTCCATCCAGCGGAGCATCCTCAGAGCAGAATGCACCCTCCCACCTACCCAGGGCTGCCCTCCCTTGCCTAGCCCGCAGCCTCCCTCCCCTCCGTGGGAGTCTCTCCCCGCCCCCAGGCCGGCCCCGGTGCGGCACTCACTTTCTGCGTGTCTGGGTGATGTAGCAGACAATGGCAATCAGGATGGCAAAGGCAACCACGGCTCCCACGGGCCCAATCTTAGCCCACATCAGGCGGTCTGAGGACAGAGAAGACCCAGGGGCCCTCAGACTGCTGGTGGGCGTGACCACGCCCGGGTTCTCGGGGGACAGACTGGGACGTTAGCGACAGTGAAAAACATCCGTATGGCTGGCACATCCCTCACTGACTGACTAGCCTGGAGAGCGTGGGATGGCCCAGGACAGTCTAGGCCAGTGATGGGCAACCTTCTGAGATTGGTGTGTCAAACTTCGCCAAAAAACTGAGCATAACTCGGGTAGTGCGTCACTTTGAGGAAAAAACTAACTCCAAGACTCCAGTCGCAAATGTTTCATCCTCAGGAGCAGCAAATGTTTCATCCTCGGCATGCGGCCGCGTGTCATCAGAAATGGCTACGCGTGTCAGTGCTGACATGCGTGTCATAGGTTCGCCATCACTGGTCTAGGCAAACTCAGGGCGGCCTCTCCTTCCCGTCCAGAGGGACCGCTTTACCAGGCGATCCACCTGCGTAGCCTGACCCAGGCTCGGTGGCTGATGGTCAGTCAGCCTTGGGGAGAGGGGCCTGGACCCAGGAGGAGCCCCCCTCTGTCCCTGTGGCTCCCCGCCCCAGCCCCGCCACTCACGGGCTCCCTGGAAGGGCAGCTCCAGGCTCTTGGTGCCGTAGAGGTTGCGGGAGGTGCAGATGACCCGCGGCGGGGCCTGGGCCTGCCCCCGCAGCGTGAGGATGCTGGTGAGCAGGAGGCCGCTGCGCTCCGAGTACACGAACTCCCGCTCCGTCTCGTTCACGGTCACGTTGCGCGAGGGCAGCTCGAAGGCCACGGAGGGCTCGGGGTTGGACTTCACCACGCACAGGCACTGCACCGTGTCGCGGGCCGCTGCGCAGTGGGACTCCAAAAGGATCACAGGAGCGACTGCAGGGGCAAAGTCGGGCGGAGAGGGCTGGAGGCAGCCGGGAGCCAGGACGCCCCGGCTGAGGGCCCAGAGCCCGCGCAGCGCAGCTGTCCTCGGGGCGAGCTGCGTCTTCTCCTTCACTCCATCCCTTTACACGTCTAGCTTTGCCCACCTCGCAAAACTTAAACCGCATCGCGGTGCTCCCTGCTCCAACCTACCCTCCACTTGCTCTGCGTCACTTAGAATGAAGTCCAACTTATTCGCCTCGGTCTGCAAGACCCCGCGGGCCCGAGCCGCACTCTGACCTTCGTGTGTGACCCTGAGAGGCTCCTTCCTCCCCGTCGCACCAGCCTCCTTTTGTTTCTCGAGTTCGTGGAGCTGTTTCCCGCCCAGGTATTTTGATTCTCCCTCAGCCTGGGACACTCCCTGAAGGCACCTTCCCAACTCACTTCTTCACTCCGTGAAGGTTCTACTCAGACCACTCGGATATGCTCTCCTTCTTCTACCACCTCGCTTCACGGACATCACTCCGGTCCCTCATTCCTACCCGGGTTACATATGGATACGGCTCGTCTCCCTTTTCCATCAAGACGGGCTCTTACTCTGTCTCGCTCTGTCGCCCACACTTAAATCGTGTCTCTCGTGTAGCAGAGCTTGTGGGGTGGCCTATTGAGTTCTGCCGCTCCCCTTTCAGGCCATCCTGCAGATGGCCCTGCTGATGCTCCAGAGCCCCCTTGCATTCTGGCCCTCCCTCACGAGAGCCCCAGTGCCACTCGAACCCAGCACCACCCTCCACCCAAGATTCTGTTGAGCTTGGCTGTACTGCCATTTGTATTTTTTTTTGAATGGTACAGGTATGATGATTTTCTTTCATTTTCCAAAATATGAAATTATCATCGAAATGTGAATGCTGCTTTTGAAAACTATATATTCTCGTTCCCTCCTGGAGAGTCGAGCGCTCCCCTCTGCTCACCATAGCCTGAGTTCTGGTTCTCAGTTCTGCCCAAAACCCACGGACACAGGGGCCAAGGACCCTCGGCTCGCCAGCCCCACTTAACTAGTATTTTCAATTTCCAACAAAAGGATATGCAGGTGACAGTGATGGGCCAGGGAGTCATGGGACCAGATACATACACAATAGAGATGATTCTAATCAGAACCTCAATGCGTACACATATCTAAGTTTAGTAAATCAAAAGTTGAATGCCCCCAATTCTGCTTAGGCAGGCATACACCATGCTTGCTGTAGTGTTAATGAATTAATGCACCACAAAATAAACCAATAATGAGAAACCTGAACGGACCATAACTAAATTTTTAAAAAAACCCTTTCGTTCAAGACTGCACCAGGGACAACATCTGCCCGAGATGCTGCGGGAACGCTGGCACCCTGCCTGCATGTGCTTAGCATTTTCGCAGCTTTGCCGGCAGCCTGGGACACCCCAATTTTCACTAGACAAACCCCAAGTGGCCATCTACTGGCTGGTGGCCTCCATCAGGCCCTCAGCATCCTTGGGCCTCCAAGATGGAGTTCTCATTTATGCAAACAGGGATAATGGTCCTTAACTCACAGGGCCTACAGGAACTCTGAAGCTAGGCACATGGTTGGGCCGTAAAGACAAATTAACATCCGCCCGAGGGCTCATGGTTAGAAAAATAGAAGCATTCCAGCAGAGGGAGCATGTGAGCAAAGCCTTGGCTTCCGAATGCAGAGCGGACATCCAGCCTGGAGCCCAAAGGGAAGATGAGTGGGCACCGATGAGGCTGTCTAAGACTTATGGAACACACAGGAAGTGTCAGATGCTGTGGAAGATCACCATCGTTTCCGTAGCTTCATACCCAACTTTGGCGTAAGATACTCTTATCGCACTCATTTTTCAGAGGAAATGATTTAGGCTCAGTAAAGGTGAAGTCTCCTGTCTGAGATGGTGCAGTAAGGCAGAGAGAGAGCTGGCATATAGACCCAGGTGGTTCAGCTCTCGGGTACTTGATACCAGTCACGTTTCAGTTTTCTTCTCTTAAACTGGTTTGGGGTAAAGCACAACAGTCCCCTCTCCCAATCACATTGTTGTGAGAAGAAAATTGCCAATACAGGCAAAAAGCTCAGACTTGTTGCTTGCATATTGCAAACACTCTGTAAGGGTGAGAGCCTCCTGCAATCCCCAAGCTATGCTGGGCTCTGGGGTGGGCAGGTAAGGCTGGGAGCCCTGCACAGACTGGGTACCCACCACTGCCAGTGAGCACTAAAGCCAGGTGCTAGGGGACACAGACTTGAGGGCTGAAGCTGCACTCCCAGAGGGAAAGCGCTGTGACACAGGCCTTGGAGATGCCCGAGGAGCTTAGCGGGGGGTGGGGGTTGTTTGTTTGCTTTTCCACATTTCTTTCTTTTGATTTATTTGTTTTTAATCCAGGTTAAGTGAGTCCTTGGGTGCTAAGACCTGCATGGGGAGGTGAAGCAGCCGAGCTTTAACAGCTGGGGCAGCCAGGAGTCCAGGAGAATCTTGGCTCTGACCAACCTTCCTAGCTGCATGAGCACGGGGGAAGTCTGACCTTCCTTGTACTTAGTTAAGGACTAATGGTAACACACACCTGCTTCACAGGGCCACCAGGAGGACCCGGCAAAGCCACACCTGTAGAGGATGGAATCGTGACCCGGAATAGGCCCTTTCTGGCCATTTGCTGCAACTACTCTTACTATGCAGGAGCGGGGGGGGGGCGGGGGGGGTGGTGACTGACAACGTACATGAGATGGTGTTGTGTGTATGTTCAGTAGGTTCTGACTCTTAAAGTGAAGGACCACTGGCTGGGAGTGTGACAGAAAAGAGGGTACATCAGAAGAGGGAAGCTGGGCCCAAAGGGCACACGTGGAGAAGACAGTGCCACAAAGCCCATACATGGTGACCACAACGGATGCTGTGAGTGACCAGAGACTGAAGGGAATGTGGCCAAAGATGAAAGGCCAGCAAAGGAGGGGATGGCCATGGCACTGCCCAGGAAGATGGCACTCCGGGAATGAGCTATAGCTACAACGTACTGATTTATCACCATACACGCAGAATATCACGTATGGACTGTGCTCAGTATCTTCCGGCAGACTTGTGTGGTGGGGCCCGTTATAAGTGAAGTAATTGAGGTTGAGAGTAGTGAAGTGTGGAGCCTAGCACCAGGAGGTCAGGTCAGAGCTGAGGAGGAAGCAGGAGAAACGGAAAGATGGAGGCGGCATTCCAGAGAGAGTGGCGGAAGGAGAGGGGGTCAAAACTGTGACTTGGGAGCTACCACCCAGAGTGGTGGCCAGGTGGGCGTCGGTGTGCGAGTGGTGCTATCCATAGGGAGGATGCTGGAGAGGCACCAGCTGGCAGGGGAACACTGAGTTACTCTTCCAAGGCGGTTAGCTTTGTACGTGCATCCAGCTCATCTCCCTGGCTTCTATCTGTTTATAAGCTTGGTGTCTTCTTGGCGCCTTTCCCCACCTCTCACAGAGCCACACAGCCCTTTGCACATATCCACTGCTAGACCACTGATGTCATGATGCAGGATGAAGTAAGCTTTGGGCGCTACAGAAGAGTGGAACCAAGCTGCCTGGATTTGAATCTTAAAATTCTGCCCTTTCCTAGTTGTGTGACCTTGGGCCAGTGGTACAGCGTCTCTGGGCCTCAGCTTCTTTCTCTAGAAACTAGGGGCAGTGATGGAACCCCCCCCCTCGTAGGGATGTCATAAGGATGAAGAGAGTGGGTCCCTACACACAGCTTCCAACAACGCCCGGCGCGTAGGGATGCTCCACAAGGGTTAGATGTCATGGTTACTATTCTAGTTAAAGGGGCAGCGGCCACGGGATCCAGGTCCCCCTGGTTAATAGCGCACTCCAGGATGTGGAGACAAGTGTTCTCAGGTGGGACTGGTATTTTCTTGCTGTGGACTCCACTTTCCTGCCTTCCCCATCCTTACCTGCTGGTGCAACGTTAGCTCTTGGTTGGGACATGTGGGTACCTCCAGTTACCCAGACGTCCCTATTGAACCATCTACCTCATCTACACAAGTCAAGCCAGCTCTCAGCGGGACGAGGGGGGGCGGTGGCGGGGGCATACTCACACTCCACGGAGAGGTTGAAGGCGGTGCCCCTCTGACCATACTGGTTCTCGGCCACACACCAGTACTCCCCATCATCCTCAGGCGTGACAGCCGGCAGCTCCAGCTGCAGCTCACTCTCGTAGATGACGGTAGCCAGGATCTGCTTCTCTTTGAAGATGGTGAGAATAGGATCCGGGTTGCTCTGCGTGGAGCACAGGATGGAGACCGTCTCCCCCTCCACAGCCACCACGGTCACGTTCACCGTTGGCTTCCGGGGTGCATCTGGGGGGGCAGAGCAGGGGCCGATGGTCAGATACCAGGAGGTACCTCTTCTGCCAGCCAACTTCTACCCCCCACATGTGACCCATACACCCCCAACCCAAGCACAGCAGCTCAGGGTGGCTCGGGGAGCCCCAGGCCTGGCTGTCCTGTTCACAAAACAGGGGCTCTGCCGCCAGAGTGCTTGTGTCTGAATCGGGGCCCTGCTCCTTCCAGCTCTGTGTGGACCTATGTCTTCACCTCTGTGGGCCTCGTTTTTTCTTATCTGGAAAATGGGCTTAATGACAGTTCTAACTCCACAGCCGTAACTGAGAACTCAAGTGACAGGCACTGTTCCAGCCTGAACGAGGTGGAGGAAGATCCCTGCCCATGTGGGTAGTGGCCATGTAAGTAAATAAACTAGATCATTGGCAAATTTGGGATAAGTGCTCTGGAGAAAAATAAAGGGAGGGATGGGAAGTTGGGGTGGCTACTGTTTTAACTAGGATGGTGAGGGAAGGCTTCAGTGAGAGTAGAAGGAGGTGGGAGGAGCCAGCCTCTGGGACGCCTGGGGGAAGAGCATTTGTGTAGTCAGAAAGTGCTGAGTAAACGTTGGCTGTAGCTGTCATTATTATTATCCACAGCCCTGGCATTTTGCCTCAATCAGTATTTGTGAATGAAAAATGAATGAATTACCTCTCCTGGGTTCCTAGCTAAGAATCCTGTCTGATTAGCCCCCTCCTCTGGGGCTCCATAATGTACAGGTGCACACAATGGGCTGGGTCAGGCCTGGGGTCCCCCCTACCCTCCCATCAGAACTGCAATGGGACTCATTTAAAATCCAGATCCCGAGGGCCAGGCCCTGATCTATTCCCAGATCAGCCAGGCCGCCCCAGGAAATGGAATAAAACCAGCTTTCCTGGGTGACAGGGACCACATCTGTCTTCTGCTCCTGTCCTAGGCAGAAGCGTGGTGCAGAGTAGCTGTGCCCTAGATATTTGTGCAAAGAATGAAGGAGTGAATGAATAATGCCTAGACCCACAACCCTCCTCTCCATCTTCCCTCAACCCACAGTTCTGTTCCTGATGGCCCCGCCCCGCCCTGGGCAGGGCCCCTTTCCCCCGGTCCCCACTCTGCAGGCCAGTGCCAAGCGAGTCCACAGGGCGGCCACTCACACATGACGCTGAGCCCCACGGTGCGGTTGTCCTGGCCATAGGCGTTCTCTGCCAGGCAGGCGTAGACGCCGTCCTCCCCGGCGGTCACTTCGTCCAGCTCAAGGAACAGGCTCTCGGCCACGGCCTCCCGAAGCACCGTGCCGTCCCGCATCCAGGTCAGCAGCGGCAGCGGGTTGCTGTCTGCCCCGCAGAGCAGGCCGACGTGGGACCCCTCGATGGCCTCCACTGAGGAGTTCATCTCCACAATCACAGGGGGGTCTGAGGCCAACGACACAGTGGGATCAGCAGGCCGGTGCCACGGGCCCCACCCCCAACCCCCAACCCCCGGATGGCACCCAGGCTCACACTTGACGTCCAGACTGGCGTAGCCCTCGAACTGCAGGGTGGTGTTGGGGAAGGAGGCCTGGCAGCCCAGCCGAAGGCCATTGGCCTCCCTAGTGGGCACGAAGTGCAGCAGTGACACCTGTACCCACGTGCCCTCGTCCTCGCGCAGCCGACCCAGCACAGCCGGCTCCCCCAGGCCATCGTGGCCCAGCCAGCTCAGCTCCGGGCGCAGCTCCGGGCAGTTGTCAGGCACCAGGCAGCTGACCTCCACTTCCGTGCCTGCCACCACTTCCAGGGGGACCACAATGTTGGGGGTGTCTACATGGGCAGGGAGAAGGAGGATGGAGGAAGCAGACATCCCCACCGTGACCCGCTCCAATCCTGGTGCCTGGTTCCCTCCCCTTGGATACAGAATTCCCTAGAACGTTCTGTCTGCCCGATGCCCTTCACCCAGCGCCCTCACAGACCCAACCACGGTGTAACAGTAGTGAAACAACCATGTGCTGGTCTGAGTCCTTCACAGCGGTGCATTTGCCTTCCAGCCACGCTAGCGGGCAGGTGACACTACTTCACTCATTCTGCAGTTGCGGAGATCCAGGCCACAGCGGTAACACTGAGCTCCAAACCCTGTCACTCTGGCTTGATCACCTGTGTCATGACACGACAACATATTCCTTACGGAGCCTGTCTCCTCCCCATGTTTGATTTGGTTTACTTCCGTGTGTGTGTGTGTGTGTGTGTGTGTGTGTGTGTGTGTGTGTGTGGTGGAGTCTCTCTCCGCATCAGGCCTGTCATCCAGCTCTTCTTACAGACTCACTGCTGACGGGAGCCCGAACCTCAGAGCTCCAGGCGGCCGGGCTTCTCGGGCACTTGGCAGTAGGAATGTCTGACATCAAGCCGTGGGCCCTGCTCTGACGGTCAAATCTGCCCCAGAGCTGCATTTTATGTGGCCTGCATTTAGGAATTTAAAAATGTATATATCTGAACCAGCAGCTAATGTTTAGGAAATTAGGAGATCACAGGAAATACACAATTCTGGTTTCTTTTTCAAATTCAAACCGCCAAGCAGCAAAAGGCTCTGCATTCCCGCCCAGAGCGGTGAGCAGAGTGGGTGCCATGTGCCGGGCACGTCTCTGGGCACTTGACAAGCACTCACTCACTGCGCTTACGTGCCGCCCCTGCCCCCATTGCAGAAGAGGAAACCGAGGCTCAGAGAGGTTAAGTAACTTTCGCACAGTTGCCCAGCGAACGCAGCAATCAAGAGACCTTAGCCCTATCCCCCCCCTCCCCGCCCCCGCCTTCCCTTTGAGGGCCATGAGACTGCTTGGGGCCCCGCTTTGCTCATTGCTGTCCTCGGCCTGGTCCGTGTGGGCACGGGCTTTGCACCTCCCAGCCTACCAGACAAGTCCCTGGGTCTGTGCTGGGGAGGACTTCCTGCTACACCCCTGCCTGCCCCAGGGGTGCCCCTGCCCCACTGCTGTGCAACCCCGGGGACTCACTGATGATGTCCAGGACGCTGTGCTCGGAGAAGGTGTACTGGTTGTAGCCCCCTAAGTCCCCGCGGAAGTAGTACTTGCCGCCAAGCTCGGGGCTGAGGTTGCTGAGCAGGAGGGTGCAGTTGCGCAGGCCCAGGTCCCCCAGGAGGCGGCTGCGGCCCTGGAAGCTCTCGTGGACGACTTGGGTGCGTGACTTGAAGACCACGGGGGGGTAGTTCTTCGGGTAGGGGCTGTTGAAGTACCAGACGCCATGCACAACGGCAGGCCGCAGCTCGTCAGGGAAGTCAAAGCGGCAGGGGATGGAGACGCAGGTGCCCTCGAAGGCCGAGATGGACGAGGGCATCCAGGCACCCCAGTGACCCCCTCGAGAGGCTGTGGGTGAGTAGGGCTGCTGAGGCCAAGGGACGTGTCCTGACCGAATCACCTGCCCCCATTCTCATCACCTGCCCCCAGCCTGAGGGATCCAGGGACCCACAGAAACGAGCCCAGCCTGCTTGGGGCCAAGGCCCCAGAACCCCAGCCACCCCCTTCCCCGGCATTACCTGCAATCATAATCCAAAACAGGGGCAGTGCTGTGAGGAATATCATTTTGTACAGCGTGTGATGACAGCTGGAGAAGGCACAGGAGGGGTTAGGGTCAGGGGAAGGGGTTCTTCTATTAAGGCACCAGGAGGGGGCTTGTTCAGACGTCGGCGCTGCTGCTATTAATATTCATAACTACCAACATTTCTATGGCGCTGACCAGGTACCCGTCCTCAGCGCTTTACTCTGCTATGTTAATTCATGCGATCTCTTTGAGGCAGGTGCAGCTGTGACCCTCATGTTACGACTGCGTTCCAGAGAGGTTAAGTAACCCGTCCACGCCACACAGCTGGCAAGCATCGACTAGGACCAGCACCTATCTGCCCGGCTCCAGGTGTGCAGACTTAACCCCCAACTGTCCTGTCTCTG
The DNA here is from genome assembly GCF_027574615.1 of Eptesicus fuscus. Classification (NCBI taxonomy): domain Eukaryota; kingdom Metazoa; phylum Chordata; class Mammalia; order Chiroptera; family Vespertilionidae; genus Eptesicus; species Eptesicus fuscus. Next base: position 20,648,655 of record NC_072493.1, read on the forward strand.
CGTGGTTGTAAGATGCTGACAATGATCCTGGGGACCCTCAGGAAGCAATGACAGAGCCGAGCTGGACCAGCAGCAGGAAGAAGGGGGGGCCCGGAGGAAGGAACCCTGCCTCTCACCTCGGTCTCCCTGAGTTGGGGATGTCTTCTGGCCCCACCTGAAGATGTCAGCCTGCCAACCTGGAATAGGAGTCAGACAGGTGCAAGGGGGCAGGAGCCGGAGCGCCCCCGCCCCGCTCAGCACGTGCGATGAGCTGCTGCCTGCGGTAAGGCTGCCTGCCCGTGGCTGCTCGGGCCCCTCCCACACAGCCCAGCAGCTACTCTACATAGGGCCGCCCCCCACCACCACCACCAAACTGCCACGGAGAACTGTGGGGAAGGAAAGGGAGTGACAGAGCCTTGTGGGGGGAAGGGGATGAGGTGAGTGGGGGGGGAGCCCTGGGGGTGGTAGGCAGAGACTCAGTGCCATCAATGACTGGGTTTCACAGCATCAGCATTCCCAACATGCCGTGTGAATTCCTGCCGCCCGCTCCCACCCCACAGACGGCCCCTGCTGTCCCCACCCTCAGCAGAGGCCAGTGCCCAGCACAAAAGAGCCCTGTTCCCTCACGGGGAGGGTGCTGCATCTTGGGGGACTCCTGGGGTAGGTGGGGTGAGAGAAGAGACACGCTCCTGGCTGGGCTCTATGTGGGGCCAGGAAGGACCAGGGGTTGGGAGGTCAGGAGACCCTCCTGGCTGCTCGGTAGGTCCCCTCAGGGTTGGAGACAGGGTCTCCAAGTGGCTGCCTTTCCAGGCCTCCACCACCCTCTTCCCACAGACACAGATGCACACACAGCCAGACACAGGCACATGCTGCTATGAAATAGGAGAGATCTAGACCCAGCCAGAGGCGCAGGCTTGTACCACAGACACGCGTGTGGACACCTGGTCAGGACCTACACTGTGAACAGGCACTGAGACCCCTGTGCCCGCAGACTGAGCTGGCACACACAGTCACAGAGGCCCACCTGCACTGACATTGGCACCACGTTCAGGCATGCACGTGGACCTGCCTGCATGCCACGCTCACAGAGACACACGGCTGCACACCCACACTGACGTGTAGCTAGGACAGACGTGCCCAGACACATACTGATGGACACAGGCAGCTGATGGCAGTGATTGTGACCCTCCGGGGCCACAGTGCATAAACGTGCACGGCACAGCTGCAGTAGTGAAATTCACAGGGGCAGTGGGCTGTAGGGAGAGGAGGTCTAAACGTTTTTTTGGTGGGGGTGTAATGGAAAAAAGGTTGACAAACACTGGTGTGAATTCAGACCCACCCAGGGTGGTACACTCACACACACACACACACACACACACACACACACACACACACACCCCTTGTTGTGCTCCCAGGTGCTGGAACTTGCTCACTGGAAGCCCACTGCCTCACCCCCGCCCAGAGGGCAGGATGCAGGTATCTAACCACCTGGGCATCAGTCAGCTCCTCACCCAGCCCCAGGCCATTTCCACCACATCTGCCCCAAACTTGGAAGCCCCAGGGCAGCTGATCCTGCAAACCTCCACCGCGAGGGGTGCTGAGGAGGGCCCTTCTTTCTCTCTCTGCAGTTTCTTCCCAGAGCCCTGTCACTGTCCTGCCCTGGTCCCGGCTCATTCCCAAGTCCCCAGGAACACCCTCCCCATCCTAAATTAGTGGCAGTTCACAGCGACCATCCTCACCTTGCACATGCCTCGGGGGCCCCTGCTTCACCCTCTCCGTCATGGCCCTCTGCTCCCACCCCGTCCCCGGCCCCTCTGGGCTGCTGCGTACTCACCAGGATGCGCCTGTGTCTGCACCCTCTGCTCCTCACGCCTGCTTACAGTCCCCTGGCCTCCCAGGGTCTAGGCCCCCACTTGCCGGCCCCTCCTTCCCGCACCCCCACCCCCGTGGGTGCCAGGGACCGCCTGCCTCCAGGGCCCAGCTCCTCCCTGTCCCCGGGGGAGGGGGGCACAAAGGGGCCCTTGTCACCACTGCTCCACTGGGCAGCCTGATGCCTGGGTTCTACTAGCTCCTTCCTGGAGGGGATGGGGGGCTGCCTCACTTGCTCCCCGCTCCTGCATTGCGGTGCACCCTGGTTCGGAGTCCCTGGGAGGGCGTTCTAGTATCTCTGAACATCTCAGACAGAAACAGAAGGCATTGTCCTCAGCATCCAGGGAATCTTGGTGGCAATGACAGGTACAGCCCTGGTCATGAGAGGCAAGAGGCCGGTGTGGGCGGGAGAGGAGACAGGACCTTGCCATTCTGGGCTTCAGTGTCACCTCCCCCTCCCTTACAGTCACTTCCCTGGTCACAGCTGGTGCCTGCATCCTGGTCTATCTTCTTCTAGGCTCTTCTTGTCATCGGAAATGACCTTAGGTATTGACTGTCTCCTCTCATGAGCACATGACCTCCAGGAGGATGAAGGCTTTGCCTGCTTGCTCCCAATCTTCCCTGCTGGTAGCACGGCTCCTGGCGCAGCTAAGCTTCGTAAGTGCTGGGTGGATGGCATGCGTGCATCCGTCCGATACCCTGTGGCACCTTCTGGCTGGAGGTCTCTGCACCGGTTCCTTCCTCCTGGAAAGCTCCTCTACCTCGCCCCACGCCCACTCTGCCCTGGCCAAAGCCACCGAGTGGATGCCACTGCCTCTGGAAGCCGCCTGCCTTCTCACCAAGCCCAAGTCCCTCACTTAACTGTGGCTGTCCCTCCACAGCCCTCCGCACATCGCTCATCCGCACATCAGTGAGCTCCTCCCGCCCTAGCCAGGGACTTTCCAGAGGGCAGTGGTTCTATCTATCTGTCTGTCTGTCTTACTCTGTCTTACTCCCCTAGCACAGAGCCCCAAGAGTATTTGCTGAGGGACCCTCTGTGGGCAGATCCCGCATGATCCTCGTGCCATCCAGACCCTTCCATTGGCATGATCTTTGCAAAGTGGTGGTGGGAGCTGGCAGCGGTTTGATTGAGGGCAGTAGTGTTTTGACTGTGAGCTGCTCAGTCACTCTGGGGCATCTTCTGTGGGGAAGGAGGGAGGGCGGGAGTGTCCTTCCTCCCAAGGGAGAAACTGGGTGGATGGGGGCCGAGGGGCGGGGAATCCCTCAGACAGGGAATTGAGGGGTTAGAGAAGGCTGGATGGAGGGGGAAGGAGAGTCCCATCCCCACATCAGGCTTGATGATGTCAGACTCTGCCCGTGCCTTTCCCAGTCAGGGACAAAGGCCCATTGAGAGCGGGGTGGGGCTTGACCTTGACCGCCTGGGTCCTGGAGAAGAGAGGGGCCTGGTGCCTGGGCTTTGGGGGAGGACACCGTGACCTGGGATACTCATGTTACAGCCTTCAGTGTCAGCGCCAACCCCCTTGGTTCATGGGCCTGCGCTGTTTCGGGCTACATCCTTCTGGGTGTGAACTGAAGGCTGTCCCTGAGAGAAGGATGCACAGGCAAGTGAGTCCCATAGACAGCACTGGCAACTGTCACGGAAATCTGAAAACTCCGGTGTCCAGAACACAGGACGGGGGGACCAGAGAGCATAGGCCTGCCTAACGGGGAGCGGCGCCACTCACATCCAGCCCCCAGCTCTGCCAGACCACAGGTCCTTCCCCTCAAGGCGGGTGATGGTTTGCTAGGGACACTGTGACTAAGTGCCACAAAACAAACAGCTTAGAAAGTTGATTATCTCACTGCAGGAGGCTGGAAGTGGGAAGTCAGCATTTTGGCATCGTACCTTCTGAGGGATAGGGGACAGGAGCTGTTCCTTCCCATCAGGCCTGCCCCTGGGCTCGCAGATGGCCACCTCCATGTTCGCCAGGCGTTCTCCCTGGGCGAGGGCCTCCGTGACCAAATACCCCTTTTATAGGACACCTGTCCTCCTGGGTTGGAACCTACCCTAATGACCTCATTTTAACTTAATAACCTCTACAGACCCTCTCTCCAAATAAGGTCACAATCTGAGGTACTGGGATTTAAAACTTCAACGTATATACTTGAAGGAGAGGGACACAGTTTAGCCCATAATGTCAGGAGTTCAGATTTTTATGTGCCATACCTTGCTTTTTAGGTATTAGCCCAACTGTATCTAAAAATACTGTGCAGTGCAAGCAAAACGCAACTCAGGGCAGATCAAGCCCTCAGGCCCACTTGTTTAAAGCTCTCTTGCGTGAAAGCTGGTTCTTGGTCCAGCCAAGAGGCACTTGCTGCCCTCAGCCAGAGTTGTCAGCTTCGTACCAGGAGTCTTCCGAGTGTGCCCCCCTGCCCCTTATGGCCAGTAGCATCAGTATGGCCTGGAAGCTTATTAGAAATGCAAGTTCCATGGCCTCATCCCAGCCCTGCGGAGTCAGCAACCCTGGCAGTCTGCGCCCTAGCAGATTCTGGTGCCCGCTGAAACGGGAGCACCTCTGCCTCTCTCTAGGACCACCCGGAGAACTTGCTAAGATGAGCAGAGTACTCAGTGTCATAAATGTATTTAGTCATTTCAGGTTTCCCACCTCCCAGGCATGTATTGAGGGGGTCTGAGTCCCCTTCCTTCCCCTCTGTACTGATCCTTTATACTGATGAGGCATTTGACAGTTTCCAAAACCATTTCACTCATTCCTTGCGGAGCCGCTCAGCAGCCCAATCAGCTGAGCACTGTAGGGACACTTCTGTCCTTTCACACGTGAGGAGGTGGGGTTGGGGGGAGGGGGGAATGGTGGAGGAGAGAAGATGCCTGCTCCATCTTGCAGCAAATAGGAGGGCAGGCTTGCCTTCCTCTCCCGCCCCTTAGTCTTGGTTCAGGAAATCCTCTCAGAGAGGAGCCTCACAGGGCTTTGAAGGCAGAAAGCAGAAGTTTGTGGGTCACCAGACTGATCCAGCTCCCAATTGGGTTTAGTTTAGCTCCCAGAGTGTTGATTTTAAAAAATCAAATTCCTTTAATCAGTTGCCAAAATTTTAAAAATCAGAAAGGACTGCCACCTTCTCTTGGAAAGAAGCTCTAGCCATGTTTGGCCTGCCTTTGAGCATTGCAGCCACCACCGGGAGCCACTTCAGATGGGATCTAGGCCTCCCCACTTCCTGTCCATACACAACACTGAAGCCAAATGGCCAAGCCCCTTTATCATCACACCACTGCTGATGTCTTTATAGGCTAAGAAGATAGTGAAATGCATCTTTGTTTCTATCAAAAGTGGGAAAATCGGATAAATTGAGAGGGATATGGTTTTTAAAAAGAATGTGAACGGTGTTCTCTTCTGTGTGTCATGTACAAAGTGTGTCCTTATTGAGAGATTATAACCTAACTAGAGGCCCGTTGCACAATATTCGTGCAAGAATAGGTCTTCCTTCCCCTGGCTTCACTCCCAGCCGCCCGGAGCCAGCAAGTCCTCGCTTCTGTCCAGAGCACCAACCACTCTAGTAGCTCCCTCAGCCGCCCCCCTTCCCCTCATAGCAGACTTCACACCACTACATTGCCTGCATATGCAAATTAATCTCTATCTTTGTTGGGTTAATTTGCATACTCACTCTGATTGGCTGTAGGCATAGCTGAGTGATGGTTAATTTGCATGTTTCTCTTTTATTAGGTAAGATATGCTCCTGTGAAACAAATCCACACCTCCCTCATTTACTACATCTGTCTGCAAGGCCAGTGGTTCTCAAACATTTTGGTCTCAGGAACCCTTTCTGCAAAATTATTGAGGACTCCAAAAACTTTCATTTAAGTGGGTTATATGTATAGTTGCTTAACATATTAAAAATTGAAACTGGGAAATTTTTAAAGCACAGCTACAATCCATTAGCCATCAGAGTGATGATGTCATCATGTCACAGAGCTTCTGGAAAACCCCATTGCACACTCATGTGAGAATGAGAGTGAAGGAAACTAGTAACATCTTAATGTCTGCCTGTGGGTCCTTGGATGGAGCCCCAAACTTGACTTTGAGAATCCTGGCTAGGTATTTGAGTTTGTCACCCATTTCAAGACTTAAAGAAGAAACTTTGTTTAGTTTTTATTCCCTGCTGTGGCAACAAAAATTTTAGGTCTTATGAAGTGGGGCTTCAAGAAGGGGAAGAACAGAAAACAAATGTCTTTCACCAAGCTTCCTTGCAACCTCAACACACAACAACCCGCACATCCCACTGAGTATGCCCTTACAAGACAGCAGCCAGGCAGGCCTCTGGCACAGGCCTTTGGCAGGGAGAAAGGACAACACTCTGGTTTGGAAAATAAAAGCTAGAACAGTCATTTTATTCCGAGACCATTTACTAAGTGTTAGAGGGCAGCAGGAATAAATAAAGGAGGGAGGGGAGGGCAGGGAGACTCTACGTCTTGCAGCAGATCCCACACTTTGATGGATAACAGCAGCCACAACAGAAGATGCAGATGGGGAAGTGAGTGTCTCGCCTCCTCAGCCTCTGCAGCCCAGGCTGTAGGAAGGAAGGAAGAGTGAGCAGGCGTGGGCTCAGGGAAGGCGGTGAGGCTCTGAAAGGAGGTCAAGGTGTTCTCACCTTCAAGCCAGCTGTGGCTCCAGCTGTATCCTGGGTCTGGAGGTCTGCAAGCTGTGTTGTCTGTGAAAGCAGAAGGGAATGCTGAGGATGGCATCGCCTCCATCTTGCCCCTATAATCTGTCCCTCACATATCAGTCGTGTTGTGGCTTTACCCTGCACTTGGAGGAACATCAGGGTTTGCATGATTGCCCATAAGCCTCAGCATGTCCACCCCTCAGTCTCAGCTCCAAGCACCACCACCCACTTCCTACAGCCTCCGATTACCAAGTACACCACGCTTGCCCCACCTCGGGTCTTAGCTTGCCGTCCCGTCTCACCCTCCAAGACGCAGGTCAAATACCATTTTCTCACAAAACACTCCTGCATGACTGCCAGCTCTTGATCTCCCCTATCCCTCCCCCGCCCTGCCCCCCACCACCATGGTCACTCTGCAATTCTTTTTGTTAAATGTGAGTAGGATTTACTAAACACCATGATCTTTTGTTTTTTGATTAATTCCCTGACCAGATTGTAAGCACCATAAGAACAAAAATCTTCTCTCATCTACCTTGTTCACTGCCTGATCCCTTAAGAATAAGACTTTACACAGAGTAGGCACTCAGTAAATGTGGGATTAGTTTGGGACCCCCCAGTCCCTGCCACTCGGACCCCGTCTCTGTACTTTAGGCAGCTGCCCCACCCCCACCCCCCTTTGCCTGCCTTGCCATCTGCCCAGTCCTGCGGTCTCCATCTGCCCTCAGCAGTCCCCTCCGAGGGCCTGGCTCTCCCATGTGGCTGCCTGCTGGGCCCAGGCCCTGTGGGCTCTCACCTGGTGCAGAGCTGAGGCACTGGCCAGGCTGGCCAGGAGGAGGAGCAGGAGACAGGCAGCCTGGATCCGCACATTCAGTGCCATTGTGCCGTCTGGCTGGTGTCCTGCTGTTAGGTCTAGGACAGCTCTGGTGTCTGGGCACAGTTACAGTCGCTTTTATGGGGCCAGAGGCGGGGGTGCTAAGCCCCCTCCCCTTTGTCCTCACTCATTTCCAAGAAGGTAGTGGCGCCGAAAAGGCGGGAGATAAGCGGGAACAGAGTGACAGGGAACAGGGTTGTGTCAACCTCAGCCAGCAGAGGTGTGTACAGGGGGTGGGGCAGATGGGGCCACAGACACAGGCCTCTAGCCAGCCACCTGGGAAACACTTTCCCTAACATGACATCACCTTGTTGATCTCAGAAAAAATTCCCCCTTTTGCCACAGAAGTTGAACAGGTCAATGAGCAGGAGCAAGGTGTCCTCGTCCCCACCCCCCGCCCCCCTTCCCTGACCTCCTCATTCACATGGGGGGGGGTGGCTGTCACTTACCAGGGTCCTCTGGGGTGCCACATACCATTCCCCCAGCTTCGGGTTCTGTTCTGTAGAGAACACTGCAACAGCCAGATGCAGGAGTTTGAGCCTGCACGAGCATACTTTTACAAGTGTCCGAACCTTAAGAAGTGGCCTGGTATCTGGAAAATGTTCCTGTGAACATGGGACCATGGAAGAGCAGCAACAGCAGTGGCTGCACCTCATGCCCCAGCAGGTGTACTGGCTCACTTGTGTGTTAACCTAGCCAGGCCCGCCTGTCCTCAAAGCAGTGCCTGCTGCCCCATTCTGGGCTCTGCACTGTATTCAGGGCCCTCGCTGCCTACTCAGCCCATTTCCAAGGACCTGGCTTCCCAGGCGCTGCTCCCTCTTAGGAGCCCACCATGCCTACCCGGCTTGCTTTCCTCCCTTGACAGGAGAGGAACTGAAGGCCAAGATGGGGCTCTGTCAAGATCAGAGGCAGAGCTGGCACTCCAGACTAGGCAGCCTGACTCTGAGGCCTGTGCTCTTATCACCAGGCTTTCCTGCCTCCTCCAAACACAGGTCAGTGGGCTGGGCTAGACCCGGCTCATACTGGCTCCACAGAGCCACTGTGCACATCTCATCCCACCTCCACATTCGGTGGCATCATGTTGGTATCTGGACACCAGCAATGGGGTATGTCCACCACATCAGCCAACACTACAAACCAGGGTTCTTTTGGGGGGAGAGCTGGTCCCTTAGAACAGCGGTCGCCAACCTTTCGGACCTCACATCCCACCAGTGGTCCGGTTGGCGACCACTGCCTTAGAGCACCACTGGGCGGGGAGAGCCAAGGCTCCTGACTGTTCTGGCCACAGGTGGTGGGTACACAGCGCCCAGAGGACCCACAAACTTAATTCCAGAGATGGGACTTTGGCCATTTGGGCTCTGACTCATAGATCATCCAGTGTCAACCTTACTGGAGCCTGGAGATGCTGCTGCCAAGGAATGAAAACTTCTCCCCTGCCCTGAACTACAGCCGAGCTCATTCAAAACAGTAAGAATGGGGGCCCCTGGGAAATCAAGGCTGCCCCTTGCCATCTGCCTCCCCATTCACACCATGTTAGGCTCTTCCTGCTGCACACACCCTCACTCAAAGAGGGTCTCAAACCGAGTAATGGCCAGGAAAAGGAGACAGGGCTCTCAGCGGGAAGACACCAGTTGGGGACATTTGGGGTGCATGCATGGTGAACTCAGCATGGTGGCGCCTGGCAGGCCTATATCCTGGGAGTGGATGGAGTTGCATGGGGGCTGCACGTTCGACCACAGGGAGATCCAGAAGCATCCCCCAACACTGCCTGGTGTCACTACATCTCCGCTCAGGCCAGGTTTCATCATCAGCCAGGGGCAGGGGTCACAGCACAGGCGCCAGAGCCACAGTGCAAGGCGACAGGCTGACGGGCCAAGCCTGGCTTCCTGGCCTTCTGCCTTCCTTGGGGGTGGGGGGCTCAAGGCCAGGCCCCACCATTGGCTGGTGCAGAGGGAAGGGCTTCAGCCCAGAAGGGCAGAGCCAGGAGCCAGAACTGATGACACAGGAGACCCCAGCCTCTCCTCCAGACATAGGTCCTTGACCCAACCTCTCCCCGGCCCCCGCACACGTATACACACCTGGGGCCTCAAAGAGGATATTCACTCCTTAATTCCTCCAGCCAGCCAGGGGTACCGTGCAGTACAGAACGGCAGGAACTGGCACAGAGCCACCAACAGCAGCTGAGGCCCTGCCCTGGTAGAGCTCTGCACAGACCCCATGACCCCTGCCCATACCTGAGAAAGACAAATACGCAAACAGACAAGGCGGGGCCACATGGGGCCAGTTTATTGCAGTTAAATACCTCTCTCTCTCTATTTTTTGTCCATTTTTCCATAAAGAAAATGAAAACACACACACACACACACACACACACACACACACACCCAAAGGGGAGCAGGAATCCAGAAACAAGAGGTGGGGTGGGACATGGCCTCCCTTCTTAGGTCCAGGTCCCAGGGATGGCCCCAAAGGCTCCCCTCCTGCCCGTAAGCACCATGTCAGTACCTCTAGAGGCCAGAAGAGGCAGCGGGATATGGCAGGGCCTCTGTCCTCCTCCCTTTTGCCTCCAGACGAGACCACTAGAAGTGCTGGGGCTTAGTGGGGGCCAGAAGGGGCAGACAGATGGGGGAGGGAGATCATTTCCACATCCAGGAGAGCAGTGGGTGTTTATCCAAAGAAATGCATTACTTCTCCCCATTTTTTTTTTGTTAAAAATCTACTATAAAAAAACGCAGCTGGGGGAGGGGCATCTGTCCCTCTCTGTGCTAAGGGCTGGGAAGGGGGCAGCAGAGGCCCAGAGGAGGGCCTGCCGCGGACGGACGGGAAGGGCGTCACTGCCGGTTGCTCTCGCCCACCATCTCCAGGTTGTGCTGCTGCAGCTGGGCGCGAAGCACGGCATTCTCATTCTTCAGCTCCTCAATCTGGCAGACATGAGAGGGCACAAGGGGCCAGGGATAGTTCCCTGCACCGTGGGGTCCTGGGTCCTCCACCCAACTCCCAGCCCTGGCACTCACCTGTTGCCTCAGGAGCTCATTGTCCATCTGCAGCCGTTCGGCCTCCTTGAAGGTCTCCTGCATGCGCTGGTTGGTCTGGCGCAGCTCCCGGATGTAGTCGCAGGCCTTTGACAGGATCCCTCCTTTACTCTGGGGGGCGGGCAAGAGCATCAGAGTGAGCACTGCCCACGGCCTCTGCCTACTGGCTCACCCCAGTGGTCCAGGCAGACTTTCCGGGTGGCGCCAGGGGCACTCACCGCTCCTGTCTTGCTGTTGTCTGTGTTACAATCTGGAATGATTTTTGAAAGTTGGACAATCCAGTTGTTGATCTTGTCCCTCCGCCTCCGCTCCACTGTAGGCACAATAGCAGTATCAACAGCTCGGTTTACAGCACTTTCTGTGCGCCTAGGTGACTTGCCTCCCGAGGCAGGTGCCGGCAGACCCCAGGCTGCTGAGGGAGGGCACGGGCCCTGGGCAGGGTCACAGTGCTAGCAAATCTCGTCAAGATCGGAAGGCAGGCGGCCAGCTTCCCCGCCTGCTTCACATTGCTTCTCAAGAGAAACAAAGCAAGTCTAGCTCCCAAGTACCATATATACCTTTTAAAGCAGAACAAACCATGGGGGACAGTGGGTTCATTTTGTTTGCCTACTTTTAAAATTTGAGTCAACATTTTAAAATGAGGAAATTACACATAATAGTTAACATCTTTGGAAAAAAAGAGTTGTGGCTACAGTGGGCATGTACTCTTGAGAGGCAAGAATGGGCCAGAGTCCCTTTACATGGGAACCAAGAGCCCCCACTGGTCCCCACAGTGCTGCGTCTCATGAGTCTTTTTCTTCACCTGTAAGTCACAGTCTGGCCATAGCTCCTCCGTTTAAAACCCTCCTCCAGGCCCTGACAGCATGTCCTGCATCTCCTGACTGGTACTTGTGGCTCTCGGGGGCCTGGCCTATCAGGGCACTGGGTAACCCAGGAACAACATGAACCCCATCTTGAAGACCAGGGATGGCAAATTAATGGAAGCTTTCACTTGAAAAGTGCCGATTTGTGGTTTTGTTTTATAAAATGCCACACTCCCACACTGCCAGCTGAGTTGGGCATAGCTGCCCCCTTTGGGCAGGGCATGTCTCCTCTCTGGCTTCTCACCTGGCCTGCACATCCTGACTTACGACAGCCGCCTGGGGTCTGCCTCATTGGAGCCCGACACTCCTGGTTTGGGGCCCATGGAAGCAATCTTAGCCCTTCTTTACCTTCCAAGTAGTAGGCATTGTGGGGACAAAGAAGCCCCGCTATCCCCAACTCTCCGTTCCCGTGACAAATGCAGGCAGTTTGTAGAGAGGGAACTGGGCTAATAAATAGGATTTGGAAAGGAGGGTGAGAAGATACTTGCTCAGGGTTGGGCAGTGTTGATGGGAGATTGTGGAGGGGGCCGAGGGAGGGTGAGAAAGGAGGGGTTGGCCAGTACCTCCTCTGAGGCTGGCACTGCCCCTGACCCTGGTGTTCCCTCAAAGAACACACCTGGCCACTAACAGACAAATCTTCTCCTGGCACTTGGTTTTACCCACTCATTGCTGACCAGTCCTTCCTACCGCTCAGCGCTCTTCCACTTTGGCCTGGGTGACAACACCTTCCTCTGTGGAGGACTCTCCTCCTCTCTGGCCCCTCCTCCTCCCTCGCTCTCCTCTTTCCTCAGAAACCTCCCTAATATCATAACCAGAATGTGCCCAGTACAGAGGTTCGTCTGACTCCGGCCCTGGGCCCCATGGCTGTGGTGTGAGAAGAACCTTCCCTTCGAGGACAGCCTTGTCTGTCTTACAGTCTCTGGAACTCAGTGGCCAAAATCTGCAGCAGAGCCAAGAGTGCAGCCCAGGCGCCCACATCCCTCAGCTGCGTGCCTGCTGCATTCCCGAGGTTTCAGCTGAGGAACTCACAGCAGTGGCTGCTTGGTTTCTTTCCCTGCCCTCATGCAGTCCCACTCACCAGCCTGGGCACTCGGCTATAGCAGTAACTCCCATGTACTTCTCATTTCAAGCCACCAGGGGGCAGAGCCAGGGGGTGTGGCACATCTCTAGTTTGCATTTACTTCTTAAAAACGTATTGCCACCCAGCAGGAGTGGCTGTTAGTTGAGCATTGTCTTGTGCACCAAAGGTTGCTGGTTTGATGCCCAGTCAGGGCACATAACTGAGATGCAGTTTGATCCCCGGTCAGAGTGAGGGAGGGAGGCAGCTGAATTGATGTGTTTGTTTGTTTTTCTCTCTCTCCTTCTTCTCTCTCTAAGCATGTCCTCAGGGGAGGATTAAAATAAAAAAAAGTGCTGCCTGCAGTGGTACTCTGAGAGGCTGGAATCCACAGTAAACTCAGTCTGTCCTGCTAGCACCGCTGTGAAGTGCATGTGAACAGGTGACAGTGGTACACACACTCAAGGATATGTGTTACGAACGGAGATTGTGCCAAGTGCTTGGGAAACTCCAAGGTAGAGCAATGGTTTCTGCGTGAGAATGCAGTAGGGTGTAGCCTCGAAGTCTTAGAGAGGAACTATTTGGGCTAGTTTCTGAGGGGAGAAGGCATCAGGCAGACAGGTGTCAAGATCCCAGAAATGGTGACATGGAAATACTTGGGCGCATGGAACAGGGTGACAGGAAAAGGTTGTAAAAATAGGTTGTGAAGACCCTGAATGCCTGCTAAGGAGTCTGGACCTTATCTCTTACTCTAGGAGTCCAGGCCCTTGAGTCGGGGCCCTTCATGAAGCAGGTGGTGATGTGGTCAGACCTGTGGCTTGGGAAGACCATTTGGTACATCGGAAATGGAGGAAGACCAGATAAGACCAAGACCACATGTACTCCACGGAAGAGCTTCAGTTATACCCAAACACTGAAAACACAATTTACAAGTAAAATCTGCCAGGACAAAAGGGAGACGTGAACAAACTCACAAATATACTTGGAGACATCAACACTCTCCTCTCAGTAATCAATAGAACAAGCAGACAAAAAAATCAGGATAGGAAACCTGAACACTGCCAGCCAGCTTGGCCTAGCTGACACTGAGGGAACACTCCGCACAGCAGCAAATTCACAGAAACTGTCACCAAGACAGACCATCTTCGGGGCCACATAGCTAATCTTAATACATTTCAAAGAACTAAAGTTACAGAGTATAATAAAACTAAATTAAAAATCAATAGCAAAAACATCTAGAAAACCCACACATCAGGAAATTAAGCAACACACTTCTAAATAAACCATGAGTCAAAGAAGAAATCACAAGGAAAACCAGAAAATATTTTTAACTGAAAGATAATGAAAACACAACATATACAAATGGGATGTAGCTAAAGCAAGTGTTAGAATGAAATTTGTAACTAGGAAGGTTTGTATTAGGAAAAAAGTTTAAAATGATCTTTAAAAACTAGAAGAAAAAAAACCCTAGCAAATTAAACCCTCAGTAAGTAGAAGGAATGAATTAGTAGCATTAAGCGTGGAAACTAAAGAAATAAAAAAAGCAGGTCCATCTTAAAAAATCAGATTTCACATAAAGATCTGGATTTCTGGCTACTGAAGAGGTTCTTGCAACAGGGGACCCTAACTCTGACACGACAGCAGTGGCCGCTGCAAAGGCCGCCCTTCAGGCAGGACACACGCCCCAGCTCATGAGGAGGCTGGAGACGGGTCCCACCGTACCAAGAACTGGTGGGACAGATGTAAAAAGGAGAAAGGGAAGCTGATCTAAGTCCACTTCAGCACAGAATCTCAGGTTTGGGGGACGAGCGAAGAGGGCAGAGTTGAAGGTGGCCTGGCTTTCCGTTCTGGCCTGGATACTGTGACGGGTGCCCTTTGCTGCAGTGGGAAAAGAAATGTTGCATGGGAGCCTTTAGGGAGGAGACAGCAGGTTCTGTTGGGACACACTGAGTCTGAGGCGTCTCAAGGACATCCAGAAATGGTACTTGGAGCAAGCAGCTCAAAATGAGTCTGGAGTTCAAGGAAGCCCCGGAGGGACATAGAGGGGCAGGTTTCACCTTTTTGGAGTCACATAGGAGAAAGCCAGCGGAAACCCCTCAGAGAAATACTGAACACCTACAACTGGGGATGGGGCTTTGGGATATTGACAATTCCCGAGCCTAACATTTCACTCTCCTGAGACTGACCTGAGACGGGATCAGACCTTAAGAAACACCACGAGCCGAAGCAGTTTCCCAGCCTTGCGCAATGTGAAGAATCACCTGGGGAACTTGTCAAAATACAGACTCCAGGTCTCCCTCTGTCCTACCCATTCAGAACCTGTGAGGACAGCCCTGGAGACCTTGATTGTCAACAAGCTTCCCGGAGCATCTGGGAAGCCCTGCTCTAAGGAGCAGGCTGTGAAAAAGAGGCAAAGAGTGTAGGAGAATCAGAGCAGGTAGAGCAGAAAGGATCATTACCAAAAGGCGGGGAATAGGCAGGGTCAGATGTGTACAGCACAGACAGGGAAGGAAGCCAATGGGTTTGGCAATGAGGCTGTCAAGGATGGCCTTAAATGGAGCCATTTTGGTAGAGAAAAGTCAGACTGCCAAGGGTACAGGACGGGTAAAAGGTGGCCCACATACTCTGCAGGTTAGCAGAGGGCAGGCTCCAGCTGGAGGGTAAAAGCAAGGTTATGAAAAAGACTTTTTTTGTAGGAGAAAGATTCCAGACTTTTTGCAGGTGGATTAACCCTGTGTCAGGCAAAGAATGAGAGAGTGAGGTAGAGGGTAGCTAGATGGTATCCCAAGAGTGGTTTGCTACAGTCTTACTGGGGGGCACACCACACTGCCGGGGCACTCCCACGTCTCAGCTTGTGCATCCTCACTCTGAGCCTCTGCAGGAGATGGGTTAACATCTTACCGAGAAGAATAAACAGGTGCAGAGATTAAGAACCAGTGTGAGGTCATATGACATAAGCAGTAGATACAGAACTGCTGGGTAGCCTACAGGAGGCCCCTCAAACTTGCCACACCCGAAAACCAAGCTCAGACTCGCTCACTCCTTCCCTTTTCAAACCAACCTGACCCCATCATAAAACCCTGATTCATGAAATCCTGATTCTTCAGCCTGTCTCAGGCCAGACATCTGCAGTCACCTCCTATTTTTCTAGCCTCTGGTATCCCTTACTATCTGGCCTCCATACATAAACCCCTCTGTTAGTTGCCCCTCAAACTACAATAAACATCCAAGAGCAGGGACACTGGGAGGGCCTCTTACAAGGATCTGGCCTGACCAATCTTCCTGCAACTCTGCCAACTTCCTCTTTCCTTTCCTGAGTTCTGCTCTTCTTTATATGCCAAGTCTGTTCTCACTCAGGCCTGGGTGTTTGCACTTGCTCATCCCTATGCCTGGGACCCTCCCCCAGTACTTGACTGGCCCATTCCTTAAGGTTTGTTCAGGCCTCTGCTCAAATGTCACCTCAGAGGCCTACACTGCCACCATTACCCAGCTTTATCTTCCTTCCTGCTATCTGACGTCATATTGTAGCTTTGTGCAATTTCTGTTTTTCCTACCAGAATAAACACTGCGAGAGCCAAGACCTCGTCTGTTCGATTGCCCACTATCTGAAAACCTAGAACGGGCTGGTACGTTGTATGTACGTGCTGAATGAATGACTCAATTTAGTGAGATGCTTAGATCACAGCTGCAGAGCCCATCCCCAGGCGAAGACCTTTAGGACGGTGGGGTCTCACCCCGACTTTCAGGGCCTTCCTTGACTCTCCCGGCTCCCCTCCCAAGCACTCCACATGGAACCTCTGCAACAACCAAGCCAGTACCCTCCAAAGCAATTTGACTCCTCTCTGCCACCCCCTTTCCTGTGCTCCGTCTGTCTGGCAGGCCCTCCCAAAGACTACCTCCCTGGTGGTCAGTGCTGTCAGACACTAGCCTGAACTCCTAAGCTTCTCTGACACTCTACAACATGCCCCATACCTGGCCCAGAATCTATCTCCAGGAAATCTTTGCTAAAGGACAGTTGTTTGGGTGTAAGAATTCCCCTGGACTTGAACACTGTTACATCAATCATAGAGGCTACTGACTGAAGGCAGGGGTTGGGTGGGAAAGTAGGGGACAGCAAAAAGGGCCAACTTGGCAACGCAAAGGACAGGAACGCAAAGGACGACTGGGAACGCAAGCTGGATCCGGTGTTTGTAAGGGCAGGATGCTCCAGCCGTGGCTAGCCAGAGGCACAGGGTCCCGCGGTTTCATCCTCAGATGTGCCCCCTATCAGGCCAGGGTTACTTCTGGAAGCCAGGCAGGCAGGGAAATGACGGACTCAAACACAACAGTTGCCAATGGAAATGAAGGTCCATGGGAGCAGGAAATCCATATGTGAATGTGAAACCTGCCATTTTATTTTATTTACTTAATATATTCTTATTGATTTCAGAGAGGAAGGGAGAGGGTGAGAGAGAAACATCAATGATGAGAGAGAATCATTGATTGGCCGCCTCCTACATGCCCACTACTGGGGATCAAGCCAGCAGCCCAGGCAGGTGTCCTGACCGGGAATCAAACTGTGACCTCCTGGTTCATAGGTCCACACTCAACCACTGAGCCACCGCAGCCGGGCGAAACCTGCCATTTCTGATGCTGGCCCTTAATTCAAAACTAGCCAGAATGACAAAACACGTTCCAGTCCATTCATCCTATCTCTCAGTTCCAGACCATGAACCTCCTCCACCTGTTCCTACTTTTCCAGCACTCAACAACACCTCTCTGTGTGTGGAGCATGCCCAGTGACCTGTAACCAAATACAGGCCTGCCTGGCTGGGCCTGCGAGCCCGAGGCCTGCGGGTGGCGCAGGGGCTCCACACTGACGTTACCTTCATTGTGCTGAGCTCTCCGTCTCTCATCCCGGGGTGTTCTGGTTCCATCAATTTTCCTAGAAGAGGGATAAAATGGGCACGTGTTACCCCAGGCCCCATTGGTCCAAGCATTCATTACAAAGTCAGACTTGAAAATGACCTTTGCAAGACATAACTCCTATGTAGAAAGAAAGAGGAAATGATACTTTCTTTTTACTAAAGAAACGAAAACAGACCAAAAAATATACCAAGTGCCCACTGGGTGCTCAACGGCCTGACTTCTACTCCAGAAAACCTTTCCTTCCTTTGGCCCCACACCAGGCCCCCCCAGTGTCCCCTGCTTCTGGGCCCAGGTCTCCTGCACATACGGGGAGTAGGGATGGGTCCGAGGTGCAATCGTCCTTTGCGTTCCTGTCTGAAGCACGTCCTGGGGCGTCATCATGACATAGAACTGGCCTGTAGGGAAAGCCAGGTTAGTGCTAAAGCTGGGGGCGGAGTCAGAAATGGCTGGGGACTCCCTCCCTGCTAGGCCTGCTGCCTCCCCTGCCTTCCACCTCGGCCCCTTCCTCCCGTTACCTCCGGCCTGCAAGCTCTGGTCTGTGGTCTGTACCGACACAGCCGTGGTATCTCCCACACTGGACGCTGGGAAATAGGCAAATCGTGCCTCCCCACTGACAGCCTCAGCTGCTGGGCTGCCGCCATTGCTGAAGGGATTTTGGATTACAGCCTGGGGGGTAGGAGGACACAGAGGCCACCCTTAGCCACCTTGTTCCCCAAACCATCCCCTTGCTGCCCTGTTGGATGGCTACTGCATCCTCTATGGAGGGGGGGGGGGGGGACCCCTCTGTATCTACTACGCTGCCTATGTCTCAGATGGCCCTGGAACTTGCAGACACTCAGCCATCATTTGGCGAACCAACTGATTTTTACCTCTGAGAAAGAGACTTGCCTACTACCATGATCCCAAGCCTAAAGGAAGAAAAAACGATGTTCCAAAGATCTTGTCCAAGATTTCACTGTGCAGACCAGGAATTTAACCCACACAGCCGGACAGCCTGAAGGCAGCATCTGTGTTGCACACGCTCCACCCATTGGGACGCCCCCAAAATGGTCAGTGTCCCCTCTCCATCCCCCGCCCCAGGCATTGCTGAGGACCTACCAGTGGGAAGGGTGCTGCAGGACCTGGGGGCACAGAGGCAGCAGCAGGGCCGGGGCGCTGGGCCGCCCCATCCACACCCACCTGGGTCACCGCCTGCTGCCCCCCAGCAAAGGCAGCCGTCGACACGACGCTGACGGCGCCTGCGGCGTCGCCCTGGCCATCCAGCTGACCATCAGTCACCTGGACTACGCGGTATGTCACCTGCAGGGGGCGGCAGAGCAGCGAGACCAGCGCTAGGGCCCAGGCAGGGACCAGGTCCGAGCTCCTCCCAACCCGACCCTCCGCGGGCCCCTGGCTCCGGCCCCTCTCACCTGCCCTCCATTATTCTCTGTGCGGAACTGGTACTGGATGTTGTGGTCGCTGAACGCCGCCTGCTGGACGCTGGCGATAGCCACCGCCGTCTGCTCCTCCGCCCCAGGGCCGTCCCCGCCTACGGTCAAAGGAGGGTAGGGGCGACGGTCAGCGGTCGCGAGGGCCTGGGCACCCCCAGCGCCCGCCCCGGGCGCAGGCCGCAGCCCGGCGCCGCGCGAGCACTCACCCTCCTGCAGCTCGACGCCCTCCTCGGCCTCGGGTCCTTTGTCGTGGCTGCGGGCAGGGCGGGTAGAGGGGGTCAGGGCCGCCCGCGCCCCCGCCCCTCTGCTCAGGTGCAGGGCCCCCGTCCCGCCCGGCCCTTTCGGGGGCTGGGGCACCGCTGGGACCCGGGGCTGGGGCACTGGCACGATCCCCCTCCCTCGCGGCCTCCATTTTGAGCCGGGCCCGGCGGTCGCTCGGGATCATGGCGGCCCGCCCGCCAGGCCGAAGGGCCGGAGCGGGGCGCGCGGGGGCACGGCCGGCCGGCACCCTTACCTGGCGGCGGCAGCAGCGGTAGCCGAGGCAGCGGGATCCAGACCCGGGTCCAGCATGTCCATGGGGGGGTGGGGGCGGGGGGGGGCGCGGGGCCCGGGGGAGGGGAGGGGAGGGGTGGGGAGGGAGGGAGGGAGGGGAGGGGGCGGGCGGGCGGCCGGGGGGGCCCCGAGCCCGGCGCTCACGCCGCGCGGCAGGAGGGGACGGAGGAGACACGGGAGCCGCTCGCGCTGATCACGGGGACAAACAGTGGGGTCATGTGAGGAGGAGATGCCGCCGCCGCCGCGCTTTTCCTGCAGCCGCCGCCGCCGCCGCCTCCGCCCGCCCTCCTGCCGGCTCGCGGCGGCTCTGGGCTCCGGGACGCAGCGGCCGCCCCCCGCCCGCTGCACGCGGCCCTCGGGCCTCCTTCCCGGAGCCGCCGCCGCCGCCGCAACTTTTTTTTTTTTTTAATCCGGCCCGACCTGGACGGCCGCCGCCTCCTCTGGATCGCCGGCTCGAGCGTCAGCCGCCCGGCCTGGCCCAGTCCCGCGGCGGATCGCTGCGGTAGCGGCCGCCGCTTTCTATTTTTTCCTCCTTTTTTTTCCTCCTTTACTTGAGCTGCGCGCGCGCGGCGGCGGCAGCGCGATCCCGGGCCGACGCGCGGGGAGGGCAGCCCCCGGGGAACGCGCACGCTGTTTGTCTCCGGTGGCCGCGGGCGCGCGCCGGCCGGGTCTCGGCAGGGCGCAGGGTCGTCACCGCCCCCGGGTTGCCAGGCACTCGCCAGCGGGCCGCGGGTGGAACGCGGGCCCGGATGGAACGCCGGGGGACGAGGCGGGCCGCGGGGTTTGGAGACCGTAAAGTCGTCGAGGGGCGGGGTGGGGGGGGGGGTGCGTGTGAATGGAGTGGAACGGGAGTGGAGCGCGCACGCGCGCTCCCGTTTTGGCTAAAGTGCGCGGAGGCGGAGGCCCGGGGCGCATGCGCACGTCTGGACGGGGCTGGGGCGCGCACGCAGGACCGGGCGGAGCCAGCGGGGTACGTACTCCCGGCCTCGGCCTCGGGGAGCGGGAGGCGGCAGAGCGGCTTCTGCCCCTGGCGCCGGGCACAGGTACCAGGAGAGAAGGGGCTTGGGACCCTGTGCCGACACACAGGGCAGCTCTCCCAGGGCCCCACCTCACGCAACAAAACAAGCGCTTCCCTCCACGTTAGGCCTTGTGATCATATATTTTATTAGACTTAGAAGAATATCAACAGTTCCTCAAATTTAAAAAAAAGTACAAAACTACATACAAAACGTGAGATCAGACGACTAAACTTTCCCGACTCAGGGCCAAGGTCTGCAAAGGAGAAAAAGAAAAGGGTGTGAGCACATGACTGGAGAGGGTCCGGGGAGGGTCTGCAGGCCAGGGCAGGTTGTTCACTCACCTTCTTGAGCCTCCGCTCCCGTGAGGCCTGGGAGTCGGTCTCGGAGTAAGGGGGAGGCGCTGGAGGGTAGTAGGCGTCCTCTTCCTCCCGGTAAGGCCTCCTCTCCACTGGCCCCTTCCTCCTCAAGGCCTCTTCCAGAAGCCGACCATCATATTCGGGGTCCCTGGACCTCTCGTTCCGAGCATCCCGAGAGCGGTGAGAGCGGTTCCTAGGGTCAGCACCAGGGCGGTCTCTAGACCGGAAGTCATCGAAGTGGGGTTCCTGGGAGTGTGGAAAGCCCCTTGGGTCCTCTTGGTCGTAGAGGTCATCACGGCTGCGGCTTCGGGGGTGTGCATAAGCTCGGCCTCTCTTCCCACTACTTGGGGGAGACCTCCTCCCTGATTCAGCAGAGCCTGGCCGCGTGAGGTCATCCAGAGCATCCACAGAGCGAGCCCGGGGACGCCCGGCCCCCCAGCCACTCTTGGGCCGTTCTGCGAGGGGCTCTTGCTCCCATCTCCTTGGACTCCGAGGGGAGTGGCGACCCCATTCCTCATCCATTACTGGGGGGAGGGCAGGGCCGCGGGAAGGCCGCAATCTCCAGTCGTCTTCATGAAGGGAGGTGACTTCACTCATGGCTGTAGGGAAGGGACATGTCACTGACTGCTGGGAGGTCAGGACTTGATGCCAGGAGCTCTAGAGTCCAGCAGTGTTACCACTGGCTCATGCTCTCTACAGGGCCCTAGACTTCTCTCATCTGTTAAGGGATGATATGCAGTGTCCCATACAATTCTCACTGGCCATGGTAGGGAAGGAGGTACTATGTCCAGGATTTGCAAGCAAGCATCCTTGGGACGGGTAATCAGGGAGACATGTCCCACCCCCCACCTCTGCAACCCCTCAAACTCCAAGGTTCCTCACCCCTCTCTACACGGCTGCTGGGGGGCCCAGGTCGAGAAGGGTCAAAGTTGGCCAGTTCTTTCTCCATGTAGTACAGGACTCGCATAGAGTCATCCTGCTGGCTGGCCTGAATTCTGTAGCCACTGCGGACTTCTGGAGACAGGAGATGGAGGTGATCAGTTTGGGTGCTGACCCAGTCCCCCTCCCTTACAGGCATGTTCAGCTTAGTAGCACTTGGTTCTTACCAGAGGTCACACTGCTGTCTGCATCACGAAGCAGGGGTACCTGGGAGCTACAGCCACCTACTGGGGGAGACTGACTGTCAGTGGCTGCTCCCCTGGAGCAAAGTCCTGCATTCCCAGCCCCCTTCCCCTGCCCCTAGTCCCACACTCAGTGCCCAAATGCCCAGCCAATCCCTGCCCTAGTTGCCCCTGGCTCCCCCAGACCTCACCTGAGCTATTCTTGTCGAAGTCTCCAGCATATCCATTGTAGACAGTGCCCATAGGAATCATGGCTGCCGGGGGTGGGGTCTTGGCAGGAGAAAGGTAAGCATAGGTGCTAGGGGCGTAGATGCTCGGGACACCTGAGGTGGCTGCTTTGCCAGCAGCATACACTGGTAAGACACACAAAGCATGAGATGGTGGCCAGGAGCCATACTGCCCTTCCCTATGATAACAGGACCAGAGGGACAGGTGCCTCGACCTTCTCCCCATCCCCAGTTGTGGAGCCTCCCTGGGGGCTTGGTTTCTGTAGGTCCATCATCATTGAGTCCACTCCTCCTGTGTGATTCCTCACGGAGCTTCGAGGACAGGGGTGCACACCGCAGCCTGCAGCCCCAGTCTGGCAGGACATGTTTACGTTAGCAGGGATGGTTTATCAACATTTGTCGAGGTTTTACATAAAATCCCAACTCTCTAGCCACCTTCCCAGAAGATGGGGCCACCTGGGGCCTGCATTCTCAGAGCAAGGGGAGAAGATGCCCCTTTAGATAAACCCATGAGCTGGATCCACAGGCCAAAACATTCCAGTTGGCAGCTGAGTCCCAGCTTTAGAAAACAAATCATCTAGGGGTAGGGGAATCCCGTGCCTGCTCCCCTCTCAGGCCTGCTGGATCCTCCCCATGGAATCTTCCAGACCTCGATGTCATGGGGATTATCTCCAGTGTTTTCAACTTCTGGGCTGTACCCACTTACTCCGCCTTCACTCCTCCTGGTTCTAGGCTTGACAGCTCAAGGGCAAATCCTCCCGCTGCCTTCCTCCCCAGGCCAGAGGCTGGGTTCTGGTGGCTGCTCTTGCAGCACAGTCACTGTGCCTAGGCAAGTTGTCTCTTCCCTGGGCCTCTTAACAAGAAAATGGGGCGGGGCGGGGGGGTGGGGAGGGGTAGGGAGTAGGGCGTGGAGATAGGCTCAGAAAGGTCCCTTCACTCTTGATTCAGTTGGGAAGCAAAAGGCTCAGTGGTCTCCCCAGTAGCTCAGGTGATTGGCTGCTTTATAATTTGCTGTGGGGTTTGCTGCTTTCAGATGGCCCAGGAGGCTGTGGCTGTCACTATGGCTGTGGAGTAATGCAGCTTCTGGTAGGGAATTAATGGGGCCTCCATTTGGGATAAGAGGGATTCAGAATGGAGAGAATTTGCAGTCCTGGCCCCAGCCCTAACCTAATTTGTGATATAACTGCAAATTTGGTTATAGCCCTTGGGAGTCCTTTTCCAGCTGTGAAATGGACTAACATCCACCAGGTAAGCCAGAAGCTCTCAACTAAAAATGACAAGAAAGGTGATAGCATAAGTCCCCAAAGAGCAGCCAATTTTTTTCCAGGGAGTGATATTTTGAGGAACCAGTTTGCCCACCACTGAGCCCAGTGACCATAGAATTAGTCGGCATGGAGTGAGTCACAGCCCTGTGTGCTAGGGACGCTCACAGTCTTCCCTTAATGCTCACGACACCCCCTGAGGCAGGAGAAACTGCTCTGAGGTGTGAGTGGCAGGCCTCTGATTTGCTCTCTGGCCCTCGGTCACCGCCGAAGCCGACAGCAGCGATGTCCAATGGCTCGTGGGCATGGAACACTTTATGTAGGCCGAATCCTGCACGAAATGCGGCACACACGTTTCCCACATTCACCCTGTACAGAGGGCTCTGCCACAGTCCCATTTTACAGAAGAGGAGACGAAATGAGGGGAATTTACTGGGCTTCCAAGCAGGTAAGGAGGCAAGCCAGGCCTCAAACCTCCACCTTAAAAAACCGCTCGTGATTCAACTTTTAACGCAGCTTGGACTGTGTGATACTGGAATCATGTGTATAAGCTTTAAATTAAGTACACAAACATACATCGGTCTGGAGTACACGCGCCATTCTCTCCATCACCTGTTCACTACTGGCCTAGAAATGGGCAGGTGCGTGAGGAGCAGGTCCGTCCCTCTTTTGGTCTCACGTTCTAGGTGCTCCTCATGTGTAAAGTTATTTTTTTCTAGCTGTCAAGGTCATCTGTTCATCAACCAAAGATACAGTGAACTTTGCAATGATAAAGGAGAAGGTGGGAGTGTTGAACTTACTAGGGACTAGTAGAGAAGTATGCTTTCATGGCCTATTTTCAGTGCAAGAGACTAGATACACATAGGTATGACTGAAAGTGGCCCACAGAAATGTCCATGTCAAAGTTGGTGAAAACTGCAAAACAACTGAGTGCAGAGGTGCTGGTTTACCCGGGCAGTCCCTGCAGGGGCAATGGGGCAGCGGGAGGAGGGACTCCCTTCCTTCCTTCCTTCCTTCCCCTCCTGTTTTGTTTGCTTCCTTCCCCACTTCCATTCCCAGCTCTCCAGGTGCCTGCCACTCTTGTGCTAGACATGTCTTTAAAAATAGTGCCCTATAAAATCCAAATGGTTGTGTGGATGAGGTTTTTTAATTTGCCTTAATTGTGTGATGCTATAAACCTCGTTTGGTTTCTTACCTTTTTCACTTAAGAGTTTGTTTCTAAAGGGAGATTTACTCTCTAGTGACTGTTTCGTACTATTTGAGTTTTTCTTACCATGCATGTAGATTATACTTTCAAAAAGAAAAACTCAAAGGAAGAATCAAAATACATGGAAAGTTGAAATACATAAATAAAAATCTATACCTGCTGGTCCTCCTTGACCCGCTTTCTCCCCCATTGCTCACCTCATAGCCTCCAGACCAGTCGCACCTCCTCCCCTTGGACCCAGGCAAGTTGCTGAAGGGGGGCGGTCACTCCAGGGGCACTCACAGGCCTCTGGGCAGCAGCACTTGTCTGGGCAGCAGGGGCACCTGACGTAACAGCAGCAGGTGTGCGGGCAGCACTGACACCAGCAGATGCCCAGGAGGAGGAAGACAAGGAAGACAGCGAGGCAGACAACAACCACGAACAGCCAGTCTGCAGAGAGAGGGGAGCAGGCCCTGAGCCAGGAGGCCTGGGTGGGAGCGGGGACACAGCAGGGCAGTGCAGAGACGGGCGGGCGAAGCTATCTGCAAAGCTTGTCAGGGAAGCTGTAGCCCTTGCTGGAGTCTCCATGCCAGAAGCTGCCCAACTCGTCTGCAGCTCGGGCCAATCCCAAAGGAACTCGCGCTGGACTCGGCAGGGCAAGGCAGAAGAGGAGAGGTGACAGCAAGCCCGGCTGTAGCCTCAGGGACAGAGAGCCCGCTGCCCAGATCCCAAACCCCAGAAGAACACTATAGGCACCAGTCACGGGAGCCTCCTGCCTACACCCCAGGCCCCCCCTCACTCTGCCCACCCCATCCCTGCCCACCCCAAAGCCCAGAGCCAGGTCACTAGATGCCATGAGTTGGAGTCAGGCAAGGTTAGGGGGGGTCCACAGCGAGCGGCATTTAGGGTGGGGAGAATACTTAGAAGCAGTAAGTGGTGTGTAAGGGCCTCCACCCCCATACCTTCCATGGGCCCCGCCTGAAAACCAGGTAAGAGCTCAGCCACCCCCGAGGTCCTGCCTGGAGGGACAAAAGAGAGACATATTATGCTGGCAAGAGCCAGCCCAGGCTGCCCCTCCCCAGACGCCCAGCTCCAGGCTTACCAGGTGAAGGTGTGCCTGGAAGCATCGGATAGGTTGGTGGCCTAGGAGGGTCATAGCACTTGGCTCCTGCCCTCACCCGACCCCCCACCCACATGGGTGCTGTTTTCCAGAAGGCTTCCATCACATAATTTACCCTCTCTTGTGCCTCAGGGGATTCTGTTGCCCAAAAGGGTCCCCGTACATTTCCCATGGGCTCTGAGGGTGTGAACTGAATTTGAGCACTTCGTCTTTTCCACATACATGGGTCCTACCGCCCCAAAGGGTTGCATCCCATGTGATAAGGACAGTCCTGGTCCATGCAGCATAATAGGGCCCTTGAAAATATTTTTATTTTTAAATCGGAAGAAAATATATAATAATATCAAATATATAACAACAAATGGTTTTTATAGCAAGGTAATCATATATAAATGTATATATATGTATATATGTGTGTGTATCTATATATATATATATTATATCTTTTTTTTAATGCAGAGGAAAAGGCCCATGAAGGCAAAAGTGCCTACAGCCCTAAAAGTTAGTGTGGCCTTGGTTCTTTAGTCCATGAGGGTCCCATCTCGGCCCATGCATTCTGTCCCATCTGCAAGTCTTATGGCCCAGCTAGTGCCTTGCCTCAGGCGCCATCAGTGATGTGTGCCCACAAGCATATCGCAGGGGCATCTATACACCCAGCTCTCCGCCAACCAACCTCTATCCAGAGCTCATACACTCCGTGCCACGTGCCCCATTGAGGGGCTTTCCACCATCCAAACCAGCAGTTCTCAAAGTGTGGTCCTGTCCCCAAAGCCAAACTAATTTTCATAACACGAAGCCATTATTTGCCTTTTTCGCTCTCATTGTGTCATGGGTGTACAGTGGAGCTGTCCGGAGGCTGTGTAACATGTGATGACACATCATCACTTTGATGGTAATGGACTATGTCCTTGTGTATCTTGCTTTAAAAATTTTCCAGTTTCAATCTCTACGATGTTAACCAACTATACATATAACCCACAGAAACATACACAAAAACTCTTTTGAGATCCTCAGTAATTTTTCAGGGAGTAAGTAGGTCCTGAGACTGCATTTTGAGAACTGCTAATGCAGACTGTACATTTTACCAAGCACAAGCAGGGGTTCTCTAGGTCACTGGTGCATGCATTCTGTCACCCACATGTGAACTGTCACATGGTCTGAGCACCCTGCAGCATGCTCCCTCATCATGTGTGCTCATTCACACATGTGTTTCCTTGTATCATGCATATGATGGCAGTGTGTAGCCCAGCAGCATTTCACATATAGCACGTCACACGAGACTATATGTGTTGGCTGAGAATAGAGCATCTGGCTAATGGCAACCTCCCTTCCACACAAGGTAGAGGGGCCTCATGGCCAAACAGGGGCTACTGGTGGCTACCCCACCCTGTACCTGGGCATCTGGAGGGGCCTGGCCTGAGGGAAGCACTCACTGTATAAGCCACAAAATGCCATCCCAGCAGGCAGAGGGCAAGGTTCCTGTGCTTTGGCAAGGGCCTCTGGGGTCAGAGTGGCCCTGGAGATGTGACAGAAGGTGGGTCCAGCTCGCTCTCAATTACACACACCATCAACCCTCCTCACTAACTGCCAACCAACTCTGACCATTTCTGTATTTTTAAAAAATGGGCCAAGAAGAGATCTGGTCCCCCATTCTTTCCGCTCTTAGTTTGGCTGTGGCTCACCTGAAATGTTGTGGGGGGAGGGAGTCTGCCTAGGGTGCAAGGCACAGGTAAGCCCAAGTGACTGATGGTGCCATGTGGGGAGAGCAAAGCAGGCGACAGAGCCCAGAGAGTGAGCTGGAGGACAGGGAGACATGCAGAAGTGGGAGAAGAGGCCCCTCTCCCCTCCCCTCCCCTCCCTCCCCTCCCCTCCCCTCCCCTCCCCAACCCTCCCTAGACCCTCAGGGCCCAGCCCACTCACCCAGGACGATGAGCTCTGCGTAGGCCTCGTTGTTCCCCTGGAGGTCCTGGGCTGAGACCACAGAGCAGTAATACACACCACTGTCCCCCCACGCCGTCTGGTCAAAGGTCAGGTCAGCATCTGTACCGAGAGGAGAGTGTGAAGCCACTGTGGGGGAGGCCAGGGCCTCCCACCACGGAGACATCAGGGAATGGGGCTGCAGGTGCGCAGACAGTTCAGACCAGGCAGTGCTTCCTCCTAGGCTCTGCACTAAACACCTGACATGGGGTGTTCCAAGAAACCTGTGAGGTGGGCAGTGTTACCTTTCCCGCTTCATAGGTGAGATGACCTGACCCGCCCAAAGTTGTCCAGCTCATCAGTGGCCTCGACTCCAGAGCCAGCAATTCAGACTTAACAGCTATTTTCTCTACCTCTCACAGCAAAAGTTACTGCCCCCAACATGAACTACCAGGGAGCCTGGTGAAGGCCCAGGGTAAGGAAGCAGAGGTAAGTAGCTCAGATTCTAGGAATCAGAATACGTGTAGGCATGAGAAGAAATGGGGTGTGTGTGTGTGTGTGTGAGGGAGAAAGACCTGGACCGTCCCAGTTCCCTAGTCCATCCACCCGTCAGCCCCCACAATCCAGGTCAGGCCCAGGGCTTGGGGACGCTCAGGTATGAAGCTGCTCAGGGCAAGGAGCCTGTTAATTACACCAATAATTAAAGTCCGTCAGCATTTCCAGGTTCCTCTCCATGCCTCAGGCCCTAATTAGTTAAATCCCTTCAGGTATGCACCAGTGTGGGGCAGGGTGGGACCCAGCTGGCAACAGGAACACGCCACAGCCACCAGCCAGTTTCTTCCCAAAAGCTCTGGCGCTCGGGCCTCCGAGGACTTGCCTGCCACACCGCCCCATGTACCCGCTGCCCTTCTCCACGACAGCCGAGGGCAGTAACTGTGTGCCCGTCTGCAGCACCTGGCACTCACCAGGGCATCAGCCACTTCCAAAGAAATGAAATAGAACCGGAGCCTTCCTCCTTTGGAAAGAAGAGCTCACATCCATAGACCCTCCTTTCAGTGATGTCTACCTCCACCACTCCAAAAGCCTTACCCTGGCCCACAGGCCCTTGGTATGATCTGGCTCCTGGACACACCGGCCTCACCCCCACCAATCTCCTTCACTCACTACTCTGGCCTCCTCACTGGGCCCGGCATGCTGGCCCACACCTGCCTCTGCTTGCACCCGTGCTAGTACTTCTGCCTGGCACTGTGTTCTCGGACCCTGGCAGGGCTGGTTCCATTCTACTGGCACAGCTCCCCCACCCCACTGCTACACTGTATCAGCTAGCTTAGAGGCCGGGCACTCCGGACCCTACCCAGGAGAATGTGAGCTCCCCACAAGCAGAACCTGCTCTCAGTCACTGCTGAGTCCCGGGCGCCTGACACAGGGGGACGGGGAAATGAACCCCTTCCCTCCTAGCGCTGACCTCCCTTAGCTTTTGTAGTCTGTTCCAGCAGTCTAGGCGCCTGGTTTTATTCACATATGCCCTCAATACATTCAGCATTTCACATAATTACTGAAAGCATCCTATGTTCCAGGCAGTATCTGAGGCACGTGGTATCCTCGACAGCAACAGTTCTCAAAGTGTGATCCGTGGGTCCTGTGGTTCCCCAAGACCTTTTCAGAGGATCCCAGAGGTCAAAGTTACTTGCATAATAATACTACGATGTTATCTGCCTTTTTCACTTAATCTCTGAACGTACTGTGGAGGATTCCAGAGGCTATATGACACATGCTATCACAGTTTCTACTCAGCCAGACTTCAAGGAGATGAGCAAAATTATAAAGCAACGATGCAACTTTCATTCAAGTATGTTATCCATATTAATTTATGAAGAGTTTATCAGCTTAATATTTTTTTAAACTTCTGTTTGCTAGCTATAAAAACAAAATTCTTTGAGGATCTCAGTAATGAATAGTGTAGAGGCCCTAGCCCTAGCCGGTTTGGCTCAGTGGATAGGGTGTCAGCCCTCAGACTGAAGGGTCCCAGGTTCAATTCCGGTCAAGGGCACATACCTGGGTTGCAGGTTCAATCCCCGCCCCCCCCCCCAACCCCCAATCAGGGCGCAAGCAAGAGGCAACCAATGTGTCTCTCTCACATCGATGTTTCTCTCTCTCCCCGCCCCCTTCCACTCTCTCTAAAAATCAAAGGAAAAATATCCTCAGATGAGGATTAACAACAACAACAAAGTACAGAGGCCCTAAAACTAACAGTTTGAGAACCACTGCTATGGACCACAGATATAAACCCCTGCCCTTAGAGCAGACCTTCACTGGGAGAGACAGTAAAAAAAGTTAATACATGGCATGTCAGATGGTGGTAAGCAATACAGAGAAAGACAATCAGGCAAGACAGAGAGTGCCAGTGTGGAGGAGGGGGCTGTGCAAGTTTAAGCAGGGTGACCTTCGGAGCAGACATGAAGGAGTGGGGGACACGGCACCCCTCCATGGTCATGTATCTAGCCACCAATTACCGAGTTTCTGCTATGTGCTGGGTTCCTTGGCACATATTCTTTCACTGGATCCTCATAAAACTCTTAACTACATTCTCCCAAACTTTCTGGACTCTCCAGAACACCATCATTTCCCCAGCCTATCTTTTAAACCAGACACCTCTCCAAACCTGAGCTCCAGGACAGGTCCCTGCCCAACACCGCAGAGGGCGACAGGAACCCCAGGCCGCGGTAAAAGCTAATGGCCAGGAGATGAAATCTGGGCTCCTGTGGCCCAGACCCGGGCCTGGATGTGTTTTGTTTGGCTCGCATGATGTTTCTAAAAACCCACAAAAAAATATGGATTTACAGCTTCTTTTGATCAATTCTAAGGCCGGGGCCCACCTCCTTCCTGCCAGGCGCGCCCTGTTCCCGGCCTGTAGTGTCTGGTCCTGGACACCCGGGGCTGGGCATTACTCCCAAGTGTTTTAGGTACAGGGAGAAGGTGCTGGTACCCAGTGGGGAACAGAAGCTGAGCCCCCTCCACACCTCTGAGCCTCCGGTTCCGCATCAGCACACAGCAGACAGGGCCCTTACAATCTCGGGGGCCCCGTGGGCTCTCTGGTCATGTTACTGAGTGGGGAGGGTGACACACGGACCCCACCTCACCCACAGGAGCGAAGAATGGGAGGCAGTGGGGCCCCACTGAGCTGGGACTCTGAGGTGAACTAACATTGCAGTTTGCCCAGAACCACTTTCACTTAAAACCTGATGCTGGTGACCCCTTGGGACACCACAGGAAAGTCCACTTTTCTCTCATTTCAAGGCTGAAATGGAGGAAGCTCCTATGGCTACTGGGTTTCCTGAGAGGATGTAGATACAATGGATGCTCACAGCCTACATCAAACATGGGCCGGATCAAGGCCGCTTGAGAGACCTGGGCCTGTGAGGCCTCCAGAGCATGAAGAATCTGCCCCAGCTGGAGCCTGAGGGCCACTCTGGAGTTTTGGACGCAGCAGAGGCATGATTCCAGCCAGCCTTCAAGGGCACTCTCAGTCCCTGGGCTGTCCCAGCTGGTCCTGGCGGGAGGGGGAAAGGAACGGGACAGGTTAACCCCCAAGAAGCCCTTTGACCTCAAGAACAGCAGGATGCTTTGGGCTGAACTGCCCATGGAAATTCAGGGCAAGTAGGTCTGGTCTCTCCTAGAAACAGGACTGACAGGCTCAGTCCCTGGAACCTTGCCTTTCGTCCATGGTCTACGGAGCGCGGGAAGGCGTGTGCACCGGCCCTGGTCTCCTGGGGTCTGCAAAGGAACACTCCCTTCACTCCTCTGCCCCCATGCCCAAGACTAAAACTTTAATCTTGTTTTAAGACAGTAAAAGGATAAATCCATTAAATGGGTAAGCCTTCACCCCTCACCCACGGCTTCCCATCACCTTCCTCTCTGCCTTCTAGATTCTTTTTTTTTTTTTTTTAATGTTTTTATTGATTTCAGAGAGGAAGGAAGAGGGAGAGATAGAAACATCAATGAGAGAGAATCATTGGTCAGCTGCCTCTTGCACACCCCCCACTGGGGATTAAGCCCACACAACCTGGGCATGTGCCCTTGACCGGAATCAAACCTGGGACCTTTTAGTTCGCAGGCCGATGCTCTACCCACTGAGCCAAACCTGCTAGGGCTGCTTTCTAGATTCTTTAGGACCCAGTCCCAGTCCCTCCTCAAATCACATCTGTTGAGTTCTTAAGGTGTGCACTCCAGATAGCACAACACCCAGGTCTGTTTTATTGTAGCACTTAGTACTCTCTAATATTCTCTTACCCTTCATCTGATGTTTACTATCTACCTCACCCCACTAGCCCGTCACCTCCGTGAGGCAGGGATGTCAGATGTCCTGATCACCTCCCCACCCCCAGTGCCCAGCACTCAGTAAATGCTCGATAAATACCATCTGAACAGATAAATGAAAGAACTCCCCACCAGCCCTTCCTGAGTCCCAACAGGCACTTCCCATCATTAGGCAGAACTAAGCTTATGGAAAAGGGATCCCAGGGCTGCGTGGGTTAAAATCCCGGCTCCGGCTCTGTGTGCTCAGGTGAGCTACTTAACCTCTCTGTGCCTCAGTTTCCGAGTGGAAAAGGTGGACGTAAGGACTCCGTGGGAGAATGTGTAATGCCCTGGCAAGTCATAGACCTTCTCCATTAAAATCTCTCACCCCACCCTGGCCAAGCAAAGGAGTTACCAGCTGAGAGACTAGACCCAAAGAGGCTGACTTAGAATCGCAGCTCTGTTACCAGCTGTGTGCCCCTGTACAAGTCACTTTGCCTCTCTGGGCCCCTGTAAAATGACAGTAGCAGAATCTACTCACACAATTGTGGGGTCTAAATAAATAAATGAGTTAATCCCCATAAACCTGGAAATACAGCCTGGCACATAGGAGGGCCTTTATAAGTTGTTACTTACAGAAATGTTACTTACTATTACTGGTAATATTAGTATTATCGAACCCTGCCTCTCTCTCCATCACCCACTCTTCGTTATTTCCAAGCACGTGATAGTATGTGTTGTATTTATCTTGTCTCCCTCACTGGATTGCGAGCTCCACAAGGGAAAGAATTTAATCATTTTCTTTACTGCTGTATTTCCAAGGCACCAAACAACACCTGGTGTCTGCTAGGTGCTCATTAAATCTTTGCTGTTAAAATAAAGGAATGGATGGAAGGAAGGAAGGAAGGAAGGAAGGAAGGAAGGAAGGAAGGAAGGAAGGAAGGAAGGAAAGAAGGGTCCTCCCTTTGTCAGTCATTTCAGACACCGATGCTAATGCGCATCCAAGTGGGGACTCCAGGTTGCACACAAGGGCGCCTGCACAAGCCGTCCCCAGCCCCATCCCCTGCTTCTCCCTCGCCCCACCCAACATACTTCCTGTTATGGTGATCCTCCGGCCCTGGTAGTAGTCTCCCAGGGTCACAGCATTGCCCTGCTTAGTGGCCACGACCCTGACAGTGCGCGCACTGTCCTGACACTCCACGTAGGGGTTGTAGCCCGGGTTACCAGCTGCCAGCTGGGCATTGAGCTGGTTGTCCGCACTGGCTGGAGAAAAGGCATCAGCGATGCGGTCCCGGCAGAAGGACTTGTACTTCCAGATCACGATGGGTGCTGTGGGGGTCGTGGTCAGCTGGTAGGTGCAGGGCAGGGTCACGGGCTGGAAGAGGATCACCACGTGGTAGGGGTCTGACACAGTCACTTGGATGGCACTGGCAGGAGCTGAGGGGCAAGAGGAGAGTCAGGAGGGACCACTATGCACAGTTGCTTCCGCAAAAAATAAGCAACAACCTTTGTCACCAACTTGACACTTACAAGTGTATGGTTTTACAGGGAGCCTGGCACATACTGTCCCTTAATCCTCAGGGCTGGCGAGGCAGCTCGGATAACCATACCCATTTTACAGACCCATGGGGCTGAAGTGACAGGTGCAGAGTCAGATGGCCAGACTTCTTGGGACATCCTGTCCACCTCTCATCCCGGAGTGCGTCCTCTGAACCACACGGGCCCCTCTTCCCTCGCCCCATTCTCTTGCAGAAAGGGCTCCTCTCTGCGGCCCATACAGGCAACTGCTCAAGTGCTGGAGGCCCCACCTCAAAACCATTGTTCCAAAGTACCCCAACTTTTGTGGGCTGGAGGGTTAATTTTGGAGTTGTTCGACTGAACTGCTTTGTCATGGAGTAGCTAAAGCCCAGCCATGTCTCCATCAGCCTCCCACCTCACCCTGCCCAAAGCCATTTCAAATACTGAACATGCCAGAAGTGCCTGCAGAAAGATAACCCCCCCCCACGCCCCCACCCAAACAAACATTCGATCCAGCGAAACCTTGCCAGCAGAAGATGGTTTCAAACCAAGTCCTTCTAGAAGTCCATCCGATCGGACCCTTACGCACAGATACTTCGAGCCTGAGGGGCATGGGTGGGGAGTGCCCAATCCCACGCCCACCAGAAGCCTGGGCAACTGTGTCTTCAGCCCGAGCGCCCGCTCCCCACGGCCCTAGGGCTTCGAAATGTCCGCGTGCGCTCCGCTCTCCTTCCCGGCCTTCCCCGCAGATGGGGTGGTCCCTTCGCCCCTGCCCTGACAAAGAGTCCCATTCTCCCGGCCGCTCCAGGGTTTTCGGTCCGGGAGTTTCACTTCCTGCTATCCCCGACAAGGGCGTGGGGCCGCTTCCAGCGCGAATGGGGGAATTCCCCGCACACCGGGACTCAGGGGATCTCGGAGACCCCGGGGATCGGAAGGTCCCGGTCTTTCCGATTCCCCTCCCCCAGCTCTCCTGCCTCCTCGGAGGGGGAGAACTTCATTCATCCCGTTTCTGTAATGCCCTCCCGCCCTTCCGCGGCACCCGGGGGGCCCCGTTCTCCGTACCTGTGCACAAAGTGCCAAGAGAGAGCCACATAAAGACGGCCGCGCCCCAGCCCGGCGTGCCTGGGTCGGAGCCCGAGCACCCAGCTCCGGGCGCGAGCCCTTGGCGCCATCGCGGCCGTCTGGGCACGTCCGGTCCGCGCGTCCCCTGCTGGGTACCCGGAGGGTAGGGGGCGCGGCGCGCACCAAGGCTGGGGCGGGGGGTACGTGCTCCTCCCCTTCCCAGTTCCGTTCTTTGTCCCTATTCCAAGCCCACCCTGCCCGGTTCTAGGGATTTAAGGAGCGGAAACGGCGTGGATGAAGAACACTTCCAGCTTTCTTGGAGAAACTTGCTTGACTCACTGTGTTCCTCCTAGCCACTCCACCCCCTGTGCGCTCTGGGGAATGGATCGGCCCAGGTACACAGAGTGAGAAGAGAGGGTTGGGCCAGGGGGTGGGCGGTGAAAGGGGCTCCTCCACCTCCCCGCCCGGAAGTGGGCTGGCCCAGGTGCGCGCTGGCCCTTAGGGTCGGAACCAAGTGACCGCCCGCCGGGAGCGCGCCTGTAGACCTGGGATCCTGCCCGGCCCCCTTCTGCTCGGGCGGAGGGTGACTCACGAGAACTGAGACTCAGCTGGGGTGACTCACCTGTGGAGGGGGCAGGATCCCTGTGCGCACCTGTTCCTTCTCTCCCCTCTCCCAGGCTGGCGATGGACCCGCCTGGATACACCCTGCAAGGCGGGACGAGTGAGTCCCGGTGGGCGAGTTGCTCTTGCGTCTTTCACTTCGTTTTTTAAAATTTACTGATTGATTTGAGAGAGAGGATAAGAGAGAGGGGGGGGGGGGGGGCGGGGGAATAACATCGGTTTGTTGTTCCAGTTACATGTGCATTCTTTGGTTGATTCTTGTTGGTGCCCTGACTGGGGATCAGAGGGTTTGGGGACGCCGCTCTAACCAACTGACCTGCCTGGCCAGTGCCACGCCTTTTAACATACTGCGTGTGACTTTAAAAAGCAAGTGAGGTTCCTGAAAGGGACGCTCTACCCCTTTTGGGAAGCCCCAGGGAATCAGGCCCAGGAGGAGTTGGAATTCTACTTCCGAAGTTTTCTCCGCCCCCCTCCCTTCCCATCTCATCGTTTGGCCCCGGGTGCATCGCTTGCCCCAAGTCAGGCCTCCGGAAACCCGGGCTCTCAAAGGGGCCCAGCGGAGGCGCAGGACTAGAGACGGGTTTTCGGCTAAGATTCCCCAAGAACTAGACCACCTGCGCGCTAGGGCGGAGCGGGGCGAGGCCACCCGAGCGCGGGGTGCTCAGCGCGGCTCTGCTGCCCCACGATGGCGGGTAGGGGAAGCGCGTCCTGGGAAACACTGCGCTTCCTACCAGACGCTGGAGATCCCTAACTGGCTGGCCCTGGCGGTGACCAGGGATGTTTTGTTTTTAACGTTGTTAAAACTCAAGTAGGATCGCGTACCTCTGCTCAAAACCTCCCTGTGGCTCCCCCTCCCAGCAGAAACCAAAATACTTAACTGTGGCCAGCTCCCTCTCTGACCTCACCCCCACCCCCTCTCACTCAGTCACCCTGGCCTCCCCTATTCCGGAATGTGTCTCTCCCACTCCCCCTCGGGCCCATTGCCCTCTGCTGGGACGCCCTTATGGAAGGTGGCCACATGATCCGCCACCTCCTTTAGGGCTTCACTTAAAGGTCACCTTTGCAGTGACCTCTCCCCTGGCCACTTTATGTGAAATTTCAAGATCCTTTCCCAACTTTCACATCCACTTTATAAAAAACATATTTTTTGTGGTAAAAATACACATACCAAAATATGTATGTACTAGAGGCCCGGTGCACAAAATTCGTGCACGGGGAGTG
The DNA here is from genome assembly GCF_027574615.1 of Eptesicus fuscus. Classification (NCBI taxonomy): domain Eukaryota; kingdom Metazoa; phylum Chordata; class Mammalia; order Chiroptera; family Vespertilionidae; genus Eptesicus; species Eptesicus fuscus. Next base: position 20,684,798 of record NC_072493.1, read on the forward strand.
GGGGTGTGTCCCTTAGCCCAGCCTGCACCCTCTCCAATCTGGGACCTCTCAAGAGATGTCCGACTGCCTGTTTAAGCCCAAACCCACCGGGATCTGGCCTAAACGGGCAGTCGGACATCCCTCTCACAATCCAGGACTACTGGCTCCCAACCGCTCATCTGCCTGCCAGCCTGATCACCCCCTAACCACGCCCCTGCCAGCCTGATGGACACCTAACTGCTCCCCTGCTGGCCCAATTGCCCCTAACTGTCCTCCCCTACAGGCCTGGTTGCCCCCAACTGCCCTCCCCTGCTGGCCTAGGTAACCCCTAACTACCCTTCCTTGCCAGCCTGGTCACCCCTAACTGTCCTCCCCTGCAGGCCTGGTTGCCCCCAACTGCCCTCCCCTGCAGGCCTGGTCCCCCCAAACTGCCCTCCCCTGTAGGCCTGGTTCCCCTTGCCCCCCCCACAAAATGCCCTCCCCTGCAGGCCTGGTCCCCTGCAACTGCTCTCCCCTGCAGGCCTGGTCCCCCGCAACTGCCCTCCCCTGTAGGCCTGGTCCCTCCCAACTGCCCTCCCCTGCAGGCCTGGTCCCCCCAACTGCCCTCCCCAGCAACCCAGGATGCCAAGCCTTTCCGTCCATATCCCGCTCAGCTCTCCCATCAGGCTTGGTGTCCTGGATCGCTGGAGCAATCCAGGATGACAAGCCTTCCCACCCATCTCCCGCTCTGCTCTGGGGTGATCCAGGACACCAAGCCTTTCCCCCACTCTCCCGCTCAGCCTTCCCCCCACTCTCCCAGTCGTTGGGGCGACCCAGGATGCCAAGCCTTCCAGCCCATCTCCTGCTCTGTTCTCCTGTCAGGCTTGGCCTTCCCGCCCATCTCCCGCTCTGCTCTGGGGCAATCCAGGATGCCAAGCCTTCCCCACACTCTCCCGCTCAGCCTTCCCCCCACTCTCCCAGTCGCTGGGGCGACCCAGGACACCAAGCATATTCCCTCCTTATTGGCTGTGGACGCGGCCATTTTATTGTGAAGTGACAGTTAATTTGCATATTACTCTTTTATTAGATAGGATCATTTTAACCATTTGTAAGTGCACAATTCAGCATTAATTACATTCACAGTGTGTACTCATCACCACTATACAGGTATGTTCATCACCCTAAACTTTTTCATCATCCCCAATATAAGCTATGTACCAATTAAACAATACCTCTTCATCCTACCTGTCTCCATACCCTGGTTATCTCTGTATTCTATTTTCTTTATCAAATTGCTTATTCTAGGTACCTCATATAAGTGGAATCATATAACATTTGTCCTTCTGTGTCTGGCTTATCCACTAAGCATAAAGCTTTTAAGTCCATCCATGTTGTAGTATATATCACAAAGCTTCGTTCCTTTTTATGGCTAATAGTATGGCTAAATGTGTATGTATGCCACCTTTTGTGTATCCATTTATTTGTTGTTAGACACCTGGGTTGTTTTCACCTTTTGGTTATTTATTGTAAGTAATGCTGCAGTGAGTTTTGCTGTACAGATGTCTGCTTTTATTTATTTATTTATTTATTTATTTATTTATTTATTTATTTTGGATATATACCTAGGAGTGGAATTCCTATATCATATCTGTAGGGGAGCTCAGAGATGCAGTATGTCTCCAGCAGTAAAGGTGTCTGGGAAATGTTGGACGCTCTGTTTAACTTTCTGTGACTGTTTAACTCTCTGTAGACTCAGATTTGGCTGACTCCCCAGAAAGCAGTACTGCCACCCAAAGATAAATGTCAGACCCCAGGAAGAAGGGAGCTGATGAATATCTGGAGTGAGGATAATTGCCTGCTGTTATCTGCCAACTTAGAAATGCATTATTCTTTCTGGTAGTCTAGGTGACTACCCACCATGTGGTTTTACTATTCAATCTCCTATATAAAAATGAAAGTAGGGACATTAATATTAATCTGATAAAGGGTATTATAGAAAATCCACAACTAACATCATACTCAATAGTGAAAGACTGAGAGCTTCCCCCATAAGGTCAGAACAAGACAAGGGAGGGTGCCTACTTTCATCACTGCTATTCAACATTGTACTGGAAATCCTACCCACAGCAATCAGACAAGAAGAAAAGGAAAATGCATCCAAATTGGAAAGGATATATATATATATATATATATATATATATATATATATATATACTAGTAGCCCGTTTGCACGAGGATTCGTGCAATAGACCTTCATTCACCTGGCTGCCTGCACCAGTTTTCTGCCGGCACCGGGGACCCAGGCCTTGGCTGTGGCCACCACCTTCTGCCTTCTTTCAGGGTCGGGGCTTGGCCCCGGGCGGTGGTCTTGGGCTCAGCCGCACCCAACATCCCTGCTAAGGATCGCAGGAGCCGACTGGCAGTGGTTTCCTGCGATCCGTGTAGGCTCCCTGCTGGTGCCCAAGGCCGGGAAAGCCTCGGGCGGCTTTCCCGGCCTTGGGCTCCGCCACACCCCAACATCCCTGCAACCGTTTCCTGGTGGGCATGGTTGGTGGGCGTGGCTTGGTTGGTGGGCGTGGCTTGGGCGTAGCGAAGGTGCGGTCAATTTGCATATTTGTCTATTATAAGGAAAGATATATATATATATATATATATATATATATATATATATATATATCTCCAAAACGATCCATCTGTTCCAGGACTTTTCTTTGCTGAGGGTGGCGGGGGTCGGTTTAAATTACTGGTACAATCTTTATTTGTTATAGTCTTATTGAGATTTTCTATTTCTTCTTGAGTCAGTTTAGGTAACTGTATGTTCCAAGGAATATGTCCATTTCATCTAGGTTATCTAATCTTTTGGTATACAATTTTTCCTAGTATTCTCTTACAATCTTATTCCTGTAAGATTAATATTAATGTCCCTACTTTCATTTCCTTTTCACTCTTTTTTTAAAAATAAAATCTTTATTGTTGACAGTATTACATATGTTTCCTTCCCCCCGCCATTGACCCCTTCTAGGCTGCCCTTGTCCCCAACCCCAGTTCTTCACCACCCTATTGTCTGTGTCCATGGGTCATGCATATATGCATACAAGTTCTTTGGTTGATCTCTTCACACCCACCCTCTCCTGCCTTCCCTCTGAGATTCTGCCATCTGTTCCATGCTTCTATGTCTCTGGATCTATTTTGTTTATCAGTTTATTTTGTTCATTAGAGATCGTGTGATACTTGTCTTTCTCTGATTGGCTTATTTCACATAGCATAATACTCTCCAGGTCCCTTCATGCTATCTCAAAGTGTAAGAGTTCCTTCTTTTTTACAGCTGCATAGTATTCCATGGTGTAAATGTACCACAGCTTTTTTATCCACTCATCTACTGATGGGCACTTGGGCTGTTTCCAGATCTTAGTTATTGTAAATTGTGCTGCTATGAACATAGGGGTGCATATATTCTTGCTGGTTGGTGTTTCAGGTTTCTTGGGATATATTCCTAGAAGTGGAATCACTGGGTCAAATGGCAGTTCCATATTTAATTTTTTGAGGAAACTCCATATTGTTTTCCATAATGGCTGCACCAGTCTGCATTCACACCAGCAATGAACTAGAGTCCCCTTTTGTCCACATCCTCATCACACTTGTCCTTTATTGATTAGTTGCTGGTAGCCATTCTGACAGGTATGAGGTGATTCCTCATCATTTTAATTTGCATCTCTCTGATAATTAGTGAAGTTGAGCATTTTTTCATATGTCTCTTGGCCACTTGTATGTCCCCTCTAGAGAAGTGTCTATTTAGGTCTCCTGGCCATTTTTAAATGGAATTGTTTGTCTTCCTTTTGTTAAGTTGTATGAGTACTTTATATATTTTGGAAATTAACACCTTATCAGATGTATCATTGGCAAATATGTTCTCCCATACAGAACATATTTTGATGCTTTTTATTTTGATGCTGGTTTCTTTTGCTATATAGAAGCTTTTTAGTTTGATGTAGTCCCATTTATTTTTTCCTTTGTTTCTCTTTCCCCAGGCAATATATGTGAAAATTCTGCTACATGAGATGTCTGATATTTTGCTGCCTACATTTCTTCTAGGATTTTTATGGTTTCACAACTTACATTTAAGTCTTTTATCCATTTTGAGTTTATTCTTGAATATGGTGTAAGTTGGTGATCTAGTTTCATTTTTTTGCATGTACCTGTCCAATTTTCCCAACACCACTTATTGAAGAGACTGTGTCTGCTCCATTGTATGTTCTTGCCTCCTTTCTTAAATATTACTTGAGTGTAAAGGCTTGGGTCAGTTTCTGGGGTCTCTATTCTGTTCCATTAATTTATATACCTGTTCTTGTGCCAGTACCAGGCTGTTTTTATTACAGTGGCTTAGAGTATAATTCAATATCTGGTATTATGATCCATCCAACTTTGTTCTTTCTCAAGATTGCTGCAGCTATTTGGGACCTTTTTTGGTTCCATATTAGTTTTTGGAGTATTTGTTTTAGATTTGTGAAATATGCCATTGGTATTTTAACGGGAATTGGATTGACTCTGTAGATTGCTTTGGGTAGTATAGACATTTTAATGATGTTAATTCTACCAATCCATGAACATGGTATATTCTTCCACTTGTTTATATCTTCCTGTATCTCCTTTTTCAACATCCTGTACTTTTCTGAGTACAAGTCTTTTATCTCTTAGGTTAAGTTTATTCCTAAGTATCTTAATTTTTTATTGCAATGGTAAATGGGATTGTTTGTTTAGTTTCTCTTTCTGAGAATTCATTATTAGTATATAAAAATGCCATCAATTTCTGGGTGTTCATTTTGTATCCTACTATATTGACAAATTCCTTTATTAAATCCAGTAGATATTTGCTAGAGTCTTCAGGGTTTTCTGTGTACAGTATCATGTCATCTGCAAATAATGAGTTTTACCTCCTCCTTTCCAATTTGGATGCCTTTTATTTCTTCTTGTCTGATTGCTATGGCTAGGTCTTCTAGTACTATGTTGACTAAGAGTGGGAAAGTGGACATCCCTGTCTTGTTCCTGTTCTTAAGGGAAATGGTTTTAGTATTTGCACATTGAGTATGATATTGGCTGTAGGTTTGTCATATATGGCCTTTATTATATTGAGGTATGATATTCCCGTTTTGCTGGGAGTTTTTATCAAAAATAGGTATTGGGCCTGGCTGGCGTGGCTCAGTGGTTGAGCATCGACCTATGAACCAGGAGATTACTGTTCAATTCTCAGTCAGGGCACATGCCTGGGTTGCAGGCTCAATCTCCAGTGTGAGGTGTGCAGGAGGCAGCTGATCAATAATTCTCTCTTATCATTGACTAGAGGTCTGGTGCATGGATTCGTGCACTGGTGGGGTCCCTCAGCATGACCTGCAGGGATTGGGCCAAAACAGCAGTCCAACGCCATCTGCCATTCCTGCCTCCTTCTCCTGCTCATCCCAGCCCCACTGTGCCTGCTGCTGCCACCTCTCATCTCAGTAGGCTCCATGCCGCTCCCCTGCGTCTCCAGGCTTCGGTGGCCAGCCACGAGCCCTGCATCAGGCGCCCATTGGTCAGCTGAGTGGCACTCCCGCTATCAACCATTAGATGGGTCGCTTATGCTTTTATATCATTGATGTTTCTATCTCTGTCTCTCCCTTCCTTTCTGAAATCAATCAAAAATAATTTTTTAATGGGTGTTGGATTTTGTCAAATGCTTGTTCTGCATCTATTGACATGGTCCTGTGATTTTTGTACTTCAATTTGTTTATGTGATGTATCATGTTTATTGATTTGCAAATATTATACCAGCCTTGCACCCCTGGAATAAATCCCACTTGGTCACAGTTTATGATATTTCAAATATTTTGTTGGATCTGATTTGTTAAATTTTTTAGGATTCTAGCATCTATGTTCATCAGGGATATTGGTCTATAATTCTCCTAAAGTTCCATTGGCCAGGATTAGGCCCTCTGTGCAGATCCAAAGCAATCTCTAAAAGGAAATGAAATTTCCATGCTTGGCTTAAGCCAAACAGAATTTGCTCTCTAGGACTGAGGAAGATAATCTTCTCTGACCACAGATATCATTGAAGACCCAAATAAAATCAGGACTTTGTATGCATGAGAGATGTAGAAGAGAATGCTTCTTTGATTAACCAACCATGTCTACCACAGCATCCACTGATGGGATAGTGGTAAGCACTGTATGAGCTACATGACCTTAGGCAAGTTGTTGAAACTTGCTAAGCCTCAATTCCCCCATCTGTAAAACAGGGGCATTGGAACTGTCATCACAAACTATGATTGTTATAAAGCTTTCAAGAAATTATTCATGTCAAATTCTGGGCACAGTATGGATTTGGAATAAGACAGTGGTTAGGCCCTGGCTGGTGTGGCTCAGTTGGTTGAGTGTTGTCCCATGCACCAAAAAGTCGCCAGTTCGATTCCTGGTCAGGGCACATACCCAGGTTGCGGGTTTGATCCCCAATTGGGGTGGGTACAGGAGGCAAACAATCAATGTTTCTTATATTGATGTTTCTCTCTCTCTCTCTCTCTCTCTCTCTCTCTCTCTCTCTCTCTCTCTCTCTCAAAAAAAAAAAAAAAAAAAAGTCAATAGGACTATCCTATATAATAAAAGGCTAATATGGAAACTGTCCCCTCAGGAGTTCAATCAGGAGACTGGGAGTTCGATTGCTCGCTATGACATGTGCTGACCACCAGGGGGCAGTGTGGAACATGGCAGGTGACCAGTGGCAGTGGTGGGCTGCTGAGGGAGCGAGGGAAGGAGAAGGAGGGAAGGTCAGGAGGCGGGGAACCTGATGGGCCCTGATCACCAGCCAGGCCCAGGGACCCTACCTGTGCACGAATTTTATGCACTGGGCCTCTAGTATATATATAGATATATGTATATATATATATTTAAAGAGACAGTGTTTAGGATAATGAGAATGTAGCCAAGGTTTTAGTTCCAAGCTCTCAGATCAGTTTCATCTCTTTACCTACCTTTTATTAATTTGGGTCCAGCAACTTCATATTCTTGTGCCTGGCATATTCATTTACTCCATAAATAAAGATTGTTTACTCACTTGCATGAGGCACTAAGGATCCAGGATATGTCCCTGCCCTCTTGGAACTTACATTCTAGTGAAGATGTATTAATCAGGTTAAGTCAGCTGTGTAACAAAAGAATTTTCAAAGCTCAGTGGTTTAGTACCATTTTTTTCTTGCTCATTCTACATGTCCAAAGTGGGTTGGTGGAGAGCTCTACTCCACACAGTCCCTTCAAATGCCATGGATTATGAAGGCTGAACCATCTGAAACATCATTAACTGCTATGGAAAGGGAAAGGAAGATAGTGAGTCGTGCACTGGCAATTAAATGCTTTGGCCTGGGAGCGATCTACACTACTTTTCACTGCAGGCCATTGATTGGAATTAATCACATATCCCCACCTAACTGCAGAGGGACTAGGAAATATAGGGCAGCACATGTAATATTTTCCTCTCCCAGCTAATATGAGTGACAACTGCTTTAACTTTGAGTTATATAAAGTGAGTTATCCTTTCATTTCAACTTGAAGGATTCCCTCTAGCATTTCTTGCAGGGTAGGTACAGTGGCAATAAACTCTCTCAGCCTTTGCTTATTTGGGTATATTTTAATTACTCCCTCATTATTGAAGGACATTTTGCTAGTTATAGAATTTTTGGTCAAAAGTTTTTTTCTTTCGGGACTTTGAATATTTCAACCCATTGCCTTCTGGCCTCCAAGGTTTCTTGTGTCTTTCAAGATTGTCTCTTTGTCTTCCAACAGTTTGATTATATCATGTCTGTTGTGCATCTTTTGGGGGTTTTCCTATTGGAGTTTGGTGAGCTTCTTGGATTTCTAGATTCATGTTTTTCATTAAATTTGGGAGGTTTTTGGTAATTATTTTTTCAAATGTAGTTATTCCTGTGGCTTTCTCTCTCCTCCCCTGGGACTCCCACAATATGTATGCTAGCCTACTTGATAATGTTACAGAGGTCCCTTAGACTCTGTTCACTTTCCTGCAATATTTTTCTTCTGTTCCTCAGATTCAATAATTTCATTTGTCTTATCTTCATGTACACTGATTATGTCTTCTGTTTGCGCACCTCTGTTTTTTAATTTCTCTAGTGAAATGTTAGAGATGGCAGTTGCTCCATCATCCTGGATCCCTGATGATTATAATGCCAACCCACAATGGACATGGAGCATGAGTGATAAATAACCTTTGTTTTTGTAAGTCTTTGAGATTTGGGGGAAGTTCATTACTGTACAGGAGCAAATAGCCTATCTCCAGTAACACAGAAAATAGCATAAGGGGTGGGGTGCTGCTGTTATAAAAAAAATAAAAACACATGGAATTGGCTTAGACACAGAACAAAGGGAACAAGAAAACTTATTTGAAACCAGAGGATGGAGACTGTTGCCTGAGATACTTTGGAAGACATAGAACATATTTAATGAACTGGCAGCTTTAGGGGAAGCTGTTGGCATACAGAACATTAGGAGTGAATGTTGGCCAAAAACTGGGAAGGCCTTTGAGAAACAAAGTCCAATTAAAACTCAGCTTTTGTCAAGGATAAAATCAAGGTTATATCCCTAATTAAATAATTATTAACCATTGTTAAATCTCTGAATTAAGATACTCCCAGAAAATCCTTAACATATTCTCAGGTAGACAAAATGGCTCAGTGAATAAGAGATGAAGAATTTGGCCCTCCATGGCTGCCTGATAGACTTTAAGCTACCTGCAATTCCAGAGAGAAAATGGGAGAGAGAGAGAGGATAAAAGGTGGGGGAAGCGGGAAGGAAGGGAACATCCTGAACAGAACTGTGGATGTGGGGTTTTTTTGCACATGGAGTGGACTGAGAATCCTTAGGTCCCAAACTTTGAGCGACAGCAAGCAGGCTGAGGAAAATGCTCATGTGTCAAGGAGGGCACATCTTCCAGTGCCACCTCAGATGTAGAGGTAGAACCAGCTCCTAGTTTCATTGTTGTTGTTTTTTGTATTGTTCTTTTAGACACTCTTTCATTTACTTCTGCTCTGATCTTTATTATTTCCTTTCTTCTACTCACTTTGGGCTTTGTTTGTTGTTATTTTTCAAGTTCCTTTAAGTGTAAAGTTAGATTATTTTAGCTTTTTCTTGTGTCTTGAGGTGGCTTGTGATGCTATGAATTTCCCTCTTAGGACTGCTTTCCCTGTGTCTCACAGATTTGGGGTTGTTGTGTTCTTATTTTCTTTTATTTCCAGCTATCTTTTGGATTTCTTCCTTAATCTCATTGTTAATCCATTCATTGTTTAGTAGCATGTTACTTAGCCTCCATGTCTTTGTGTGTTTTTCTTTCTTTCTTTTCTTATATTGATTTTCAATTTCATACCATTATCATCAGAGAAGGTGCCTCCTCTTGATTTTTTTTTTTTAAGAATAGTTTGAGAAGGATAGGTGTTAGTTCTTCTTTGAATACTTAATAAAATTCACCTTTGAAGCCATCGGTGGATCAAGGTTCATTCTGCTTCCCAGGGCTGATGCCTGAGTTCTATGGACGACTTCACAATGCCCAGGGTGATTCCGAGCCTGCTTCTGAAGTCTCGGGCTTTCATGGTGGCCACCTTGTTGCTGCTTAGCCTTTCTCTCCCCACTTTGTGGACCCAGATATTAGTCAGCTGCACCTACAAGAGTCTCTGCCAGTAGGCTCTTGTCTTGCAGTGGGCTGAGGGACACATACCCCCACCCCGTGCACAAATTTCATGCACCGGGCCTCTAGTATATAATAAAAGGCTAATATGCAAATTGTCCCCTCGACCAGGAGTTCGACCAGCAGGCAGGCCAGCCAACCACCCATGTCCCCTCCCCCTGGCCAGGCTGGCCGGACCCCACCCATGCATGAATTCATGCACCAGACCTCTAATATATATACTGAGTGGCCAGATTATTATGCATTCAGAGATCATAATAATCTGGCCACTCAGTGTATTGTACTCCTCATATCTGACTGGTTCTTTTTTTTCAGATGTAGCCAAGGAGGGTAATGGAAAAGGAGATACCTCCCTGGAGAGTGGAGACATGACCACAGAGAACAAAGGTTTGGGGAACCCCTCCCCCAAGTAGCTGATTCTGTGCTAATTAAAGAATTCTCCCCATCTACAAGACAGGAGGCCCTTGCAGAACCTTCTCACTGGATTTTAGAAATAGTACAAACCAGCGATTTTTGTGTCTCCCCTTCCTCACCTTCCTGTTGGGCATGAAGCCATTGTATGTTTCTAGAAATTCATACATTTTTTCCAGATTGTTCAGTTTGTTGGCATATAATTGTTTGTAATATTTTCTTACAATCTTTTGTATTTTTGTGGTGTCAGTTGTTACTTTTCCTCTTTCATTCCTGACTTTATTTATTTGGGTCCTCTCTCTTTTTTTCTTCATGAGTCTCATTAAAGGTTTGTCAATTTTTTTCATGCTGTTGAGCATCCTTATAACAATTACTTTGAACTCTATATCTGATAGTTATTTGCCTCCATTTAATTTAGCTCTTCTTCTAGAGATTTCTCCTATTCTTTTATTTGGGGCCTGTTTCTTTGTCTACCATATCAGCTGCCTCTTTGTGCTTGTTTCTATGCCTGAGGTAGAATTGCTATGACTCTTAGTTTTTGCTGGTTGTTCTTATGTAGTCGGTGTCCAATGGGGTCCAATGGTGCAGGCTCATTGATCACCTGAGGTGGGTGCTATAGGAATGTCCTTTGTGTGGGTTATGTGAGCCCTCCTATTGTAATTGAGTCTTGATTGCTATTGGCCCATTCATGCATGGGATTGACCCTCAGGCTGGCTGACTGTGAGACTCAACTCCAACCATGGTGTGCAACTGCTGTGCAGGTGCTGACCACATGAAGCTGAATTTTCCTCAGCAGGGTTTGGTACCTGCCGAGATCTCCCTTTGGGCATGCTGCTTATGAATCTTATTGGATCCTCCTCTGATGTTGTCTGAAGCTGGCCACTGAGTGTGTTGGTTCTGGGCCTCTTGGGAGCAATTTTGGTGCAGGCCAATGTAAGACACTACCTGTGACGGGCCTTCGGCAGCCTGTTTGGAGCTACTTGCAATCTACATTTTGTGGCTGCCTCTGCTGGGCCCGGTTGTGAGGGAAGGACCAAGCTGCACAACAAAGCCAGCTTTTACTAGCACCAGGCTTGGTGGCAGATCAGCAAAAGTCCCAAGGCACCCCAATGAGATCTGCCTCCAACCGCCTTTGCCTGCCTCCACGTGTCAGCTGCCTGTTAGGCTCAGTCACTGGAAGAGTCTGTACTCATCACCAGGATGTAAGTTCCACTTGGTGGGGCAAGAGGGAGAGCAGAAGGTGGGGCTGTTGCTTTCCCCTGGGCTGATGCTTGCATGGAAGAGAGTTCCACCCAAACGAGATGGAATCTGTTGTATGGGAGAATGACTCTGCACAGGGATCCTGATGTCTTTCCCTTCAGCTCCCTCCCCAGAGCCACAAACCCTAGATTCTCTTCAGGCAACTCTAGTCTGCTTCACCCTCCCTCTACCAGAGTTCAGGTTGAGTGGCTGTGAGCAAAATTTTGTGGGTTGGCCCTTTATGTGAGGTGCCTATGTCTTTAGCAGGCCCTTTTCACACTCGGTGTACAGAAACCTTGCTGATTTTCACAGCCAGATGTTATGCGGTCTCCTCCCAGCTCTGGTGCTCTGGGCTTAGGATCCTGGCTTAGGGTTAGGCCCCAAACTTCTCAGAGGTTTGCAGCTGAGATATCCCCTCAAAACCTCAGCTTCCACCTGTAGGAATGAAGCCAGACCTTTTCACATCTCTTCCCTTCCGACCAGTCTCAATGTGGCTTCTTCTGTAAATCCTTGGTTAAAAGACTTCTCTTCAGCTAGTCTTCAGTTAGTTATTCAGGACGATTGTTCTATAATTTAGTTGTAATTGCAGTTTGGTCCTGGGAGGAGGTGAGTGTAGCTTCCACGTACTCTGCTGCCATCTTGGATCTCTATGGGTGCAAAGTTTTTAACTTTCAGATTAAATTTCTTTAATAGCGAATGTAGAATCCTTCAAATACTTTTTTTTGTGTGACAATGTTGATTTATTTAATATATTTATCCATTTCATCTAAATTTTCAAAAGTTTTGCCCAAAATTTTTTTGTAATATTCTTCTAAGATTTGTAGTAATATCTCATTTTTCATTATTGATATTCATTATGTAGGTCCTTTCTCTTTTTTCTTGATCAATCTTGCTAGGGCTTTATCAATATTATTCATCTTTTTAAAGAATTGACTTTTTAATTTTTTTATTATACTTTTTTTATCTAATTGATTTCTGGTATTTGAGATTGGTTAGATCTCTAGTTTTTATTCTTTTCCCTCCAAAATATGTAATCAGACCATAAATTTTCCCCTAAACACAACTTACCTGCATCTCACAAGTTTTGATAAGTTATATGTTCATCTCCAGTTAAAAATACTTTCTATTTTTAATTATGATTTCACTTTTGACTCATTGGTTATTTAGACATTTCATTATATAATTTTCAAATAAATGGTAATGTTCTTATCTTTTTGTCTTATGTGCCCAGATTAATTCCAAATATTAAAAATGCATTTCTATTCCTTTAACAATTATGACCTAAAATATAGTCAATTCTGACAAATATTTCATGTGAATAGGAGAAGAACACATGTTCTAAATTTGAGTGCACTGTCCCATGTACAGGGTGGGGGGAAAGTAGGTTTATAGTTGTTCATATGGAAAATAATACAATAATTCATAAATAATAATATAAGAATAAACTCTGTGTTTCATGTACTTACAACTGTAAACCTACTTTTGCCCCACCCTGTATATGAATTGGGTCAAGTTTATATCGTATGGTCCAAATCTTCTATTCCTCTACTAAATTTTTGTTTCCATGTTCCATTGTGGATTTGTCTGTTTCAACATTTGGTACTCTCAGGTGTTGCTTTATACATTTTTAGTTTTGTGTAAACTTAGAATCATTATATCTTCCTATTGGATTGAAGATGGAGAAGACATGATAAGTTGTGGACATTGCTACTAAGGAGCTATTAGACAAAGTAGTCTAATAAAGTAGTCCTTGCTAATACAGTAGCAAATACTGGAGCCATCCTAGTAAAAATAGCCAGCACCAGCTGGTCAGTAATACATCTTCCCCACAACGTAGCCACCAACATAGGAGCTATACAAACATAGTAGCCCGACTAAGCAGCCTCACAGAACAGTAGCCTCTCACTGGCTGGTCAGTGGCAACTTATATACAAGCTCAAAAAAGCTTAAAAAAAAAGAGGCTTTATGCCAAGTAGTGACCTCAGTATTTGGGAAACAGAAAGGCATGCCTGGACAGTATATACCTTGCTGCGTCCTTGCTTTTGCACCTGCATATAGTAACATCCTGATTAGGATTTCCACTCTCAGAGTGTCTTTGAACATCCAGCGCACTCTAGACAGGGCCCCCACAAGAGGCAATACTTCCTAACACATTCTGTGAGGCCAATATAACCCTGATACCAAAACTTGGCAAAATAACACACACACAAAAAAAAAAACTACAGACCACTATCTCTGATTAATACAGGTGCAAAAATCCTAAACAAAATACTAGCAAATTGAATACAACAGTACATCAAAAAATAATACATCACAATCAAGTGGGGTTCATTCCAGGGGCACAAGGATGGTTCAACATATGCAAATCAATATGCAAAGTGTCCCTGTGGGAGTTCGACCAGGAGACTGGGGGTTCTATCACTCGCTATGATGTGCGCTGACAATCGGAAGGAAGGCCCCAGCCAGCAACCAGAAGGCCCCGATCGGCCCTGATGGCTGGCCAGGCCTAGAAACCCTACCTGTGCATGAATTTTGTACACCGGGCCTCTAGTCTATTATAAACCCTTAGCTAATATCATACTCAATGGTGAAAAACTAAAAGCTTTCCCTCTGAAATCAGGAACAGGACAAGGATATCTACTCTCATCATTCTTATTCAACATAGCACGGGAAGTCCTAGCCAGAGCAATAAGACAAGAGAAAGAAATAAAAGGCATCCAAATAGGGAAGGAAGAAGTCAAACTGTCACTTTTTGCAGATGACATGATTCTGTATATAGAAAACCCTAAAGACTCCACCAAAACACTATGAGAAACATTTAACGAACACAGTAAAGTTGCAGGATACAAAATCAATGTGCAAAAATCCATTGCCTTCCTGTATACTAACAACAAAACTTAAGGGGAAATAAAGAAAAAAATAATAATTCCTTTTGCAATTGCAATCAAAAGAATAAAATACCTAGGAATAAACTTAACAAAGAATGTGAAAGACCTATTAGTATATACTGAAAATCACAAAGCATTATTTAAAAAGATTGAAAAAAAATCACAACAAAATGGAAAAATATTCTGTGTTCATGGATTGGAAGAATCAACATAGTTAAAATGGCCATATTACCCAAAGCAATATAGAGATTTAATGCAATCCCCATCAAAATCCCAATGTCATTTTTTAAAGAAATCATCAGATTTGTATGGAACCACAAAAGACCCTGAATACCCAAAGCGATCCTGAGGAAAAGAACGAAGCTGGATGTATCACGCTACCTGCCTTCAAATTATACTACAGAGCTACAATAATCAAAACAACATGGTATTGGCATAGAACCAGACACACAGATCAATGGAATAGAATAGAATAGAACCCAGCTATAAAACCACATGTATATGGACAGGTAATTTTCAACAAAGGAGCCAGAAACACACAATGGAGTAAAGATAGTCTCTTCAATAAATGGCGCTGAGGCCCTAGCTGGTTTGGCTCAGTGGATAGAGCATCAGCCTGCAGATTGAAGGGTCCCGAGTTCAATTGTAGTCAAGGGCACATGACAATTGGTGGTTCTCTCTCATCATTGATGTTTTCTGCTCTCTCTCCCTCTCCCTCAATAAAAATATTTTTTAAAGTAAAAATAAATGGAGCTGGGAAAACTGGAAAGCCACATGCAAATGAATGAAATTAGATTACAATTTGCCCCATGTACAAAAACTAATTCAAAATGGATCAAAGACCTAAATACTAGTATAAGACCCAAAACAATAAGTTACATAGAAGAAAATATAGGCCTACAACTAGGGATTTAAAGAAGCTGCCACGTCTAGACTGGTAGGCGGGGTAGACACAGAACAGGCTGGTCCCACACCCACGTGTGCTGGATAAAAATCAGAAGGGATTTCTCAGCTGCAGAGGTCCCCCTGAGGAGTGAGGGGTCCCAGCCCCACACCAGGCCCCTCATCCCAGGGTTCCAGTGCCAGGAAGACAAGTCCCCATAATTTCTAGCTGTAAACACCAGCAGGGAGTGTGGCTGAGTAAAATAGTAGCTACTGGAGTCTCAGGCAGTTCCTCTTAAGGGGCCCATGTACAGAGTTTCTCAGAATTACTCTCTCTGAGCTACAGCTCTGGGGCAACAGATAAAAAGGCACCAGGGACATATGGAGAGGGATAAAATTGTCTAGCATCAGGGTGAGAGCTGGAGGGCAACTTTCTGCCAGACAAAAATGCTGGCAGAGGCCATTGTGCCTTTTCTGAGACCTTCCCCCCCCCCCCACCCACACACACACACAGAGCTGGCAGGCGCCATATCTCAGTCTCCATGAACCTAGCTCACACTGTTCACCTCTCCTTGGTGATTCCCTGAGACCCCACCCAACCCAACTTGCAGACCCACCCAAGCCATTTCCAGTGGTTTTTCCACACAAACTGCTTGCCTTGGCTCCTCCTCCAGACTTTCCTAAAATCTCTCAAAGGTTCACAAATTGGAAACAAGTAGCATCTGACCTCATCATGCTTTTTACATCTTGTTAAATGGCCCCAGACCCAGCACTAGCAGCAGCCAGCCTTGGTAGGCCTCTCATGGGCACCTCCTAGCCCAGCACAAGTAGCAGCCATCTGCAGATCATTCTGTAGTTTGTGCTGGGAGGCCCCAGGCTAACTTTGCATCTCCCAGGAGGCCCCAGACCCAGTGCACCAGTGGATAGCTTCAGTCCATGCCAGATTACAATCCTACCACCTCCACAAATGACACACTTAAGGGGTGGACTTGGTGAACACTAAAGAAAGCAAGTTATCCTCTTTTGAGTCAGTTCCTGCACAGCAGCTTCTGCATTGTAGTCGCAGCTGGTCCTCACAGCCAATTGACCTGAGGGTCAATCCCTCCCAGTGATGACAACAGCAATCAAGGTTCAACTATAGCAGGACAGTGCACACAGCTCACACAGGGACACACTTGGAGTACCCAGCTCGGGTAACTGGGAAGCCTGTGCCATTGGGCCCTACAGGACACCTATAACACAAGGCCACTCTACCAAGCCTGGGAAATGTAGCAGCTCTACCTAATACATAGAAACAAACTTAGGGAAGCATCCAACATGTGGAGACAAAGAAACAGGTCCCAAATGAAAGAACAGGAGATATCTCCAGAAAAAAGAACTAAATGAAATGGAGGCAAGCTAACTAACAGATACAGGGTTCCAAAAAATTGTTATAAGGATGCTCAAGGAACTTAGTGAGAACTTCAACAGCATGAAAAAGGACATAAAATCCATAAAAAAAGATCCAATCAGAAATGAAGGATACAGTCACTGAAATGAAGAATAATTTACAGGGGCTCAACAGTAGAGTAGATGAAGCCAAGAATCAAACCAGAAATTTGAAATATAAGGAAGCAAAAAACACACAATCAGAACAGCAAGATGAAAAAGGACTCCAAAAAAATGAAGATATGGTGTAAGGATCCTCTGGGACAACTTCAAGCACACCAATATTTGCATCATGGAGGTGCCAGAAGAAGAGAGAGGGTAAGAAATTGAAAATGTATTTGAAAAAACAGTGTCAGTAAACTTCCCTAACCTGGTGAAGAAAATAAACATGCAAGTCCATGAAGCTCAGAGAGTCCTAAACAAGATGACTCAAAGAGCCCTACACCAAGAGACATCATAATTAAAATGCCAAAGGTTAAAGACAAAGAGAGAATCTTAAAAGCAGCAAGAGAAAAAGCAGTTAGTTACCTACAGGGGAGCTCCTATAAGACTGTCAGCTGCTTTCTCAACAGAAACATTATAGCCCAGAAGGATCTGGCAAGAAATATTCAAAGTGATGAAAAGCAAGCATCTACAATCAAAATTATGCTACCCAGCAAAGCTATCATTTAGAATTGAAGGAAAGGATAAAGAACTTCCCAAGTCAGGAAAAGCTAAAGGAGTTCATTATCACCAAACCAGTATTATATGAAACTAGGGGCCCAGTGCACGAATTTGTGCACCTTGAAAGGACCTGTGGGCCACAAGGCTGCGATGGGCACAGGGGCGGATCTCAGCCCATCCTCCATGCCCCTGCCCGGCCCCTCCTGCCGCGGCCCCTGGTCTCCTGTCTGCCAGCAGTCCTGCTCTTGCCCCTGCCACTCCCACGCACTGAAGGCGCTGGCCCCACTTGCACCCACTGATGGTGCAGAGTGATTGGGGCTGGTGACAGCAGCCGGTGTGAGTGGTGGCTGCTGCCCCGATAGCCCCTCAGGAGCAGGGGGAAGTGGAGAAACCCTCCATGGCGATCAGGGCCGGCAGCTGCTGCTTACACCAACTGACAGTGCCAAGTGATCGGGACCGGCATCAGGCACTGGCAGTGGGTGTGAGCAGTGGCTCTGGTGCCAGCTGCAGGTATGAGCAGGGCCGGCACCAGCAGTGGGTGCAAGCAGCGGCTCCAGTGAAGGCAGTGGGTGTGAGTGGGGCTATCAGCAGCAGCAAGTGCAAGAGACAGCTGCTGGCCCTGATTGCCCCTCAGGAGCAGGTGGAGGTGTAGAATCCCTGAGGGGAGATTGGGGCCGGCAGCCGCCACTTGCACCTGCTGATGATGCCAAGCGACCGGGGCTGGCGCTGGGTGCTGGCAGTGGGTGCGAGTGGTGGCTCCAGCGTTGGCAGCAGGTGCGAGCAGGGCCAACGCCAGCAGCAGGTGCGAGCTCCAGGCGGGACCATGGTGTGCGGGAGCAAAGAATTTTCAGTAACCATCAGAGGCTCGCCCCGTTGACAGCGACTGGCGCCCCACCTCGGTCTGGTGCCCCCACTCACCTGCTCCACCATCCCACCATGGCCGACGCCTGCCATGTTCCGCACGCGCCCCATGGTGGTCAGGACACATCATAGTGCCCAGTTGTTCAGTTGTACCACTGTTCGGTCTATTTGCATATCAGCCTTTTATTATATAAGATGTTAAAAGGTCTTCAAGAAGACAAAGAAGGAGAAGAAGAAGAAGAGGAGGAGGAGGAAGGAGAGATAAAAAATATGAACAATAAAATGGCAATAAATATTTGCCTTTCAACAATTGACTATTTAAAAAAACAAAACTAACTAACAAGCAGAATAGAATCAGACTCAGATACAGAGAACATTTTGAGGGTTGCTGGATGGGAATGGGGTTGGTGGATGGGTGAAAAAGATGAAAGGATTAAGAAATACAAAATGGTTGTTACAGAATAGTCATGAGGATGTAAAGTGTGGCATTATAGTCAATATAGTCAATAATCCTATATAATAAAAGCTTAATATGCTAAGTGTCCGGTTGTTCAGTAGGCCGTTCAACCAATCAAAGCATAATATGCTAATGATATGCCAAGGCCGCTCAACTGCTCGCTATGATGTGCACTAACCACCAGGGGGCCGACGCTCTGACCAGTAGGTTAGCTTGCTGCTGGGGTCTGGCTTATTGGGACTGAGCGAGACTGGCCGGACACACCCTGGAGCCCTCCCACACTCCCTCCCTAGATGGCCAACCTCCCGCATCCCTCCCTGGTCCAAACCGTGCAACGGTGGGGTTCCTCAGCCTGGCCTGTGCCCTCTTGCAATCAGGGACCCCTCGGGGGATGTTGGAGAGCTGGTTCCGGCCCAATCCCACAGGCCAGGCCAAGGGACCCCACTGGTGCACGAATTTGTGCACCAGGCTTCTAGTATTTTAATAACTGTGTATGGTGTCAGAAGGTACAAGATTTATCGGGATGATCACTTGATAAGTTATATAATGTCAAATCACTGGGGTGTTCACCTGAAACAAATATAATACTGTATGTCAACTGTAACTGAAAAATAAAAAAGTTATTAAGTGGCAAAAAATAAGAGCTAAAATGAATTGAGTGATGCAGATACCTGTGGGAAGAGCCAGAGACTAGCATGTGCAAAGGTCCTGGGCCAGGATCCCTTTGCTATGTGATCAGGGGCAGCAGGGAGGCCAACATGGCTGGAGGGCTGGAGAGGTAGGAGGTCAGAATGGTAACCAGAGGATTTATTCACCTCTCCATCACCGGTACTAAGAAGTAAGCCCAGAACATAGTAGGTGTTCAGGAAAAAACATGGTGAAATGTTTACATGTGACACTTTAATGCCAAAGCACGGGGGTGGTAGTGAAAATCCTGAATAGACAAATTAAGCTTCCTCCTACCCAAGCCAAGTGGAGGGCATGGGAAAGAAATGAAATAGGGTTGTTCATTTGTCACCAAACAAATAGGGATTGTGACCTTACACACCCACGGGGTGTACTCCAGTTCATTCTGCTGCCCATGGTTGAAGCCTGAGCTTCATGAGTGACCTCACAATGTCCAGGGTGGTGCCCGGCCCACTGCCACAGTCCCAGTCCACCATGATGACCACCCTGTGGCTGCTGCTCAGCTTTGCTGCCCCGCTGCTGGGTTTCTACGTTCCCATCAGCTGTCCCCATAGCAAGCAATGCCAACGAGCCCTACTTTCCAACAACGATGTCTCTCTGTACTGCAACTCATCTGGGGCACAGTGGTACTACTACTTCCTACAAGCTGGGACCAGCTGGTCCAACCACCCCCGCAGTGTTTCAAACATAGAAGCAATTTCTGAAAGCAGCATTCTCATTAGAAATCCATTGCCATCCCAGTCAGGTTTATACAGCTGTTGGGACAAGAAGGACATCCAAGTGGTGCAGTATGAGATTGACTTCCAGGACGTCAGCACCCTGCACGTGACACACAGAGGCCTGGGCCAGAAGCCCTTGCAGAATGAGACCCTCAGTCTGGGCAGCAAGGAGATCATCTTCACCCACTGGGAGCCCTGGCAGGACTGTAACCGCTGCGGGGCGCCCGGGGAGCGCAAACGCCTGGGGTACTGCTACATCCGGGAGCCTCTGGGGAACTCCGTCCCCTGCCTGCTCTACCTGGGGAATGCGAGGCTGAGGTCCAGCCGCATGCGGCCTGAGATGCAGATAGAAGCCTGCCAGGTCCCGTGTGAAACATCAACTATGGAGAACATTGATTTTGACGACTTCGCGCTCAGTGAGGAGTCGGGATCTGCATGGCTCACCTGCTTCTTAGGATCCATCTATAGGTAATGGAAGAGCGCACCAGCCCTGCCCTTGGCCCTTAGCCAGGCTCTCTCAGTCTGGGAGCCTTCATGGTTAATCCATGCAGAGAAGAGGGGCGGGGTCCCTACATGAGTCAGCCACCCAGTCTCTGCACTGGCTTCTTCAGATGTTCCTTTGGTAAGAATCCCCTGGTGCCCACACACTATTGCTTCACACAGCCAGAAGAAGAGCATCTAACACTCAGGGAGGGCTCGGCTGACTGTGCCTGGCCCCGCGCTGTGGCCATGGTAGTCTTCAGACTTTCGGCCCTCAGCAAGCCTCCAGCCCAGCAGCAAAGCAGCCCAGAGTGGTCAGGGTGGGGATGGGAGAAGCCCAGGCCAGTGGAGGGGCTGTACTGGGGGAAGACTGGGAAGCTGTGGGGCTCTGAGGCCTCTGACTCATCTGGGAGGTCAGCAGGCCCCAGAGGAGAGGACAGTGCCCTAGGCATGCCCTTCAGGGCCTGCCTCCCACAGCTCACACTCATGTTCTTGTCTTCCTGCCTGGGGCCCCTGGGAAATCTCCCCATTTCCCTTCTCTTCCCCAACCCACCTGTCCCTACCCCAGTAATAAAAACTACAACCACTCCTGGTTTCACTGGGGCGGGCCTTGGGCAAACTCTCTTCACAAACCGCACCCTCTCCCCCCTCCCCCCCCCCCCCCCCCCCCCCGGCTCTGGCCCCTGGAGCTGTGGACTCCAAGGAAGTTCATTGACAGGCGGGGAACTGCAGCTGGAAGGGAGATTTGTGGTGGGACGTGGCAGTACAGACCCTTAATCTCACACACACACCAGGAGGTCCCCTATGCCCTCCTCCCCCACGCACCCTAGGGGCAGCCCCTCCCTTGCAAGGGGAGAGCCATCGCTGCCTCTTGGGGCCTCTGCAGCCATGGGCTCTGTGGAATCTGGCCTCACCACATCCATCTGGTTTTCCCTTCCTTGTCTATTCCTGTTGTGACTTCTGTTTCTCTCTTTTTTCTCATGCTCCTGCCATTTTGTCTCCCTTCCGCCTTCCTCCCCCTTTAAGTATAAAAGCAACACCTACACCCTAAAAAATACCACAGTTCGTAAGTGCAGGAAAGGGCACTATGAATCCCTCCTCCCATCTAGACTGGGACACCTACTCCATGTCCTTTGCCAGACAAGGATTTCCCAAGTGCCGGTCATTGGGAACTTGAGGGAAGAGGCAAGAGAGGTCACTGAGGCTTCAAGAATCGTCCGTGTCTTTAGGGAGCCAAGTGGAGTGGCGCTTTGTATGAGGTTTTGGTCTCAAGCTCTGGGCTCAGCTAGGCCTGGGTTCTGATCCCAGCTCTGCCACTTCCCAGCTATGTGACTTTGGCCTCTGGTGTCTCTTTAGGCCTCAGTTTCCCTGTTTGTAGAATAGGGGTTGTATTGGTTTGCTAGGTCTGCCATTACAGAGTATCACAAACTGGGTGGCTTAAACCAACAGCAATTTATTCTCTCACAATTCTGAAGGCTAGACATCCAGAATCAAGGGGTCAGCAGAGCCTTGTGCTCTCTGAGATGCTGGTAGAACCCTTGCTTCTTCCTGTCTCCTGGTGGTGGCTGGCATCCTGGGCCTTTCCTGGTTTACCTCTGCCTCTGTCATCACTTGGCGTTAGCCCGGTGTGCCTGTGGCTCTGTGGCTCTTCTCCTTTCCTTTCCTTTCCTTTCCTTTCCTTTCCTTTCCTTTCCTTTCCTTTCCTTTCCTTTCCTTCCCTTCCCTTCCCTTCCCTTCCCTTCCCTTCCCTTCCCTTCCCTTCCCTTCCCTTCCCTTCCCTTCCCTTCCCTTCCCTTCCCTTCCCTTCCCTTCCCTTCCCTTCCCTTCCCTTCCCTTCCCTTCCCTTCCCTTCCCTTCCCTTCCCTTCCCTTCCCTTCCCTTCCCTTCCCTTCCCTTCCCTTCCCTTCCCTTCCCTTCCCTTCCCTTCCCTTCCCTTCCCTTTCCTTTCCTTTCCTTTCCTTTCCTTTCCTTCCTTCCTCCCTCCCTCCCTCCCTTTCTTTCTTTCTTTCTTTCTTTCTTTCTTTCTTTCTTTCTTTCTTTCTTCTTTCTTTCTTTCTCCCTTCCTTCCTTCCTTCCTCCCTCCCTCCTTCCCTCCCTCCCTCTCTCTCCCTTTCTTTCTCCTTCCTTCCTTTCTTTCTTTCTTTCTCTCTCTCTTTCTTTCTTTCTTTCTTTCTTTCTTTCTTTCTTTCTTTCTTTCTTTCTTTCTTCCTTTTTCTTTTCCTTCCTTCCTTCCTCCCTGCCTCCCTTCCTTCCTTCCTTCCTTCCTTCCTCTCTCTCTTTCTCTCTCTCTCTCTCTCTCTCTCTCTCTCTCTCTCTCTCTCTCTCTCTCTTATTTCTTTCTTTCTTTCTCTCTTCTTTTTTTTAGAAAGAGGCTGGAGGGTGCCCACAGGTCTCAAGCCACCCTCACTAGCAAGAGCGGTTGGCAAGCAGAGGCTTGACTAGAAGGAACCGCTGCGCTAAGGCCAGCCCACTTCCTTTTCTTTTAAAGACATGACTCATATTGGATTTAGGACCCACGGTACTGCAGTCTGACCTCGTCTCAACTGATTACATCTGCAATGACCCTATTTCCAAATAAGGTCACATTCTGAGGTCTGATTAAAACCTCACTCTCCAACTCAGTACAGAGGTCTTGCTGGCCCCGGCCTCATGGGGTCATTGTGATGTCTAAGGGGACAAATGACTGGGAAGACACAACAGTGCCGGACAAACCGCCCCACACTGATAGGTGCTCCTGCTGTAGGGTGATTGGCCCTGCCAAGGTTGTCCTCTAAGTGTCCCCTCCGTCCCTCACACAGTGGGTGCGTTATATGCCTGACCGCTTATTTGCTTCCCACATTATCCGCTTACAACGCTGTTCAGTTACCACTGAGTGTGTTTATAAGCCAAGCGCTGTTCTAGGTACCTGGGATGCAGTGCAAAACAAAACTGAAAAGAGTCCTGCCCTCCTGGAGCAATAATCGATCACAAGAATAAAACATTCAGTATTTTAGGTGGTGATAAGGCAGTGAGGGGGGGATGGGAGTGGGTGAGGTGAAATTTCAAATAAGGAGGTTAGGGGAGGCGTCTCTGAGAAGGTACGCGTCAGCCAAGACTGACTGAGGTGAGGGAGCCAAGAGCGCTGAGGGCAGGCGTTCCAGGCAGAGGGAGCACCAGGGGCAAAGCCCCGAGGCAGGACCCCGCCCAGCCTGTCAGAGAAGCATCGAGGAGGCCAGTGTGGCGGTGACAGAGGTGAGGGCGGAGTGGAGGAGACAAGCCAAGCAGGTACAGGGGCACAAATCACTTAGCCCTCTGGCTAATGCCTCTGAATGAACTCGGAGGCAGGTATAGGTACTGCACCCCCAGGGTCCAGGTGGGCAAATGTAAGCTCAGACAGCTGGGGCCTGTGGCCAAGTCGCCCACTCCGTAAGGGGGAGGGCTCCCAAAACTCCCCGCCGTCCTGCCCCCACCTCCCCTTGCTCCCTTGATGCAAAGTGCTCCTCAGAGAGGGTGCTGTCTGCTGCTCCCCGGGAGGGGGTGCTGCTGTCTCCACCTCCCCTGGATGGACGTTTGTCCTTTCCTCCCTGGGGGCTGCCGCTGACCTTGTCCTCCTCTGCAGGCCCATCATCTGGGAAGCCGACAGCAAGCCGCTGACCTGGCAGGGCCAGCTCTCCGGCCGGGACCTGAGCACCGTCCTGGACCCCGCCACTGGGGGCAGGCGGCTGCAGGTCTTCCGGCCAGCCATTTACAAGTGCTTCGTGCACCAGGAGCTCGTGGCTCGCTTCAACCCCAGGTCCCTGGTGGATACGCTGGAGGTTCTGCAGAGAGAGGAAGCTAGACAACAGCGGGAGGCAGGAGGGGCCCAGGAGGGGAAGAGCAGCTATTCCCTCCGCAACGGCTGGAAGCTGCTGCTGGTGGGCACCGTGCTGAGCCTGCTCGGGATGCTGCTCAAGCTCCTCTGCCCTTCACGGAGTAAACGGAGAAAACAGGTGCTTCTGGTGAAATAAAGCGAGCCCGCAGTGCTCAGGAGGCCTGGCCGCCTGTGCCATCGTCCCCTCAACTGTCCTTTCCCCAGCCTCTGCCCTGCGCCCGCCCCACACCACACTCCGAAGGCATGTGGGCCAAATGCCCGTGGCCACCTGTTCCAGGTTCTGCTCTGTTAACTCATTAGCAATCCCCATTCCACAGATGAGAAACGGAGGCAAGAAGACTACCTGGCTAGTAATTGGAGGGGGCGTGGGGGCTCCAGTTCAAACCCAGGTTGCCTGGCTCACACCCTATATTCCTCACAAGGGAAAAAGGAGGGGTGGAATGAGGCCATTTGGGGGAGGAATGTCTGGGGTTGGTAAACGATAACCACCTCACTCACTGCACTCTCCTAAGGACAAGGACTAAGACAGGGATGGGAATGGGTAACCTCAGCACCCCCCCAATTCTGCACTGGTTCGCTGCCTTTCCTTACCTGTCCCTTGCCCCACCCTGCCCCAATTGCGCCTATGGCCTTTCGGCTTCGCTATATCTCTCCACGTCAGAAGGTGCTGCCACAGGGGTGGCCTGGGACAATGGGACACACACCACCTTTCCTGCCTTGCCGTGGAGAGAGCCCCTTCAGACCCCACGTGGAGACAGGTCCCTCCACCAGGACAAGGGACCAGGCCTGGTCCAGGCAGCCCACAGAAATCACTGGGACTAACTCTTCCAGAAATTATACACCCTGTTTGGCAGAGTGAGAGAGTGAGCCGTAAAATATTAATGCCTGTAAAATTCATTGCCCTGATAGTTCATTGTGAAGCAACTACAGAACAGATCTGAAGCTTCCAGAGCAGAATTTCTGTCACTGAGGAGAGGGCAGAGCTCACCCCTCACATACCAGGCACTTTTGCCAAAACGCTTAATGTTTCACGTGGTGCCCAGAGACCAAAGGCTCTTGTAGAATGGGGGATGTTCCTGGAGACTTGAAGGGGGTCCAGTGGGAAGCAGAGGCAGAGAATAGCAATGACAATAGCAAATATTTGTGGACCTCCTGGTGTGCTCAAAACTCAAACCCTTCAAAAACATTATGTCCTCACAGCCACCCATGAGGCTGCGGTTGGGAGTGAAAGATGACATCTGAGCTCCCTCCCCTACCGGCTCCCAGCAGCCCCTAGTATTTAGTGGCTAGAGGTGAAGCAGCCAGAGCCAAGCCTGGTCTGATGCCCAGGCCTGTGTATGACTGAAGGTCACATAATCCACACCCAAAGCTGCTGGTGCTGGCACACGAACCCTAAGGTGGCACTAATGATTTCCACCTCCCAGAGTCCCCACCTGAGTGTGATTCCCTCCCCTTCAGTGTGGACATCTGTGACACTTCTAACCTATAGGACGGGTGGGGAACCTTTTTTCTGCTGAGGGCCATTTGGATATTTATAACATCACTAGAGGCCTGGTGCACGGATTCGTGCACCGGTAGGGTCCCTCAGCCTGGCCTGTGGCCCTCTCGCAACCCAGGACCCCTTGGGGGATGTCGGACTGCCAGCTTCGGCCTGATCCCTGGCAGTCCGACATCCCCCGAGGGATGTAGTGGTGCGTGAAGCAGTAGGTGGCTGCGGAGGAGCCCGTGCCACTCCACTCATCCCAGCCCCACTGCCCCTGTTGCCACTGCTCGGTAAGGTAAGCCCGCTGAGTGGCACTCCTGCTGTGGGAGTGCACTGATCACCAGGGGGCAGCTTCTGCATTGAGCGTCTGCCCCCTGGTGGTCAGTGTGCATCATAGTGACTGGTCGACCTGTCTGGTCGTTGGGTCGTTCAGTCGCTTAGGCTTTTATATATATAGATTCTCAGGCCATACAAAATTACCAACTTAAAAATTAGCGTGTTTGATTATATTTGATCAATCATTTAATTAACTCACCCCTAATGCCTTGGCATGGCCAGACCAAATTATTTCACATGCCTTTTATGGAGCCGAACATTCCCCACTCCTGTTATAGAATATGGCGAAGGTATTGGGATGTCACTCTCTTGATTGGGTTAATACCACATAAGCTTCTGTTTCGGCCAACTGCAGGCTGGCTAGCCTAGAGGCATAATCAGCTTGCTGAGGAAGCCCACTTGGCAGGGAGCTAAAGGCAGCCTCTAGGGGCTGCAAGTGGCTCTGGAACCTGAGGGAGACAGTCAGCAAAAAGCCAGGTCCCACAGCTACAAGGAAATAAACTCTGCAAACCACCTGAATGGATCAGAGGCAGATTCTTTTCCAGTCAGTCTCCAAATGAGAATACAGCCTGACCAACACCTTGACTGCAGCCTTGGGAGATCCTGAGCAGAGGATTCCTGATACACAGAAACGGAGGAATCATGAATGTGTATTGCTTTAAGCTCCCAAATGTGTGGCAATTTGTTATGCAGCAATAGGCAACTAATACACCCACACATACCTCTCAGCCTACCCTGAAGGCTCCTGCAGCTTCAGCAGTTACATGGGAGTGAAGGATAGACATCCAACTTCCCCTGGATGGTACAACACTTCCCACATTCTCTTAGAGCAGTGGTTGGCAAACTCATTAGTCAACAGAGCCAAATATCAACAGTACAACGATTGAAATTTCTTTTGAGAGCCAAATTTTTAAAACTTAAACTTCTTCTAACGCCACTTCTTCAAAACAGACTCGCCCAGGCCGTGGTATTTTGTGGAAGAGCCACACTCAAGGGGCCAATTAGCTGCATGTGGCTCGCAAGCCGCAGTTTGCCGACCGTGGTCTTAGAGGATCCCTAGTAACACTGAACTTCAGGAGAGTACTGCTGCAACCAGATTATTAAAGCACCATTATCAGGGCTGAAACCGGTTTGGCTCAGTGGATAGAGCGTCAGCCTGAGGACTGAAAGGTCCCAGGTTCAATTCCAGTCAAGGGCATGTACCTTGGTTGTGGGCACATCCCCAGTGGGGGGTGTGCAGGAGGCAGCTGATCAATGTTTCTCTCTCATCGATGTTTCTAGCTCTCTATCCCTCTCCCTTCCTCTCTGTAAAAAATCAATAAAATATATTTTTTTAAAATAAAAGCACCATTATCAGCTCACCTTCCTCCCTGCCTTCCTCGCTCTCACTTCAGGTTCCCCAAATTATATTTTTTAGCCCCACACTCCCTTTCTATCTCCTGGGACTCTGAGGACATACATTTGGGGCCTGCTATTGTCTCATGGGTCCCTGAGACTGTTCATTTTCCTCCAATCTTCTCTGTTGTTCCAGTTAGGGAATGTTTACTGACCTGTCTTCAAGTTCGCTGACTCCTTTCTCTGTCCTCTCCATTCTGCTATTCAGTCCATTCAGTGAACCTTTAATTTTGGTTATTGTGTTTAATTCTAAAATTTCCATCTGGTTGTTCTTTATACCTTCTACCTCCTTGTTGACACTTTTTATTTTAATATTTGCTTTTAGGGGAACTCTGAGATATCGGGATTGCTAATCGAATGGCTTCCATGAGCCAAATAGAAAACAAAAATAAGGGGGAAGGCCTTGGGGAGCTGTTGTGATGTAGGAGTTATTATACTGCGTTGAGCGGAGGGACTATGGAGCTAGTCCATAGTTCTTGCTGATTAGCACCATGCCCAAATGCAGGCCTGGCTCCTCAGGAAGTCTAGAAAAATTCTGAAAATTCAGATGTTTGAGTGAAACTGTCCAATTTATGCATGTTGGCTCAAAAGAGTTTTCAAACACAAATCCAAACAAATAAAACATTATCTGCTGGCTGAATTCAGCCCACAGGCATTTGTGAGCTCTTGCTTCAACCTTTATGGGGTCAAGTGCACATTTCCATTTCAATTATTCAGTCAACAAATATTTATTGAGCTGTAGTAGCTAGGGACAGACAAGTTATCTGAAGAGATAACATTTCAGATAAGCCCAAATAACAAGAAAGAGGTGGACAAGTAGGATTATGGAGGAAGAATGTATTTGTTTTCTGTGGCTATTGTAACAAATTATCACAAATTTAATGGCTTAAAACAATGCAAATTTATAATCTTACCATTCTGGAGATTAGACGTCCAAAATGAATCTCATGTGGGTCTTAAATGGGTTTAAAATCAAGGTAATGGTTTTAAACCCATTTATCCAATAATCCAAGATAATCTCCCCATCTCAAGATCCTTACCTTAATCACACTGAAACATCTCTTTCTGCCAGAGATTAGGAACAGAGCTGGGGCCAGGGCGGGGGGTTGGGGGGTGGAGGGGGGCGGTGTATTATTTAGTCTACCACAAGCTGTCTAGGAAGAGGCAACATTTGCAAGGGCTCTGGATGGGTGTCTGCTGGACCAGTGTCTGTTGGATAGAGCCTATGGGGCAGGGAGGACATCAAGGAGGTAGCCAGGGGCCAGAACATGTAAGGTCCTAGGTGAGGGCTTTGTACTCTATTTGTAGTGAGATGGGAACCATGGGAGGCTTTTGAGTAACAGAGGGATGTGATCTGATGTCCATTTAAACAGGTGATTCTGACAAGGCAGAGTTCCTTACAGGTAAGCATGGGGAAGCCCTCAGGTTGGAGCAGGGAGTGGCAGCCACTCTCCATGAGGCCGGTTGGACAATGAGAAGCTCTCATAATCTAGCAGAAGTGGAAAGGCAAGCCCCCCATGTGCAGTGTAACACAGCATACCCCATACTTCATTTTTAACCATCTTAATCTGCCCTTTCCCTTTCTATATTGTGATTTTTGAAGGCTTTCTTTTTTCTTTTTTTAGAGCAGCTTTAGGTTCACAACAAAACTGAGAGAAGGTACAGAGATGTCCCATATACCCTTGCCACACACATGCATAGCCTTCCCCAATATCAACATCCCACAAGGTACATTTGACGAACCTCCATTGACACATCATTATCACCCAAAGCCCATAGTTTACATTAGGATTCACACTTGGTGGTGTAGCAGCAGTGCCCTAAAAATCCTCTGTGCTCTGCCAGCCATCCTTCTCTCCAACTAACCCCTAACAACCACTGATCTTTTTATTGTCTCTATAGTTGCCTTTTTCAGAATGCCATCTACAGTCACGTTCAGATTAACAACAGGAGTACGTTCTGAGCTACATGGAGTTAGGTGGTTTTGTCATTGTGTGAACATCATAGTGTACTTATACAAATCTTGATGGTACAGCCTACTATATACATACCTAGGCCATTGATATAGCCTATGACTCCTAAGCTACAGGTCTGCACAGCATGTCACTGTACAAAACAACATGAGATTAAGTCAGGCAACTAGAGAAAATGATGTAATTGAGATGCTATAAACAAGATGTATGAGGATGCTGCTGACATAACATAACATACTATTTTACAGCAATTTTTTAAAAATCCTTACCAGAGGATATGTTTAGAGAAATGAGAGGGGGAGAGAGAGGCATCGATGTGAGAGAGAAACATCAATGAGTTGCCTCCCTTATGCACCCCAGCTGGGGATCAAGCCCACAACTTAGGTACATATCCCTGATTGGGAATTAAACCTGCGACCTTTTGGTGTACAGGACGATGCCTCAAACAACTGAGCAACCCAGCCAGGGCTTACAGCAATTTTTTTTTAAGTATAAAAAGTACACTCTAAAATAATGATTAGAAGTATAGTATAGTAAGTACATAAAGCAGTAGCATAGTGATTACCAAGTATTAGGTACTATATGTTGTGGGAAGCCGCCTATTGTCTTCACTAGCAGAGAGGTGTGGACAAGGAACCCAGAAGGCTGGTGACCCTTGAGCCCTGGCAAAGGTCAGGGCTGTACACCCACTGTTTAGCTGAAGCAACTTCCCCACCAGATAATCATGTAAATCCTTACTGATAAGACACTCTGTCTGTTACCGGAAATTGCCTGCCTAAGGTCTATAGGTGTATCCCAAATTGAATAAAAAGATAGCAAGGTCTGAGCCCAACCAGAGTCCTTCCTCTTGAGTTGGGCTCCCGCCTGGTCCCCCAATATTTCCAAATTATTATTTCTTGTCCCATCTCTTTCATTTGCATGCGGCCCCTCTTCCAGAGCCGGAACCCTGAACCACGCGGGACGTGGGACATTCACAATATGTGATTGTATGTGCTATACTTTTATATGACTGGCAGTGCAGTAGGTTTGTTTACACCAACATCATCACAAACACATTAGTAATGTGTGAACTACCACATTAAGACAGCTACAATGTCACTAGGTGATAGGAATTTTTCAGTTCCATTATAATCTTACTAGAGGCCCAGTGCACAAATCTGTGCACAAGTGGCGTCCAGCTGGCCTGCCCCGATTGGGGCTGATCAGGCTGGGCTGGCTGGGCAGAGGGGCCACAGGAGGTTGGCTGGCTGGCCCCAGCCCCGATTTGGGTGGGGGGTGGGCAATCGGGGGCAGGGCTGGCCTTGGGAAGGGGCCATGGTGGTTGGCCGGCTGGCCCCACCCCCTGTTTGAACTCCTGATTGAACTCTCAGTTGAACTCCTGGTCGAGGGGACTAGAGGCCAGGTGCATGAAATTCATGCACGGGTAGGGTCCCTAGGCCTGGTCGGTGATCAAGGCCAATCTGTGGGGTAACGGTGGGGTGATCGAGAGGCCCCCGCTGGCACCCACCTTGGCAGGAATGGCGCCGCCTGCTCGCCGACCCCATCCCCCGCCGCCACTGCCAGTCACCTCCCTCTGCAGGCTGGGGGCAGTTCCTGCATTGAGCGTCTGTTCCCTGGTGGTCAGTGCCTGTCATAGTGACTGGTCGTTCCTCTGGTGGTTCCGCCGTTTGGTCAATTTGCATATTAGGCTTTTATTATATAGGATGGGACCACCATTGTATATGCAGTCTGTTGTTGATCAAACATCGGTATACACTGCATGGTATAGCTGAAATCACACAGTAAATCACCTTTCAGACTTAGCCATGTGCATTTAAGTCCTTTCACTTAAGCCATATGCATTTAAGTTTCCTCCAAGTCATTTCATGGCTTGCAAGCTCATTTTTTTGTAGCACGGAATAATATTCTACTGTCTGGATGTACCTCAGTTTATTTATCCATTCACCTCCCGAAGGACATCTTGGTTGCTTCCAAGTTTTGGCAATTATGAATGAAGCTGCTATAAACATCCATGTGCAGGTTTTTGTGTAGACATACGTTTTCAACTCCTTGGATACCAAGGGGTGTGATTGTTGGATTGTACAATAGGAGAATAGTTTCGTTTTGAAAGAAATTGGCAAACTATCTTCCAAAATGGCTGTGCCATTTTGCATTCCCACTAGCAGTGAATAGGGGTTCCTGTGGCTCCACATCCTTGTCTGCATTTGGTTTTGTTAGTGTTCCAGATTTTGGACATTTTAATTAGAGTGCAATGGTATCTCATTAGCATTTTAATTTGCATTTCCCTGATAACATGTGATGTGGAGCATCTTTTCACATGCTTATTTGCAATCTATATACCTTCTTTGGTGAGGTGTCTCATATTATAATTTTTAAACTTTTCAATAACTGTAACTGCTAATAAATGCAATTTTAGCACTTGGCCTTGCTACAGCCCCTTCTATCAGCTGGAGAAAGAGCATAAAGAGGCAATATGAACCCTCCTTATTTTTTTTTCTGATGCTGCAGAAATTCAGACAAGGCTGCCGCTAACCTATATGTCTAAGTGCAAATTTTCAAAAAGGCTTCCCTCATATGACATAGCCCCATACCAGAGTACAACTTGGTGACTATGGCATGGAGTAGATCTCGACTAGCCCCTTGGATGGCTGCTTTGCATGGTGCTTAACCTGCCCAACTCCACATGTTAACCCCGAATATAGACACTTTCTGCTTCATGAAATTGTCCTTGCACATGTTGCTTCTATTGGAGGAGTCCTGCAAGTCATTCTGTATTAGTCAGGATTGATACACTCTGCTACCGTAACAAACCACAGAATGAACACAAAGGTTTATTTCCTTCTCACATCATAATCAGTTGCAGCTCGGGGCTTTCTTCCAGAGGGTGACTCAGAGATATAGACTTCCATCTGAAGAATAGTGTCTGAGGTCATCACAGAACAGACAGGGAGAACATGGAACCAGGTGTGGGGATTAGGGCCCAGGCTTAGCAATGTCATTCATTTTGCCCACATCTCATTGGCCAGAACTCAATTACAGAGTCCCCACTTACCTGCAAAAGAAGTTTTGGAAAAGTGGCCTTCTATGTGCCTAGGAAGAGGAGATAAACTGTTGGACACCTGGCCAATTGCTGCCACCTCCAGGCTCCAGAGATTGTGGCCATGTCCTCTGATGTGGCCATGTCCTCAGTGCATATCCTATATAATAAAAGGCTAATATACTCATGCCTTATACTGATTCTTTGGCCCCAGAGCAACATTTAAATGGACACCTCTGAATTCCTAAAACTTACATATACTCACCCTTTTTTTTTGTTTTTGTTTAGACAGAAGAGGATCATTGGCACCTATCTCTTTTCCCACATTTAGATTAAAAATAGCTTTGAATTGTCCAGTCTTATTAGACAAAACGTTTCCGAGGGTCCACATCCTTCAACCACAACTTGGCACACACCCTGTTGGCTTTTGTGGGGGTTCCTGGCCTTGCACTCCCTGAATTCTCAAGCAAACCCAAGAAGATCCAATACCTGCCTAAAACCGTAGCAGAGTTCTTTTGGGACCCTTCCTCTTAGTTGATTCTTCACATCATGCAGGCTTCAGCTCAAGCATCACTGCTTCACGGAAACTTTCTCATAACATGTGAATTTTCAGAATGGCCATTAGTGCTGCTCACCAAATCTCCCTGGGTCTCCATCTTCCAGGCCCTTCCAGGCACAGGGTAGGGTGGTGAGCTTCTAGGCCTCCTTTTGGTTGGGTGGGGCCATGCAAGTGATTCTGGCCAATGAGATGTGAGCAGAAGTAATCCAAGTGACTTCCAGGCTAGAGCGTTTCATTGCAAGATACTCGTGAGCCCTCTTTCTTCTGTGCAGAACTCACAGTATTTGAGATGGAGGCTGTTCTGCCAGCCTGGGTCCAAGAGTGAGCGGAGCTCCAGCTGGCCCACAATAGACATGGCAGATAAGTGAGAAATAAATTTAGGTCATTATAAGCTATAGATTTGGGAGATTTTTGTAACCACAGCATAACGCAGCCCCTGGTGACTAACACAACCCCTTCAAAAACACTTGTCACTTTTGCATTTTTTGACGTGTTTCTGTTCCTATTGGATTCATGTCTTTAACCTACTGAGCTGAAAGCTCCATGAGGTTAGGGATATTTTTGTTGTTGTCCCCCAACTATACCCCAGCTCTTGGAAGCGCTCAATAAATGTATGCCAACTGATTAAACGAAGAAATGAATGAACAACCATCTTTGCAGGTAGGTACAATTATCTCTATTTTACAGGGATTAAATGGAAACTCAGAATGGTTGCATTCATTGCTCAATGCCACATGGCAAGAAAGTGGCAGAGACTGGATCAGTACCCAGATCTAACTGAGTCCAGAATTTGCTATAACTAGTGCTATAACCTTCCCTAAACAGGAAGTGCTTGGGGTGCCGGGCGCACCTCTTTCCGAGGATCTTCGCCTCTCCCACCAAAGAATGTCTCTGTTTCGAGAAGCGTAGGCTATGTGGAGGCAGTGACTCCTGGTTTAGAATCCCAGCACTAAAGAATCTGAAAGGCTTGGGAATCCATTGGTTCTCTATTCTGGAATGAATGATCTGTGGCTGGCCAGACAAAGCAAGGAGATTCAGAGTGGGCAGGGTGCTTATCAATAGCTCTCTGTCCTTCATTTAACCTCTTTATATTTACTTTATTTTATATTTTAAGACATGTTTTTATTGATTTTTAGAGAGAGAAAGGGAGAGGGATAGAGAGATAGAAACATTGATTAGAGAGAAGCATCATCAATTGGTTGCCTCCTGCATACCCCCTACTGGGATCGAGCCTGAAACCCAGGCATGTGCCCA
This sequence comes from Eptesicus fuscus, assembly GCF_027574615.1. Taxonomy (NCBI): domain Eukaryota; kingdom Metazoa; phylum Chordata; class Mammalia; order Chiroptera; family Vespertilionidae; genus Eptesicus; species Eptesicus fuscus. The sequence goes on from NC_072493.1 coordinate 20,719,073, forward strand.
GACTGGAATAGAACCAGTGAGCTCTTGCTTCATGGGTTGATGCTCAACCACTGAGCCACACTAGCTGGGAATTTTACCTCCTTTTAAAACAACTTTCATTAATTGAGTGCTCATTCGCTGCCAGGCACTATGCCAAGAGTTTTAGGATCATGAACCCACAGCATCTTCATGACTATAAGGGCTAGGGAGATGAATTCACTTGCCCATGGATACAAAATTAGTGTATCAGTATAGCTATGAAACAAAACACACCCCAAATCAGAGATTTAAAATAGTAAGTATTTATGGTACAGCCATTGTATGGTGTTTCCTCACAAAATTGAAAGTGGAGCCCTAGCCGGCTTGGCTCGGTGACAGAGTGTGGCCTGTGGACTCAAGGGTCCCGGGTTCGATTCTGGTCAAGGGCATATGCCCGGGTTGCGGATTCAATCCCCAGTAGGGGGCGTGCAAGAGGCAGCCAATCAGTGATTCTCATCATTGATGTTTCTACATCTCTTTCCCTCTCCCTTCCTGTCTGAAATCAATAAAAATATATTTTAAAAAATTAAAAGTGGAACTCCCATTTGACCCAGTAACCCTACTTCTAGGACTACTAGTATATCCCAAAAAATCAGAAAACCAATCAGAAATAATATATGCACCCCTATGTTCATAGCAACACAATTTACAACAGCTAAGGTTTGGAAACAGCCTAAATGCCATCAGCAGATCAGCGGATTAAAGAACTGTGGTGCATCTACACAATGGAATACTACACTGCGGTAAAAAGAAAGAACTCTTACCATTTGCCAAAGCATGGATGGACCTGGAGAGCATTATGTTAAGCAAAATAAGCCAGTTGGAGAAAGATAAGTATCACATCATCTCACTCATTTGTGGAATATAATGAACAACATAAACTGATGAACAAAAATAGATCCAGAGACATAGAAGCATCAAACAGACCATCAAACCTCAGAGGGAAGGCAGTGGAGAGTGGGAGAGAGTGGTAAGAGATCAACCAAAGGACTTGTACCAGTACACATGCGTTTAAGCAGAACCAATGGACACAGACAATAGTGGTGTGAGGGCCTGTGCTGGGTGGCGGGAGCGGGCTGGGAGAGGTCACTGGGGGGAAAAGGAGACATATACACTGAGTGGTCAGATTATTATGATCTCTGAACGCATAATAATCTGGCCACTCAGTGTATATCCTATATAATAAAAGGCTAATATGCAAATTGTCCCCTCGACCAGGAGTTCGACCAGCAGGCAGGCCAGCCAACCACCCATGTCCCCTCCCCCTGGCCAGGCTGGCCGGACCCTACCCATGCACGAATTCATGCACCGGACCTCTAATATATATATATATATATATATATATATATATATATATATATATGTATATATATATACTGAGTGGCCAGATTATTATGTGTTCAGAGATCATAATAATCTGGCCACTCAGTGTATAATACTTTCAACAATAAAGAATTTTAAAATAAATAAATAAAAATAAAATAGTAAGCATTTATTGCTTGTAAGTCTATAAACCAGCTGAGTAGTTCTGGTCTCTTCTGGAATCATTCATGGTTCTTCAATTAGTACTGGGTTGGGGTTGGATCTGCTGATCTTGGCTGAGCTCTGTCACAGGTTCAAGAATTGTCTGTCTGTTGGCTGGATCTGGTGTCATCAGCTGGGGCAACTGGGCTCTCTTCCACGTGGTCTCTCATTCTCCAGCAGATCAACCCAGGCTTATCTAAAAGGTGGTAGTGTTACCGGAAAAGCCCCGGTTGGACTCACGCTGCCTGTCACTGTGTCCAATAATAAAGGGAGGGTTGAATCATATTAGGTGTTTATTGAGAAGGCTAGCCAACCAAGATGATAGGCATCAAATCCTGCCTTCCAGCAAAGTACAGGGGACATGATTATAAAGGGGAAGAGGCTAGGGTGCTATGTGCAACCCCAGGAGTCTGCAGACATCAGCTATTATAGTCATCAGGCAATGAGATAATGTTGATGAGATGATGTTGATGAGGTGATGTGTTGATTCCTGGTGGGTTGGCCTGATCATGCTTATCGGTTCTGCTTGCTGGATTCACAGCTGATTCACCTCCCCAATTGCTTCACAGAGGCCTTGAAAAGGAAACTTTAAGAAAAACTTAACTCCCTGTTCATACGTAAGAAACTTAACCCCCTATTCACATAAATACATGTGTTCTAAGATTTAAAATAATATGATTACTTTTCAGATTAACACAGGTGCTCTATCTATTAGATTATAAGCACACACACATACCCCGCCCCCATCAGTAGCAGGGGTCCAAGAAAGTGAACAGGCTTCTTGAGGCCCAGGCTTGGAACTAGCACAAGACTAGAGACAGGGACGGGGCAGGGAGGCCTTGGCTTGCTAACTGTGACCTGAAGGTCAGGTTTGGGAAGGCCTGTAGGGAAGTCGGATTAAACCAGATGTATACGTAAGAAACCACCCCAAACTCAGTGACTTAATGCAACAATTATTCATTTCCTCCCCATTTTGTAGGTTGGGAATGTAGGCTGGGTTCTGGTGAGTAGTTCCTTAAGTTTTGACTGGGCTCATTCATGAATCTGTGGTCAGCTCTGGGTGGCTAGCTCTGCTTCAGGGGGCTGGGCAGTTAGTTGGCTGGGAAGCCTCTAGTCTTGTATCCTCCAGCAAACTAGCCCAGGCATGTCCACAAGGTCATGGGCAAGGGTCCAAGAGAGCAAGCAGAAGTTGCAAGGCTTCTTGAACTGTAAGCTTGAAACTAGCACAGCCTCCCTTTCACCATGTTCTATTGGCCAAGCCAAGTTACAAGGTCAGCACAGATTCAAGGGGCGGGGAAACAGACTCCACCTCTTGATGGAAACAGTGGCAAAGTCACACTGTAAGTAAGCATTTACACAGGGAGGAGTCAAAGGTCCCTTCCATTCCGTAATCACTTCACCAAAGGCAGGAAGCGGCCGAGCTGGGATTCTAACCCCGGAGGCACACTGCCTCCACACAGCCGACTCTTCTCAAGCTTTAGCACCTCCGTTCCATCCTTAGCTTTCTCACCTCGCATATCTTCCCTGTGATTTGAACCCCCCCACTAGCCTTCTGCACTAGTCAGAACACATTTGGCTGCAAGTAACAGACATCCAAGCCACGTGGTTTAACCTAAGAGGGAATTTATTAGCTCCTGGAATTGAGAAGTCCAACAGTAGATTCTGCTTCAGGCACAGTTAAGTCAGGTACTTATAGGATATCCTCTGAGTTGTCTTTCTTCATCTTTCCACTTTTAAAATTTTTTTGGTGTTGTCCCAATCCCCAGCAGATGCTTCCCAAGAGGAGATGAGAACAGCCCAACGATTACATCCCCGCAGCTCAGCAGCCTCATTGGAAAGAGAGCAACAATAGCAATGACAGATTGCTCACTGTGTTCCAAGCACTTAGCAGGTATTAACTTACTCAGTTGTCACAATACCCTATGAAGGATAAATAATTATCATCCCTGTTATACAGATGAGGGAATTGAGGCCCGCAGAGGTAAGGTGTATGTCTACGGTTACATAGGTAATAAGTGGTGGCCTGGGAGTTGAACCCAACCAGGCTGGCTCCAGAATTCTTGCTCTTAACTAGTTTGAACAGAAAAGTCGTAATAATAACAAACCCTATTTGGAAAAGAAAGTCTGTGCTTGACACTGCATCAGAGTATAACAGCAGCAATAATAAAACCATACCCATTTAACCCTGCCAGCAACCCTATAGGGTAGGCATTGCTATTATCTCCCTTTTACAGATGGGGAAATGGAAGTGCTGAGAGGGCAGATAAAACTAAGGTTATATGTGGGGCAGCTGGGACTTGAACCCAGACAGTAAGGTCTCTAAACTCTGCACTCGGTGCCCCATGGGTCCCACTCCTGAGCCCGGGGTGAGGTCAGCCTCTGAGAACTTCATGAAGTTCTTGTGCCCGCCCCTCCCTCCTCTCCCCACGCTGCTGTCTGGCACAGCCTTCCCAGAACCCACTTGTGAAAGAACTTACCTAATGCCGTCTGGGCCCTACAGCTAAGTCCAAGCCAATAGGCAGAGGCCAGGCCTACGTCCCCAGACAGGGCTTGCCAGTGTGGCTGGTGTGAGCCTGTGCCAAGGCGGACATAGGGTGGCACGATACCTAGTGCCACAGAGCAACTGGGTTTCCTTTGGAGCCGATGACCTTGGCACTCGCTAGACCTCTGCCAAACAGTCCCACCACCCGGACAGGGAGCCTGGGCAAAATGCCAAGTCATACTTCATACATTTATGAGAAGCCAAGATGTGGCTATTTATAGCCTTTGGAATTGTCTGCTAAGTGAGAACTGGGTAGTAATGGCATCACAGGAGCAGAATCCAGGCGATGCCCACCCGCCCCCTAACAGACAGCCAGCGCCGTTGGCCTCATGACTTCTCTGGTTCTCAAGGCAGCCTGTGGGCGTGGGGAAACTGAGGCGCAGAGAACCAGCTGTGGCAGGGCTGGGGTTGTAATGCAGTTGGACTCTTTACCCACCCAGCAAATGACCTCGGCTGCATGGCCAGGACCTTTAAGGATAAAACTTTATTGTCAGTTGTGTGTGGGAATCTTTGAAAACCTTTCATCGCCCCACTACTCCCCCTTCCTCCTCACTCTCTTTCATCCTCCTTGATATTAAAATGTCTTCCTCTTTCTTGTCTCTCTTTTCTTTATTTCTTCCCCCTTCCTTTCTTCTTTCTTCCTTTGTTGATCTTTTTTTTTTTTTAATCGAGGCCATAATCATAACACTAACAGTAGCTGGCATTGGAGAGGGTCCAGGTAAGTCACCCAGCCTCAGCTGACGCTCTGGTAAATGCCATTATTATCTCCATCTCACAGATCGAGGCGGGTAAAACACCCACATCAGTTAGAATGCCAGCATGGCTCTTCCAAGCTGGGTCTCCTCGGTGCCTTTGGAATTTGCATGGCTCCAGCCACTGATGTTCTCTCAGCATTTTCCTGGCTCAGGCGGTCACTGTGGCTGAAACTCCAGCAGGCGTACAGAAATGAGTCAAGAAAGTATACATCTTTAGTGGAATCTGACATGTGATTTATTCTTACTCTGAGGGGATTATTTGTAGTAGGAGGTTCACAAAAGAGTCCCCAGTTCTGTGGCCTTTCATGGAATCATGGCTCTGTGCCTCAGTTTCCCCTCCCCCGCCCTTATTGTGGGGAGGATCCAATGAGTTGATACCTGTGCGGTGCTTGGAACACTGCCTGGCCCTGGCCGCGTGCTCCCTGAACACTTGCTGTGGTGACTGGTGCTACTGCCTTTCAACTGTGGCTTTGGAGAGCTGGGTAGGACACTGGGGGAAGCCCTGCTGGGTGTGCCCACGTGTCCTCCTCCTGGCTCAGGCTTCCATGCTGGGCCTTGCTTGCAGGCAGGTTGTCCAGGCTCCAATGGCAACCTCCAAACCTCAACCATCAGCTGCAATTTTGTTACCTCTCTTCCAGGATATCATCAGCAGGGTGTGGGCACTCACAGGAATGAGCTGTGCAGACATTTGGGATCTCAGGTTTCTAGACTCAAGGCTTCCGGCCTCATTTCCTGATGCCGGCATGCTGATGTTGCAACGTGCCTTACTACCCATCTCACCCCTCCACCACTTCCTCCCTCCAGAGACAAGCAATCGTCATGGCTTCTGCTGTTTATATTTCTGTCACAATTTCCATATCTCTTAACAGGACCTTTATGCCTCTGGCTTCTGATGCATCAGGGTTACCCACAAAGCCATTCTCTGTTGACTTCCTGCCACGGAAGCTGAGGATTCGATTCTTACCATGCCCCTTCTGAGGTAATGATACCACCCAATCTACCTGGGCCTCGGTTTCCACATCCATAAATGAGAATCACACCAGGACTAAATAAATTCAGTCATGTGAAGCCCTTGGAATAGGTCCTTGCCCATAAGTAAGGGTGATAGGTTGGCTATCATAATTTTTGGTTTCTGTATTAGCTATCTTTGTAACTTTCAATCACAGGCAGGTCTCCATTCCTTATTCTTGTCTCCCCCTCACACACACACACACACCCCCACCCCGCACCTCAGCCCCCGTCCCTTGGCCTGAAGTGTGAGCATGATGTCTGTGAGCCGCTGAGGACAGCATCCTTGGGTGGCACTGCAGCAGGAGAAAAGGGCCAGCTGGGCTGTCACAGTGAAAGATCCAGACTTCGGCCTGGTTTGAGCCACCATTATTTTGTGTTTTGAAGCATAGTAACCTCCATCTTGTATAAAAACTGCTGTTTGAAATTCTCTGCTATTGTTAGATAGCCCCTTGTTCTGTACACTCTGTCATAATAGAAAAAGATAAAAACTTAACTGTCTGACCTTGCAAGCTAGCCATCTGACGTAACAGGCTAATACTGATACTGATAATAATTCCCATATTCTTATGCCAAGTGTTAGTTCATTATGTATCCAAGGTTGCAAACTGTTTGCAATAATACCTACACAGAGCTCTTGGAGAAATCTGCAGACAAAGAGCTTAAAAAGGTATAAATAGAGAGAATTTCCTCTATGTGTTTGCTCAGATATTTGGAAGAAGCACTTACCTCTGGGCCATGCGCAATAAATGACTCCTAATTAATTGGCTCATTAAGGTGTCTTGTATCTACCTCGCTGATTTACAATACAATAGTATCTTCCAAAACAGTGGCTCAATTTCTTAACTATAGATAGGTTTTTATATCTTTCCAACATTTAATTATGAAAAATTTCAAGCCTACAAAAAAGTTGAATGAATTTTACCATAATACCCACATGCCCATAGTCTAGATTCTACAATTGTTAATATTTTTCTAAATTTGCTTTATCATATACCATCAGTCCATCCTCTATTTATTCATCAATCCATATGATTTCTTTGATGGATTTTTAAATGCATTAACATGAAGTATTTTAAAATCAGTATTCTTAATCCCTAAACATTTCAGCATTTATGTCACTAGAGTTTGGTATTTATAGTTCTTTATTGAGTAAAATTTGCATACAATGTAATGCACACATCTTAGTATGTTTGCTGAGTTTAGACTAGTGCATATACTATGTAATATAAACCCCTGTTAAGATAAAGAACATTTCCATCATCCCATAAAGTTCTCTTTTACCCCTTCCCATGTTATCCCTACCCCATTCTACCCCCAAAAGCTGCAAATATTTTTATACATTACTGTTAAGTTATCAGTATTGATACTATATTCCGGGAGTGATCTTAATTATAAGGACCTTTATTATTTTATAAAACAAGCAGTCCCATCTAGGTAGGGAGGTTCCACAGTGATCAATGCATCAGTTGAATGGTGTTCTGATGGACTAAGAATCCTTGGCATGTTGGTAGCAAATGTCATCCCTCAAGGTGGTAACATAGCTGCCACAGTCCAAGCCATCATTTCCTATAAATGCAAAACATTACAACCTTACACTTCCTAACCCTAACCTATTTTAAGTGTTAGCCTCTCTGATTTGCTCTTGGTACTGGCTAGTGGAATTCCTGCTCTGGGCTTCGAGGATTAAAGACTCTTCTAAGTGCTGGTGAAAGAAATTGTAGAAAGATAAATATAAACATTATCTTTCTTTGCAACTGCAGAAAGTTAGGCATTCCTCAACGTCACAAAACTCCTTTCCCAAATGCCAGAGAGGACAAGAGTCTCAAGGTCTGGGCAGTTCTAAATGTTATTTCTTGCCAAATGTTAAAACATAGCACAGCATTTTGCAGATGCAGAAAAACAAAACAAATCAGGATGAGCTGACAGGAACTCAAACAGATAAAAGTAGCCAAGTAAAGAAGAAATCAACATGTAATTGACCAATCAGTGTACATAAGCAATGGCTAAGCCTCCCTTCTGTGAGACAGAATTTGGATGTTAATCCCCTGTCTTCTTTACTTGGTGCAAGTAAATAAAACTGCCTTGGAACAACTACATCATATATATATGTACTAGAGGCCTGGTGCATGAAATTTGTGCACGGGGTGGGGGTCCCCACAGCCTGGCCTGCACCCTCTCCAATCTGGGACATCCCTCTCACAATCCGGGACCGTTGGCTCCTAACCACTCACCTGCCTGCTGGCCTGATCATCCTAACTGCCAGATTGCCCCTAACTGTCATGCCCTGCCAGCCTGATTGACTCTAATTGCCCTCTCCTGCTGGCCTGATCACCCTAACTGCTCTCCCCTTATGGCCTGATCCCCCTAACTGCTCTCCCCTGCCAGCCTGATCACCCCTAACTGCCTATGCCTCAGCCCCACCACATGGCTTTGTCCAGAAGAACATCCAGAAGGTCGTCCAGAAGATGCCTGGTCTAATTAGCATATTACCCTTTTACTAGTATAGATATATAGATAGATAGTATATGTGTATATGTATATGTGTGTATATATGTATGTATATATGTATACATGTATATATATATATAAACCTTTATTGTTGACACTATTACAGATGTCCCTATTTTGTCTCTCTAGCCCACCTCCACCCAGCCCTAACCCCTCTTCCCTCTGGTCATCACAATGACAAAACAATCTATAAATAATAGAGGAATATGAAAATTGTCTGGGACACCGTCACAGTAACAGCAACAACTGAACAGCTGTTGTTGGGTTGTGTGGGATGCCAGGCCAGCAAGGGGGGGTAGTGAGGGATGACCAAATGACTGAATAGCAGGCTGCATGGGGTGACCAGGCCGGCAGGGGGATTAGTGAGGGATGACCAAACAACTGAACAACAGGCTGCATGGGGCAATCAGGCCAGCAGGAGGGTGCAGTTGGGGGTGACCAGGCCAGTGGGGGAGCAGTTGGGGGTGACCAGGCCAGTGGGGAGGTAATGAGGCATGACCAGGCCAGCAGGGAGTGGGCAGTTGGGGGCGATCAGGCCAGCAAGCAGAGGTGGTTAGGGGTGATCAGGCTGGCAAGGGGGGAAGTTAGGGGCAATCAAGCAGGCAGGCAGGTGAGCGGTTAGGAGCCAGCGGTCCTGGATTATAAGAGGGATGTCTGACTGCCAGTTTAGGCCTGATCCTGGCCTAAACCAGCAGTTGGACATCTCCTGAGGGGTCCTGGATTGGAGAGAATTCAGGCTGGGCTGAGGGGACTCCCCTTCCCCCATGCACAAATTTCATTCACCGGGCCTCTAGTAACTAATAATAAAATAGAACAATTATAATAGTATACTATAATAAAAGGTGAATGTGGCCTCTCTCACAGTATCTCACTGCACTGTACTCACCTTTCTTGTTATGTGAGATGATAAAATATCTACATGAGAAGATGAAGTGAGGTGAATGACACAGGCATTGGGACTTAGCTAAAATGGACATTCTGACAAACAAGCACTTTACAGCTTCTCTTTGGCATACCCGAATTGCCAGCATCACCGTCTTGTGCTCTGGGGCCATTATTAAGTAGTATAAGGGTGACTTGAACACAAGCTCTGTGAGACCACACACTCCATCTGGTAGCAGAGACAGCTACTAAGTGACTAAAGGTGAGGAGCGTGTGCAGCTGGATACTCTGGAAAAAAGGGTTGAATTATGTCTCAGACCAGATGGGGCAGGACAGCATAAGATTTCATCATTATGAAATTACTCAGAATGGCCTGCAATTTATACCTTAAAAATTGCTTATTTCTGGAAATTTCCATCTCATATTTTTGGGCTGTGGGCAACTGAAATCATGAAAACTAAAACCTCAGATAAGGGAGACTACTGCACTTTTTAAGAACAAAAACATTTTCCCCCAGAAGCCTCCCACTAACTGTGACTTCCCCTCACATCTTCTTGGCCAAGAGGGAGTCACAGCCTTTTCCAGGGCCAGTCACTAACAAGAAGGCTAGGGAGTTATGACTGGCTTAGACCGCTTTTGCTGAGCACAGGGACAGAGCTAATAAGCAAGTGAATAAAATCAGGGCTCTGCCTGGATTTGCTTTTCAGTAGAGCGGATTGCCAGTGTCACTGCTAGTTGCTGGGCTGCTTCTGTAGCCGTGCTGCGCAGCCTGGCACTTTGATTCTGCTCTTCTGCCTCGGGTTGCAGGAACCCCACTCGGGCCTCTTGGACTCACGGGGTGGGCATGGCGTCTGAGTGAGGGAAGCATCTGCCCACATCCCTCAAGGGGAAAGTACCTAAGCTTGACTGCCTGCATATCTTTGAGGCTTTATTTTCAATCAGGCCTTTTATCGAAAATGACTGAAAGCCAAACTAGCTTAAGCACAGGGGGATTTGTTGCTTCTTGTAACAGAAAAGTCCAGGAGTTTGGATCTCCGGTATGGCTGAAGCCAGGTGTTCATACACACTGAGAAATATGCCCCTCTCCCTCTCTCATTTCTGCTTTCCTCAATACTGAGTTCATTTCCAGGCAGGTTCTCTCTGTCCCAGTGCTATAGAAGACTGGAGAAAAACCAAGCAACGCTTAGAGAAATGGAGTTACACAGCTTTATTATGCCGGCGGACTCAGAGGAGGTTTCTCTCAAATTCTGAGCAAAACAATCTGGTGGAAGCTTTTCCTTTATATCTTTTTGGCTTCTTTGTCCCCCAAATATGGAATGGGGTTTCCGGACCTTTCGAGGGCTTTGCAAAAAGCCCTGTGTGTGGGGATGGGGTCATGAGACCATACCTAACGGCCTGGTCTGGCGCCAGCACTGACTGCCCTCTCTGGGAGTTGTGTATTGTCTTGCGATTTATGGCCTCTGTAACATGTGAGCAAACAGGCAACAAATCTTGCTAGCCCAGACTGCAGGAAAAGGAACAATCCTATCTAATAAAATAGTAATATGCAAATTGACCGTCACTCCAACCCAAGATGGCCACCCCCATGTGGTCAAAGATGGCTGCCCCCATGTGGACACAAGATGGCTGCCACAAGATGGCTGGCAGGGGAGGGCAGTTGTGGGCAATCAGGCCTGCAGAGGAGGGCAGTTGGGGGTGACCAGGTCTGCAGGGGAGGGCAGTTGGGGGGGACAAAGCTGGCAGGGGAGGGCAGTTGGGAGGAACCAGGCCTGCAAGGGAGGGCAGTTGGGGGCAATCAGGCCTGCAGAGGAAGGCAGTAGGAGTGACCAGGCCAGCACAGGAGGGCAGTTGTGGGTGACCAGGCCTGCAGGGGAGAGCAGTTGGGGGAGACAAGGCTGGCAGGGGAGGGCAGTTAGGGGGGACCAGGCCTGCAGGGGAGGGCAGTTGGGGTGACCAGGCCTTCAGGGGAGGGCAGTTGGGGGGATCAGGCCTGCAGGAGAGGGCAGTTGGGGGCAACCAGGCCTGCAGGGAAGGCCAGTTGGGGAGGGACCAGGCCTGCAGGGGAGGGCAGTTGGGGGGGACCAGGCCTGCAGGGGAGGGCAGTTGGGAGCGACCAGGCCAGCAGGGGAGGGCAGTTGGGGGCGACCAGGCCTGCAGGGGAGGACAGTTAGGGGCAATCAGGCCAGCAGGGGAGCAGTTAGGTGTCTATCAGGCTGGCAGGGGAGTGGTTAAGGGGTGATCAGGCTGGCAGGCAGAAGCGGTTAGGGGCAATCAGGCAGGCAGGCAGGCAAGTGGTTGGGAGCCAGCAGTCCTGGATTGTGAGAAGGATATCCGACTGCCCATTTAGGTGGGATCAGGCCTAAACAGGCAGTCAGACATCCCTCAAGGGGTCCCAGATTGGAGAGGGTGCAAGCTGGGCTGAGTGACACACACCCCGCACCCCCACCCCTCATGCACAAATTTCATGCACCGGGCCTCTAGTAGGTTATATTTTCCCATCTGGGTTACACTCTTCCACTTGAGGAAAGTTCCCTCAGAGGGAACCAGATATTATAGAACGAATTAGCCTTTTGCCATCTCGCCAGCAGTTCCAGCCTCATAGCCTACCAGATAAGTAGCCATGGCAGAACAAAAACTCAGTGTCCCAGGAGTTCCAGCACAAGTCCTGGGGCTGTCTCTCATTGGCTTTACCTGGATGGCCTGCTGATTTCCGGAGCCAGAAAATGGGGTTGGCTCCATCCAAATCACGACTAAGAGAAGAGAGGGTGGTTCCCAAAGAAAACGGAGAAAGGGAAAAGAATGCCCATCATGTCAATATAGCTCAGATACATAGAGAAAGAAAGCCCAGGAGCACTCACCTACCCTGTTTTATCACCAGGAGCAGCTCAGCTCCTAAGGGTGATAGGGGTTAATTTGCTGGTGGTGGTCAGAAAAGGCATCTTGGAAAAGTCAACATTGGTCCCTAACCAGTTTGGCTCAGTGGATAGAGCGTCGGCCTGCAGACTCAAGGGTCCCAGGTTTGAGTCGGGTCAAGGGCATGTACCATGGTTGCAGGCACATCCCCAGTAGGAAGTGTGCAGGAGGCAGCTGATCGATGTTTCTCTCTCATCGATGTTTCTAACTCTCTATCCCTCTCCCTTCTTCTCTGTAAAAAATCAATAAAATATATTTTAAAAATATATTTAAAAAATAAAGTCAACGTTGGAAGCAGAGCCCTGAGGGGTAAAAGACATTGTTCCAAGAAGAGGAAACTACAAGGGCAAAATACCTGAGGCAAATCAATATTTGATAGATGAGTGAATAACTTCAAGAATGAATGAATGAGTGAGTGAATGCCTTCAGGTGGAGACTTTAGAGAGAGCTTCATCTTCCTTCTGGGAAGGAACCATGAGCCCTGGTAGCAATGGGGGAGCTGGGGTTGTACTGCAGACCTTGCAGTGGAAGTGGGGAGTGTAGACATGGCCTGAGAGGAGAAAGGGAAGGCAGGAGGGGGAGGGAAGGAGTGGTGCGGGGGAGGGGAAAGAGGTGGACTTCTCTAGAGCCAGGAGGAGGGGTTGACAGTAGACCTAACCTGGGAGACCATGCCTCACAGCCCTCCCTTTCTGGGCTTTCTGGGGCCTGGATCCTCCCCCTCTCCCTACCCCCCTACTTCCCCCTCCAAAGTTTCCTCTCTCTTCCCTCTCTCACTCTCCCGCCTCATTCTCACTTCCTCTTTCTGTTCTTCATACATACCAAGCTTGTTCCCACATAGACCTTTATGCTTGCTGTTCCCTCTGCCTGGAGCACCCTTCGCCTGGAACAGCCTTCCCCGGGAACTTTGCTAGCTGGCTCCTTAGCTCTCAGGTTTCAGCCAAATACACCCTCCTCAGTGCAGCCCTCCCTGACCACCCCAACCAATTCCCCACCCCCTGCTCCCACAGCCCCTCCCAATCACACCACCCTGCTGCACTTCCTTCCTCTGAAACGTTCATGTTTGTCAGCCTGTTTGTGGTCACAACGGTCGGTTGCCCGTGCCCAGCACAAACCCTGGCACAGAGCAGGTGCTCAGAGAGCTCAAGGCCCAGCAGCCCAGAGTCCCACCCAGAGTGCCAGGGACCTCATTCGGCTGTGCTGTTCTTCCCCAGGTGCTAGTACCTCTCTGCCTCAGTCCCCTCCTCCTCTGCTCAACAGGCACACAACAGACACCATTTCTGAAGACAACCTCTCTAAGGCACGTGGGGCACACAGAGCTTAGATCACAGGAGGTGATCTAAGAGTCAGCACTAAGTCAGTGCTGTCACCGCCCAGGGTTATTGTGAGGTCTTTGAGAGGGAGTTTGGGCACCGTGGTTAACTGCACAAGACTTTCATTGTCCAGATTCCATCCATGACTGTGCTTCCTGGCTGTATGACGGCTGTGGTTCAGCTTTAATGAGCTCATGTAGATGAAAATGCCTGGAAATTGATTTATGATAGGCTGTCCCCTGCGGGTGCCTTGTCCCATGTGCTCCCTGCCTTGTCCAGGCTGTCCCATAACTCTGGAATGGGCACTTGCAGCCTGGGGAACAGGGGCTGGGGCGGGGTAGACTGGATCAGGAAGTTCACTGGCCTCTGAACCAGACACCTCTCTCTCTCTCTCTCTCTCTCTCTCTCTCTCTCTCTCTCTCTCTCTCTCTCTCTCGTCTTTCCCTCTCTCTGCCTTTCAAATCCTCTTGGAGTTCAGTGGTCTTAACCTTTAGATCCATGGGGAATGGAAGACAGGTACTTGGGAAAGCTGGTATTTTTAAATTTAGACTTGGTTTTTGTTTGTTTCATAAACTGGTAAAGTGTGTGACAAAAATATGAAGTATGATATAGTGTTCTTGCTTTTGAAAAATATGTGCAAGCAAGGACATGAAAAATAAAGCAAAATTACTAGACAAAAAATCGTTGGTATCCAATTATAAAATGGGCAATGCCCTGGCATGCTCAGTGATCAGAGTGTCGGTCTGCGCACCAAAAGGTCGCCAGGTCGATTTCCAGTCAAGGGCATGTACCTCGGTTGCAGGTTCCATCTTGCGTGTGGGAGACAATCAACGTATTTCTCTCACATCGATGTCTCTCTCTCTCTCTCTCTCTCTCTCTCTCTCTCTCTCACCTCTTCCACTCTCTCTAAAAAGAAACCCCCCAAAATGGTCAAAAAGCCTGAAATGACACTTCACCAAAGAAAATACACAGATGGCAAATAAGCATTTGAAAAGATGCTCCATATCATATGTCATCAGGGAAATGCAAGTTAAAACAACCATGAGATACCACTACACATCTATGAGAATGTCCAAAATAAAAAATGCCAAGGATCTGGAGCCACAGGAACCTCCATTCATTACTGATGGGAATGCAAAATGGCACAGCCATTTTGAAAGACAGTTTTCCAACTTCTTTCTAAACTAAACATCCTCTTATCATACAATCCAACAATCACACATCTTGATATTTATCCAAAGGAGGTGAAAACGTATGTCCACAACAAAACCTACACATTGATGTTTATAGCAGCTTTATGCATAACTACCAAAGCTTAAAGGCAATCAAGATGTCCTTTGGTAAGTGAATGGATTTGATAGTGAGGAAGGGCACATAATAAGAATAGAGCCACAGTTGTTTATTAATTACCTTACTAATTATAGAGAAGAAGTTTTCTTACAGACCCTTGGAAACTGGAGGATGAAACAAGGCTGCCCTATCTAATAAAGAGGGGATATGCAAATTGACCATCATACCATCACAAAGATGGTGGCAACCATAGCCACAAGAAGGTGGCGCCCAGTCCCCTCAGCCCCTCTAGAGTTCCACAGTCCTTTCAGCCCAGCCAGGTGGGTGGCAGGTACACGGTGCAGCCGAACCCGCCCTCAGTCTCCCCAGCCACCCACGGCTGGCCCAAGGCACAGGCAAGCCTCAGATGGTGGCTGCCCAGCCGCCTAGGGCCACCCGAGGCTCAGGTAACCAGAGCCGGCGGAGGCTTGCTCTGCTGGCAGTGGCAGCAGCAGAGGTGTGATGGGGGCATCGCCTTCCCCTGATCGCCAGGTCGCCTCCTATCCCTGAGGGCTCCCAGACTGTGAGAGGGGGCAGGCCTAGCTGAGGCACCCCCTCCAATGTATGAATTTTCATGCACCGGGCCTCTCTCTCTCTCTCTTTATATATATATATATCTCCTATATAATAAAAGCCTAATATGCTATGTGTCCGGTCAACTGGTTTGCCATTCAACCAATCAAAGCATAGTATGCTAATGATATGATAAGGCCACTCAACTGCTTGCTATGATGTGCACTGATCACCAGGGGACAGACAGTTGACCAGTCGACCAGTTGCTATGATGTGCACTGACCACCAGGGGGCAAAGCTCTGACCAGTAGGTTAGCTTGCTGCTGGGGTGGGGCCAATAAGGACTGAGTGAGAAGGTCCGGACATGCCCTGGAGCCTTCCTCCAGTCCCTCCCCAGCTGGCCAACCTCCTGCGTCCCTCCCCAGCCCTGATCATGCACCAGAGGGGTCCCTCAGCCTGGCCTGCACCCTCATGCAATCTGGGACCCCTTGGGGGATGTTGGAGAGCCAGTTTCGGCCTGATCCGGCAGGCCAGGCCAACAGACCCTACTGGTGCACAAATTCATGCACCGGGCCTCTAATATAAATATAGATAGAGATAGAGACAGAGACAGAGACAGAGACAGAGACAGAGATAGAGATAGAGATAGATAGATATATAGATATGGATATAGATATAGATATAGATATAGATATAGATATAGATATAGATATAGATATAGATATAGATATAGATATAGATATAAATGCCTAAGCAACCATTATGACCAAATGACTGGCTGGTAGCTATGACACACACTGACCACCAAGTGGCAGATGCTCAACGCAGGAGCTGCTCCCTGGTGGTCAGTGTGCTCCCACAGCCAGCCAACCTCCAGTAGTCCCTCCCCCCTAGCAGGTCAGCCCCGATCTACCCGGATCGCTGGCCAGGCCAAGGGACCCCACCCATGCACAGATTCATGCAATGGGCCTCTAGTAAAAAGATAAGATGCCTCGATGGGTCCATTACTCAGAAAAGAAATACAGACCAAGGACAGGACACACTTTCATTTGGTTGCTGTGCTCGGACCCTGACCCCCTCTGGGTCAGGAACCCTGACCATGCTCTGGTCCCAGGAACGGGCTGAGCTGTTTGTAACATCATAGGAGATTAGCCACCTTGTTATCAGACTTTGAGCTTCTGAAGGCCGGACTGCAGACCCGACCCTCCCCTTTCCACGTTACACTTGCAGCTCACAGCTGCACAAGTTATCTTCTCCCTCGTGTGTATACAACCAGCCAACTGGCGAGGGGGTGCGGGGGGTGGGGGTCAGAGCAGAATGTCCAAGGTGACCGACTGCTCTCCCCCTACTGCGGCATTATTGGAATAAGTGCTCATATGTGATTCAACCCCGTCTCTGCTTAATTTGGCTCAAGGAGTGACAGGCAGCCTTGGACCCATTGTGTCCGGTTTCAAACTTGGCAACCTTGATAGGACCCCCAGTGGGATTTCTTTCCGGGTAAGTACTGGAGATCCCGCTGGCTGCCTGAACTGGGGTTCCTGGGGCTGAAATGGGCACCTTTTTTTTTTCTCACTTCAAGTGCTGCCAGGAATTTTCCTGTGGACTCCACTCTCAGCTCCAGCAATCCCCGACCTTCCACTTAGGTTGAATCAAGCATTTTTTGTATGACACGAGAAGCATTTGCTGCCTCGTCTGGTCTTCTTTGTGAGGCACGGGGGGAGGCATTTACTGCCTCTTGTCTGGTCAAGCCTGATCAGGTCCAGGTGGCAAGAGACTTCCAGCGGTCCTTGCCTGGTCTCTGAGCCCTTAGTCTGATCCCCTCTGGGATGAGAGAGACATTGCTCTGTTTCCGTGTGTGTTGTTGTTGTTGTTGTTTGTTTTTTAATGCAGGGCATTCTGAGGTTTCTGTGGCTGGACAGACAAGGACATGGTGTGAAGCTCGTGTCTGTGGGTTGTGCGCACCTGTAAATATTGTACATAGAGTGTCTCTGTTGGTTGTTGCTTCGTGTCTCTTTGTTGTTTGGTTTAAAGATGGGGGTGCATCCCGCTTGGCTGGGGGCTCCCGCTGCTTGTGGCAGGCTGAACCAATGGCAGGAATTGCACGAACTCCCCAGCAGCTGCCAAGAGTTCTTTATCTTGGGGACCCTCCCTGCTCTCCCTCTCAAGGCATCGGTCACCCATAAGGCTTAGCTAGTGAGAGTTCTTGTCTGTCTGTAATATAACTTTTGTTACAGATGCTATTTGCTTGCTTTCTTAACTTTTAGGGACTTGGTTTTGCTCTTCACAATTTTATGAACACTGGGAATCCTCTGTCTCTGCTGCTTGGGCTTTGTGCCACTCAGACCGTATGAGGGTCATTTGCTCTGCAGGTTGGTGTGAGATAAGAATCTAAGGATAGTGACCCAGTCCCTTCTTTTGAGAGGACTCATTTATTTTACTTTGGAGGTTGTTTTTGTTTCTTTTTTTAAAAAATGGGATAAGATTTCTTCTTATATGCAAGACTTCATGTTGTTACATCATAAGGATTCTAATCAGAAAAAAAATATGGAAACAAATCTTTTAAACATCCTCCCATTCACCTTTTTTCCAGCCTCCTAAATGTAGTCAAGGTCATATTATCCCTGTTACAAAATTTTCCAAGAAAATGCCTTAGGTAATAATTGATTTCAAAATCTCATAGAGTTGTTAAGACATAATGAATAGATATAACTAAAAGGAAAGGTTTTGGTAAAGTTTTACAATATAATTGTATTTATTTAAACATAGTTTTCTCAAGTCTTTGATAACTTAGGTAACTTAAAACTTTGGAGCCTTGCTATGTTAAATAAAAAGTATTAAATATCTAGGTATTTTGAAATAACTGGATACTGAAATATTAATTGATCAGAATTTGTCTAGTTTGGGCTTCTTATTGCAGAGAAGATGAAGAATGTGTTAACGGATATATCTTACATTTTATGTTAAATATTAGTGGCCTGGTGCATGAAATTCATGCACATTAAAAGGGAATTAATCGGAGGAAGTATTTTAATATTGCTATTTTCCCTTTCTCTATAATAGAAGTATCAAAGATGAAAGAAAATTAGTTAAGTGTATATGAAAATCTCCCTCCTGTCAGAGTCTGGGGTGCATCGCGGGACCCAGAGTCAAGTCCCCGCCCACCCGCATGCACTTCGAAATCGCAGGAGACCCAGACCCAGCCAGGCCCACCCCCGTCAAGCCCCTCTGGGCAGGGGGTGCAACCTCAGGTCCCCTGGCTCGGCAACAGATGGGGGACGGTGTCAAGTCACCCATCAAGCCCCGCCAGGCAGGGGGCGCAGCCTCAGTTCCCCCAACCCAGTGCCTGAGTTCCCCCATCAAGCCCTGCCAGGTGGGGAGGCGTGGCCTGAGGTCCCCTGTCAAGCCCTGCTGGGCTAAGGGCACGGCCTGAGGTCCCCCACCCTGGCCAGGCACCATGCAGCCTCAGGTCCCTGCTGTTTGGTCGTTATGTGACAGTGTCCTGGCTAATTTGCATATTCCTCTATTATTAGTATAGATGTCTCTTAAAAACGTGAATGTATTGCTCATCTGAAGAATGTTAATTACTTACTTGTCACCTAAAAATTGTTTCTAAGAGTTAAGAATTTTAACTAAGTGGAAAGAAGTTGTATGAGTTGGGTAATAGAAGGCATGAGGTATGGAGATGCATTTTTTTTTTAAATGAATCTTTATTGTTCAGATTACAATTGTTTCTCCTTTTTCCCCACATATCTCCCCACCACCCAGTTCCCACCCCCCCTATGCCCTTACCTCCCTCCCCCCGCTGTCCTTATCCATAGGTGTATGATTTTTGTCCAGTCTCTTCCCATACTCCCCACACAGACACCCCTTTCCCCCTGAGAATTATCAATCCACTCCCATTCTATGCCTCTGATTCTAATAAGTTTACCAGTTTATTCTGTTCCTCAGATTTTTAATTCACTTGACTTTTAGATTCACTTGTTGATAGATATGTATTTGTTGTTCATAATTTTTATCTTTCTTCTTCTTTTTCCTCTTTTTAAGGAATACCTTTCAGCATTTCATATAATGCTGGTTTGGTGGTGATGAACTCCTTTAGCTTTTTCTTATCTGTGAAGGTCTTTATCTGCCCTTCAATTCTGAATGATAACTTTGCTGGGTAGAGTAGTCTTGGTTGTAGGTTCCTGCTATTCATCACTTTGAATATTTCTTGCCACTCCCGTCTGGCCTGCATGGTTTCTGTTGAGAAATTAGCTGATAATCGTATGGGAGCTCCCTTGTAGGTAACTAACTGTTTTTCTCTTGCTGCTTGTAAGATTCTCTCTTTGTCTTTTGCTCTTGGCATTTTAATTATGATGTGTCTTGGTGTAGTCCTCTTTGGATTCCTTTTGTTTGGGGTTCTGTGCGCTTCCTGAACTTGTAAGTCTATTTCTTTCATCAGGTGGGGGAAGTTTTCGTTCATTATTTCTTCAAATAGGTTTTCAGCATCTTGCTCTCTCTCTTCTTCTGGTACCCCCATAATTCTGATGTTGGTTCGCTTGAAGTTGTCCCAGAGGCTTCTTACACTATCTTCAACTTTCTGAATTCTCTTCTCTTCATGCTTCTCTGGAGGAGTGTCCTTGGCCTCTTTGTATTCCAAATCTTTGAGTTGATTCTTGCAATCCTCTAGTCTGCTTTTGGGTCTCTGTATAATATTTTTTATCTCAGTCAGTGTATGTTTAATTTCTAGTTGGTCCTCATGGAATTTATCGGCCTTTTCCATGAAATTCTTGAAAAACCTTATAACCGTGGTTTTGAACTCTATGTCCAGTCACTTGTTCTCCTCCATTTCTTTGGTTTGTGATCTGTTTCCTTGCCTTCTCATATTCTCTGCTTCCCTGAGTTGGTAGGGTAGTTTTGTGTACTAGGTGTCCTATTGGTTCAACGGGTCAGCCTCCCAGTTACTTGAGGTGGACACTCTTGGTGTACCCTTGTGTACTGTGTGTCCCCCAGCAGGAGCTACAGCAGGGGCTAGTTTTCTCCTCCTTTGCTTGGGCGGTTTTGGAGCAGTCTGACTGGAGCTGCAGTTGGTTAAGCTGCCACAGAACAGGCCATTTATATGTAAAAGCCGCTGTGTGGAGCCTGGGCAGGTTTGTAGAATGTGTGGGGCGGGGCCTCAGGGCTGGGCTGGGTCTCAGGGCGTCACTAGGCTGGGGTGTGGCCAACAGCGATGGCTGCTGTCAGCCGTCTCTGCCTTTCCCGTTTCCAAGTCCCTGCGCCCCGCGCTCCAGCGCAGTAAACAATGATTGCTGGGCGCACCTCCGCAAAAAAGTCACTCTCACTTTCTGACCCGATGGCCGAGAGTCCAGCTTCTTCCCGTAGGTGTCTGGGTCCCCCGAGTGTCCCCAGAAACTGGATTTCCGAGTGATCGGGAGCTTGTCTCCCTGCGGGTTGAAGAAAAGCCGCGCACCCAGCCGCCCGCTGCCGGCCCGATTCGCGTGCCTCCGTACCTCAGCTTTTCAGCGATTGTGCTCCTTTCTGTTCTTAGTTGTCAGTCTTCCACTCAGCCAGCTTTCCCGTGGTTCTGGGTGGTAGACGTTTTTGTCTTTTAGTTGTGTTTTTGAAATTGTTGTGTGAGGCAGCAGATTAGTTGTTTAACTATGCCGCCATCTTGGTTCCTCCTGAAGATGCATTTTAAAGGAAAAAAGAAAGTGGGTTGTTCTAAAGCTGGTTATTTCTGAATGGGCAAGAAGGTTTGTGAAAGTTATAGATGGGTTGTGAAGAGAAATCTTAAAAGGAATACCTATAATTATAGGCATACTGAATAAAAAATCTAATTAGATAAATGAATCTAAAGTAAACTAATACAGAATTTGTTTGGTTCTTTTCCAGTTTGTTTGTCTGTATTTGCCTAGGAAGCAAAGGTTTTATATATTATTGAAATAGTTATGTTATGTTAATCAGGAACTTGATTACTGAAAAGCCCATCTTCTTAATCGTAACAATTGAAGTTTTACTAGCCTATGTTGTATTTAATATCTTTGGTTGTCACTTTAAATGAATAAATTACTTAATACTGTCTAACAATAATAATAATATATAATATATAATCTTTTGGTCTAATGTATTTGATTACCTTCGCAGGGTTTGATTTTTAAGAAACTTTTTCTTGACCTAGAATTAGCTTTAGGTCATTCCAATGGGCCCTGGAATGCTCAAGGATTTACTTTCTTTCCTTATGAGGGAAAATTTTATACTTAAGGTATATGGGAAACTCTGTCAAATAAGGAAATAATAATTATATTCTATTTATATATACATATTATTAAAATGGATGCTCCAGAGATTATATAAAAAAATCTCCAAGAATCTACAAAACCCTGATATACTTTTATTTAGAATTCTGATTGTTATTCTGGAATGTTGTGTTTTGCAAAAAGGACAGGATTCCATGTAAACTACATTGTAAATAAATCTATAACTGTGTCATTTTAAGTTTCTTTTTTTTGTGTCATATACAGACAGTCATTGTTTTACTCTGATACATTTGCAAAGATATTACATCCTCTGAAAGACCCATGAAAAGAACTCTGATTTATTATATATTACATATCTCTGAGAAGATATTACATATCTTTCAGACCATCCCCTCGAACTAGATGAAAAGTATTAGAACTCTATAGAGTATCTGGATTTATATAAACATTGGCAAGAAAAAGCAAGAGAAATGTAATTTGATTATAGGACTGAATGAACTAAACACAATTATAATTTATGTAATTTTAAAAATATTGCTGATTTTTAACCTTCTTGTTTCCCAGACATAAGGAAACTTGTTTCTTTTCTTAAAGCAATTTGGTAAATTATATTTTCATAAGCAATATTGAGGCATTTATATTTTTCTCCCTACCTGATCCCTCCGTAATCTGGAAACTCTTAATGAGTATTATTGCTCTCATGGCAAGGTGTTTATTTGCATAAATAGAATAAGAATCTGATTTCTTCATAAAAGGACATAAGCCAATTTCCAATTGTGATTTTATTAACCAAGACTTTGCTGGAATGTCATGTCTGAGAGAGACATGCCAGGACTCTGGATGTCACCAGAAAGCTCTAAGAAATAAAGATAGACTTTGAAGCCAATAAGCCCATTGGATAAATAGCATGGTACCTTGCTTGGTCACATGGTTCATGGTGGTCTTTCCAGGTAAGGAATGAAGGTTGCTTTCCTAGAATATAGCAAGAAGGAACCTCAAGACACCTGTGAGGACCTCAAAAACTTGTGGAATTTACCTAAACCTGTAGGTATTGCAGGGAAAGCCTGATGGCAACTGTGTGGCTTGGCTCTTTTGCCCTGAGAGGAAACTTTCTTGTGAGATTCTGGAAAAGCAGATTTAAAAAGCCTGTATGATCAATTGCTATTCCTGTTGTGTTTATGCAAACAATCAGGCCAAACTGGAACTCAACTTAATACAGTAAATAAATTAGTCTTGGTTTGGCTCTTTGATGAAAATGAGGGTAATCTTAGGGAGAAAAAAAAAATGTGTTTCAATGGAAACCATAATACCCAATTGTAGGTAATGAATTCCAAATGCAATTAATTGTCTTCAGAGTTTTGTTTTCAGGTTGTGTCTGTGTATGACATACAGACCTCAGCACTGATGACATCACCAGAAATGTTCTAACTGCAGACAATGTTCTCACTGCTGACAATCTATCAGGTTGTCACTGTGTGATTTTATTCCAGCGGAAGGCCTTACATCTGGAAATCTCAACTGGTTTATGATTTACTGTATACGTATATTAATCTTTATGTTTTGTGTTCTGTTTCATAGAATGTATGCCTCTGCTTAACTAATTGCTTTACTCACACAGTATGGGCCTTACTGTAGAAGCCATCTACATCACTGTGTCCTAAAAATAAGACTCAATGGTTTGGATTTATAATTGAATCAATGAAACATGAGTCGCTTTCCCCTTTTAGGCTCCCTCCTTCACCTGTCAGACAGGGAGGACTTCAAGACTCTGCCCCCATCAGCAGGAAGCAGTTACAGAAGCGATCCAATGCCCCTTTCCCCTGAAGGAATTCAGAGCCAAAATCCATAAAGGGAAAATATAATAGGCCAGGACTGATATAGTTCAACAGCAAGACACCTTCCATGTAAAACTAATCTCATAGACATGAGATGATAATTCTAACGGGGAAAATGATAGTGGGGAAGGGCATGTAATAAGAATAGAGCCACCCTGGCTGGTTTGGCTCAGTGGATAGAGCATTGGCCTGTGCACATGTCCGGGTTGCAGGCTCGACCCCCCAGTGGGGGGCATGCAGGAGGCAGCTGATCGATGATTCTCTCTCATCATTGATGTTTCTATCTCTCTCTCCCTCTCCCTTCCTCTCTGAAATCAATTATATATATATATAAAGAATATTCTTTATATATATATATATAAAGAATAGAGCCACAGTTGTCTAATAATTGTTCACCTTACTAACTATAGATAAGTAGTTTTCTTACAGACCCTGGGAAACCGGAGGATGAAACAAGGATATAAAGAGATAAGATGCCTCAATGGGTCCATTACTCAGAAAAGAAATACATTTTGAGACTAGACCAAGGACAGGACACGCTTTCATTTGGTTGCTGTGCTCGGACCCTGACCCCCTCTGGGTCAGGAACGCTGACCAATGCTCTGGTCCCAGGAACGGGCTGAGCCGTTGTAACATCATAGGAGATTAGGAACCTTGTTATCGGACTTGGAGCTTCTGAAGGCCGGACTGCAGACCCTCCCCTCCCCTTTCCATGCTACACTTGCAGCTCGCAGCTGCACGGAGTTATCTTCTCCCTCGTGTGCATATAACCAGCCAACTGGCGAAGGAGGTCAGAATTGCCAGGGTGACCGACTGCTCTCCCCATACGGCGGCATTATTGGAATAAATGCTCATATGTGATTCAACCCCGTCTCTGCTTAATTTGACTCAAGTACTGACAGGCAGCCTTGGACACATTGTGTCCGTTTTCAGGTTGGTAACCTATGGTACATGCAGACAATGGAATATTATGCAGTGCTAAAAAAAAAAAGAAAAAAAGCTATCAAGCCACAAAAAGACTTAAATGCATATTACTAAGTGAAAGAAGCCAATCTGAAAAGCAATATACTGTATGATTCTAACCGATAGGGGATTTTTGGACTGGAACACACGGTGTTCCCCTGGCAGGATGGGTTCCCCCAATTCTTTGTCGGAGTCGAAGAATGAATCCACGGATGGAAGGTGGTATAGCAAAGGTGGACATTTATTGAAGAACAAGTACCGACTCCATGTGGGGAAGAGGAAAAAAATCTCACAGCACAGACTCCCACGTGGGAAGGGGGAAAGAGTCCCTCCGACTTCCTGTTTCCACGGTTTATAAAGGCTGCAAGTCCCTGTGTCCTGATATCCCTTCTGATTGGTCAATATTCCCTTTTGATTTGGTAACTCCTGAGGCCCTTCTCCCTCCTTGTCCTCCTCTTCCCTCTGGGTTTTCTTCCTCCTTCTTTATTTTGTAACTATAGGCTTTTTGGCTACTCCCAGTTCCCTTGTCTTATGGAAATGTACCTTCTCCCAGCTTTCCTGTCTTATAGAAATGTAACTTCTCCCCGTCTGTAGCCCTAGTTTTTTCCCTGGACTCCCAATTCTAAAAATTCCCTACACCTACCTATATTCCCCTAAAATTCCTATTTCACAACTATATGATAGTCTGGAAAAGGCAAAACCAAAGAGACTAAAAAGGTCAGTGGTTGCCAGATGAGGGAGGGATGAACAGACAGAGCACAGAAGATTTTTAGGTCAATGCAGCTACTCTGTACAATACTGTCATAATGCATGTCCTTATCCATTTCTCTAAACCAATAGCATGTACAACACCAACAGTGAACCCTAATGAAAAGTATGGACTTTGTGTGGTAATGATGAGTCCATGTAGGTTCATCCACTGTAACCTCCCCGGTGTGAGATGTTAGTAATGGGAGAGTTGTGCCTGTGTGGGGCACAGGGAATATATGAGAACTCTCTGTACTTTCCACTCAATTTTGCTAATAATCTAAAAGTGCTCTAAAAAATAAAATTCATTAATTTTTTAAAAAGCATTGCTATCAACCACAGTGGCTTTCAAAATTTCCTGACTCCAAGAAGGTCACCTCACATCACAACTCAGGATGAACCCATGATCACAACAAGTTCCATAAAACAACACTTCCTACCACCTGAGACAAACTCTGATACCCTCTGATACCCTTCTTTTTTACTTGATTTCATTAAAAAATGAAATGTTTGCCAAGACCTACTGCACTGATCGCATGAGTCACTAATCAGTCACTACTCACAGTATGCAAAGCTCTAATTGCATACAGGAAAGGATATGCTAAAGCCAGAAAAAAAAGTGGGAGGGTTGTACCTGTAGAATAATCCTGAACACATTTGTCTTGATGAAATCATCATAGTTTTGCTTTTTTTAAAAATCTGTAGCTGGCAGATGGAGTGTGTGCCATGGATAAGCACAGATAGGGGAAGCTAATTCTGTGGAACTAGTTTTATTCATTCATTCATTCATTCAGCAAATTTGGGTGGGGTGCTGGGGTATTGGCTGCAGCAGCGAGTGGGAGTCAGCTCATACAAGCCAGCAAGAGTTCATTGTTAAAATTTTAGGAATTTCAGTCTAAATCACATTGGTGGCTTGAAATCAGCCATGGTAGGAGATTTACAACATGGAAATCAGCAAATGCTGTAAATCAGCTAGTCCCCTCTCCCCCTTACCCTGTAGCCAGTTGTTAAACATTCATGAGCATACTACAGGTCAGCAGTGACCAAGACCTGGTTCCTGCCCTGCCTGAGGAACTTATGTTCTAAAAGGGGAGGGGGCATAGCTTACTGAAATAACCACAAATATAAAAGTAAAGATGATAAATGCTATCAAGGAAAGGTACAGGAATCCAGGATAACATATACTATTGGGGGTCCAAGAAGGCTTCTCTGGGAACAGAAAACCTGAGTAGCGACTTGAATGATGAGAGGATTTAACTAGATTTAAAAAATGCAGGAAAGAGTACTTCAGGGAGAAGGAATAGCATGTGCAAAAGCCCTGTATCAAGAAAAAGAATGGTGAGTCTGAGCCATGTAGCTGGAGTAGAGAGCAAGTGGGAGCAGAGTGAGAGATGCGGGGGAGAGGCTGGAAGATGAGGGCCAGCAGGGCCTGTGGTAGTGGGGGTTGGGGGGTCATTTGGTTTTCATGCCAGAGCAAGTCATACAAGGCTGCTCCCATGCTGCGTAGGAGATGTCCTGGTAAATGCCCACTCTCACAGCTTCTCCCGTCGGACTCCGTAAACTAGATTGATGATACAGGTTGTACACAGCTTCAGGGGAGAGAGGACATCGCCGTCTCTTCCTGGTGTGCTTTTCATTAATGATGAAAACTCGCACTTTAAAATTCAACCTCTGGTAGGCCAGACGGCACCATATGAGCGAAAAGCACTTTGCTGGCACACTGGAGCTGATTTTATTTAAAAGCAGTGAAGTAAGGAGCTCGTATGTGTTAGGTTTAATTGAACAATTGAATCAATGCCCCCTCCCCTGGGAACTGACCCTTTAGGCCACTTCACAATGGACATTCCACTTGTCTAGACCACAGTCCACTTGCTAAGACCGTTCTCTCCCCCCTTGGACTTCCCAGAATCCAGACCTGCACAGAGAAAATTCTCCGCCCAAAAAAGCCGCCAAAAGTCCTTTAAAAACCGCTAACTCCCGTCACTGGAGTGCTGGAACCATCCAGGCTCAGCCACCAGGTGTGCGGATGAATGAATAAATTTGTAATCCCTCACCATTCTGGCTTGTGCATTCCTCCTTCAGTGACCCTAACATTTGGTGCCGAAACCCGGGAGGGTTTCACAGGGATGGGGAGCCATCATCCTGGCTTCAGTCACCCCAAGTTTGCTACTCGGAGAGCAGTAGGCAGCGGCAGCTTGACCTGGGCTTAACTCTGAATCCTACTCAGGTAACATGACTGGGCTTCCCTCTCATAGGGACCCTCCCGAACCAGCCAAGGAGGACGCCAGACCAGGAATCTCTCCTTCTCCATTGCTGACTCTCCATCCCACACCGGCCAAGGTAAGTGACGTTCCACATTTCCCCTCGCCCTGGGTCTTCTGCCCACTTACTCTCACTGACTTCTTGAAAGTCTCTCGTCCCAAAAGTCCTTGTGCTAAGCCAGGAGACTCCTCAGCCATTTGGGTTTGGGACCTTGTGGATTGGGGACGCCCAGTCCAGAGAGTCACCTCTCATTTCTCACGGTGACTTGTTTAGCAGAAGGGACGCCTGCCCTAAACAGTCACCTTTGGATTTGTGGTCTGTCACTCACCCTTCCTCTCTCGTGGGCCACGCCACAGGCCCTCTGCACACTTTCGGGGGCAGATCATGCCCAACCACCCTCACTTTACTTTGTAACACTCTTTGGCCACAACATAAACTAGATAGTAAGTCTCAATGGCCTGAACACAGCACTTTCAATTTTAACACACTGAGCCATTTAGATAATTGCTGTCACTGCAATGGAAAATGGTCAGAGATTCTCTACATCCAGGCCTTTTTTACCCTTCAGTCCCAATCCTCTCTCTCAGTCCAGCTCTACCTGATAGATCCTCCCTTCCCCCAACTGGTGGGCAGAGTATGACGTAACCTGCAGCCCGGAAATACCTGAGTACCTAACCAGGCACCATGTATGGACATATACATTGACTAACCAATCAGCACCTGCCAAATACCCTAAGCCCTTGTCCCTAAGTACCTGAGTGACTAACTATGTATCTTATATGGACCATACATTAAGCCACCAATCAGCGCACGCCGAGTACCCTAAGCCCCCATTCCTCCCCTCAAAAGACGTGCTCACCTCTGCACAGGTTGCTGTTCTCCCCTTGCAAAACAGGGCGAGACAGGCAGGTTTTCCCCCTAATAACGCCTGTAATCCTGGTTTTCGGCTCCTGACTGGTCTTTCACTACCCATCAGATCTTCCTCCTTCACACAAAACATGATACCCCTAATACTTCTGATTCTGAATCTACTTTTGACCCAGGGGACCACCGACCTCCACCCCCTTACATATACCCTCCCTCACCTGCAGTGGATTCCCCAAACCCAGATCTTCCTAACCAGCAACCACCTTCTCCCCAGCCCCTGAGAGCCCAAATCCCAAGAATACAAGCTCCAAAACAGCCTTTTCCCACCTAACTCTTGCCCTCGGGCCACCCAAAGACCACCCTCCCCAACAGCCTCTTCTATTCCCACATCCATTTTACCCCCCAACCCCCTGCAAGGGAGGCAGTAGGAACTGAGGGTATTGTGGTCAATTATGACAAATGTAATGAAATCACTCAAGGCCCTGACGAAAACCCAGCTCTCCTCTCCTGCCTCACAGAGGCCTTACGGAAATTGACCACCTTAGACCCCACCTCCCCAGAGGGAACCTTTCTTCTGAACACCCATTTTATAGCCCAATCAGCCCCTGACACACACCATAAACTTCAAAAAATAGACAGAGGTCCACAAACCCCTCAAAAATACCTCATTAACCTGGCCTTTAAGGTCTTTAATAATAGAGAGGAGGAGACCCAAATCCAAAAACAAAGGCGAGATCAGGCCAAGGCTGAGGCCCAGAAAGAGGCCTTCCAGCTCCTAGCCACCGCTTTCACGAACCCCAAATGAAGTGCCAGTCCTCCTACCAAGGGTAAGTCAGGGGCTAAGCCTCCTCTGGGCCCACACTTCAAATGCAACAAATAAGGACACTGAGCTAAGTCCTGCTCAAACCCCAGACCCCCGCCTGG
Source organism: Eptesicus fuscus (assembly GCF_027574615.1). Lineage (NCBI taxonomy): Eukaryota > Metazoa > Chordata > Mammalia > Chiroptera > Vespertilionidae > Eptesicus > Eptesicus fuscus. Next base: position 20,748,212 of record NC_072493.1, read on the forward strand.
GCCCTGCCCAACGTGTGGAAGGGAAGGGCACTGGAACTCAGACTGTAGCCTGGCCCCTCCGGGTCGGACTTTAGTCAGTCCAGCAAGGCCGCCCTCTGGATCTTGTTTGGAGCTCCCAGACCTCCTGGGACTGGCCACTGAAGAAGCTGCCCAGGCCCTGATAGGGCCCCACAGACTTACATCACCAGGGCAGAGCCTCGGGTAACGACTGTGGTGGCAGGTAAGCCGATCTCCCTTTTAATTGACACTGGGGCCACTTATTCTGCCCTCTCCGAATTCGCTGGGACCCTTGTCCACTCCTCAGTCTCTATTATGGGGGTTGACGGATTAGTCTCACAGCCATTAGCTACTTCACCTCTACACTGCATCTTACTAAATACTCCCATTCACTCTTTTCTCATTCTACCTCTGTGCCCAGCCAGGGCTACCATGCATCCCCTCATAAAGCCCGATGTCCCAAACCACAGTCACCTACCTCAGTTTCACTCTCACCCCATAAGGCCGAGCCGTTCCTTGGACTGTAAACACCTATCTCCTCCACGACTATCCCCTCCTCTAAACAAGAAATGGTCTCCTTTCTTGGGCTCGCTGGATACTTTCACCTCTGGGTTCCCAAATTTAGTCTTCTCCCACTGAGCAAAGGGACCACTCACTGAGCCTTTAGATCCCAAGGCCAGCATTCTCACCCCTTTAATGCTCTGAAAACTGCTCTGACTCAGTGCCTTCTCACCCACACCCACCCCACCTTTCCCTAAGAACAACTTTTACTGCCCATGCTTACTTCACAGTATGGCTACTATCAGAAGCTGAACTCATTATCTCCCAAACCGTAGCATGTTATCTCTAAGGGAAAATGTGGCAATTTTGAATCCAAGAGGCTAGAGGCCTGGGAACAGGCTGCTGGACCTGCTCCCTCCCCCGCTCCATCCCCACCCTCACCCCTGTCCTTTTCTCCAGCCTCATAGGCCTTCACATAACTTTCTGAAGTCTTTGGTGACTTAAAGGCTTTGGAGCATTGCTGCATTAAGTAATAAACATCTAAATATTTTAAAATAGCTTAAAATATTGAAACATTGATTGCTAGACATGTTTTAATTCGCCTGCTCTTAGTTTTTATTACAGAAGGTCTCTTGTACTTCGTTGAGTGTATATTTTCTTGAAAGTAAGAGTGTGCTTAAAGTGTGTTGATAAATGTCAATCTAAGAAATGCTGGTTGTTTACTTTTAGGCTAAAGCTGGTTATTTGTGAATGGGTAGAAATGCTTCTGAAAGTTCTAGAAAAAGTTTGTCCACTGAGTCAGGGCCTAATCACCCCTGACGTCCAAAGGGACCCCTTCTCTCCTAGTAAGGTAAAGCAACCCCTCCCAGGCTCTCTCCTGTTGCTTAAGTCCTTATATCTGAGCCTACACTTTCTTTATTTCTACGGGTCATTCCCAGTCCTTGACACTATCACTGAAAGCCTCACAGGCCTTCCTGCTTGGTGTTTAGGAACCTCTCTCCCCTTTCCTAGCCTTCTTAAAAGTCATGCACTACAAAGGACACCAAGTAGGGAATGATCCTGTAATATAGCGAAACAACAAAGCAGACCAGGAGGCCAAAGCAGCGGCTCAGAGGAAGCCTCCATCTCCCCAGCTCTTAGCTATACCCCATATAACACCCTAATACACCCCAGGGAACTTCAGTCCTTATTAGCTCTTGGGGCCACTCAGGAAGATCCATGGTTAAAATTTCAGGGAAAATATATCCTTACCCAGGGACAGGCCCCCCGATACCTTACAGACTATTCACAATTCCCTACATATGGGATATATTTACAACTCCTAAAACCCTTCATCATATGTCCTAGCCTAGCCTTCCTACTGCAAGATGTCACCAAAACCTGTTCTACTTGTTACTCTCCAAGGACTGATTAGACTTCCTCCTTTCCCTGCTCATGAGTCTAGGGGCCAAATCCCTGGACAAGACTGGCAGATTGACTTCACTCACATGCCCCCATTAAAAACACACAAATATCTTTTAACCCCCATAGATACTGTCTCAGGGTGGGTAGAAGCCATTCCCCACTAAGTCTGACCCACCTCATTACAATCAGAAAATGGACCAAATGGACCTGCTTTCAGATCTCAAAAAACTCACCAGGTCCCCTCCACTCTGAGCATCCAGTGGAACTTTCATCCCCCTACAAGCCCCAATCTTCAGGCAACGTAGAAAAGGCAAATTCTGAATTAAGTCTCACCTAACTAAATTAACTCTCGAAACTAAAGAACCTTAAACTACTCTCCTACCTCTAGCCTTTATGCACATCGGGGCAATCTCTCCCCACACCCTCCTTTCTTAGTCCCTTTGAGCTCATGTATGGAAGACTCTTCTTATTAGCAAACTTCCTTGCACAGAGACCCCTCTCAGAGACTATGTGCCCATTTTACATCTCATCTGACAATTACTGAAGAACATGCTGATCAGATCTTCCCTCAGCCTTTGCAGGAGACATCCCCCCTACTCCTCCTAAAGGAAATCTATCAATAATTTACAGCCCTGATGGCAAGGCCCTTATCAGGTACTCTTAACTGCCCCAATGCAGCTAAACTGTCAGGGCATACCCCATGGTTCCACCTTTCCAGATGAAAACCCATCCCCAGAACACCTCCATCACATGAGCTGAAGTCCCCTAAGTATTACAGCCACCAGATTGGGCCCCCCAGACTCCACCTTACCCACATCCCAGAAGAGGAGAACGAATGAGTGAGCACTCCTGCAGGTGCTCCCTATGTACCCTGACCTCCCTGAAAGCCCACCTCCTCTCCCAATACCAATCCTACAGGTCCTAGCTACTGCTCCTCTCTGAGACCAAATTCTGTGTCAGCAAAGCAGAACCACACACAATTTGTTACAGGAACTTGACCTTTCACAACTGTGGGAGCTGGTTAAGCTGTCTCTGTAAGGCTATTAACTCTGAGCTTATCCTGGAACATGACGTCCATGGGACAGGCAGTGAGGAAGGGAAGATGGTGTAAGGTTGGGGAGACCAAGAGCAATCTGGAACCCACAAGCACAGGCTGGAGTCCATGAAAATGGACTGAACCCCATGTTAGTCTCTTTGCCTTTTGCCTTGGTGGTGCAGGTGTCCTGCTGAAACCAGGGCCCCTCGTGATGGAGCTAAGCACACACCTGGCCCAGGAATGGAAGAGACTGAAGGAGGCTCTAGGCAGTACTTGCTATCTTACGTGTAAGCCACAAAAGGCTGCCGCTCCAGCCTCTACCCAGCCAATCTCCCAAGAGAACATCTCTGTGGCCCTCCCTAACCATAAGCAGAGAGACATGGGAAGAGGAGTTCTGGAAAATGTAGATTAACCTAGACGAGTGGACACATTACAACAGGGGTCCTCAAACTTTTTAAACAGGGGGCCAGCTCACTGTCCCTCAGACCGTTGGAGGGCCGGACTATAGTTTAAAAAAAACTATGAACAAATTCCTATGCACACTGCACATATCTTATTTTGAAGTAAAAAAACAAAACGGCAAAAACACCCGCATGTGGCCCGCGGGGCCGTAGTTTGAGGACGCCTGCATTACAAAGCCAATTTAGAAGCTGTTTGATGTGTCAAATCCTGTTTAATCTCCCAGGAGCAGGAGCTGAAGCACATTGACTCAGCAGCCTCCTTAAAGCAAACACACCTTACTGAAGCAAGCATTGAAGGTCCCTCCCAATACCCCAAGAAAAGCACAATCTAGCTTCAGATGAGTAATCAGACTTCTTTCAGTTAATGTAATTTGGCTTTAATTCTTCCAGAATAAGAACCTTGTCATTGTTGTGCTCAGGAGGCTGGCTGCATTACAGGAGCCACTCCATTAGCTCTTGGCAAGAATCTCTCCCCTGATGTGAAGGAGGAGGCTGCAGTTCAAAACTTCACATAAAGAAGTGTCCTGTGCCAGAGGGGTCTGGGCAGCAGATGACAGCCTTCGGAGAGCACTGGAGGCACGACTGGAGAGATCTCTAATGCTTCTCCAAGTCTGAGGTTCAGTGTTCTGTCCCTGGAGGTTTCAACAGACTCCAGCATTATTCTCCCTGATGGCACTCAGGATGTCCTGGATTCAGCCAAAAGACTCTGTTTCTCAGTTTGCTTTTGCAGAGAGAGGTGGATAATCAGAAGCAAGTAGCAGTCTTTGGGAGGGGATCTTGGAAACTCTCTAAAAGGAACTGAGTCACCTAGTGGTTCCTTTCTCCCATCTTTTGCTTTTATAAAAAATTTTTATTTATTTATTGATTTTTTTTAATATATGTTTATTGATTTCAGAGAGGAAGGGAGAGCGAAAGAGATATAGAAACATCAATGATGAGAGAGGACCATTGATTGGCTGCCTTCTGCACGCCCCCTACCGGGGATTGAGCCCACAACCCGAGCATGTGCCCTTGACCAGAATCAAACCTGGGACCCTACAGTCTGCAGGCCGAAGCTCTTATCCAGTGAGCCAAACCAGCTAGGGCTGTTGATTGATTTTGAGAGAGAGAGAGAGAGAGAGAGAGAGAGAGAGAGAGAGAGAGAGAGATTAATTTGTTGTTCCACTTATTTACGCATTCATCAGTTGCTTCTTATACATACCCTGACCAGAGACTGAAACTGTAACCTTGGAGTATCAGGATGATGCTCTAACCAACTGAACTACCCAGCCAAGGCCCACCTTTTCCTTTTCCTCTTTCCTCTTTTTTTCCCTGGAATGCGGCATTGTTACTGGGGAAAGTGAGGTGTCCCTTTCCCTTCTGAGTGCTGGGGGTGGAGTCCTTATGATATCTCTAGGAAAATAATTTTCTGAGACTCTCACAGGAGGATGAGTGGGTTGTATTTGTGTGGAATCACATCCCTGGGTTTCCAAAGTCCCATTTCTCTTAATCCAGTTATAGAAGTGTAGCTGGGGTTTCAGTAGAGCTGGAAGCAAAGCCAGTGTCTAGAGTTTCCGTTCCATGTTGCAGCCAGATCCAGTTCAGCATCAGGCTGGTTACAGTCCTTTAGTCTATTGTGTGTGGGGTTCACAGGGCCCATGACGAACACAGGAAGCAGGAGCCTCACAAGCTAGGAGTCAAACACAACACACCAAGAGGAACCAAGAGAGTGAACTCCTTTATTTAGGGGATTAAATATCCCAAATTTCACACCCTTGCAGAGGCCACACCCATTCTGGCCAACGACCTGTTCCCAGGTGTGATGGACAAATACCTTCCCAATGGCACCCCAACTGTACTGGGCGGGCGGGGACTCTCCTCCCTGTCCAGTCCCTTCCCCCAGGAATCTGCAGGGAGCAGACTGGTGGCTCCCTGGGGAGTGTACAGCTTTAGCTTCCTGGTGAAGCTGCCCAAATGACATGCCTATAAATAGTTGGCCTTCCCTTTGCCCCTTTCCTGTTATTAATAACTAGTTAGTTACCATGGTGTCAGCATGATGGTTGAGCTTCTGCAGCCACTTCATGGCCTTGAGGATTAGAGCCATGTGCTAAGGATGGAGGAGCAGTAAGTCATGGGGAGTCTGGTCCCTTATTACATCAAGGAACCCCTTCCCCAGCCTTAGACTACACACCTCCGTGTTATGTTATGTGAGAGAGAAATAAACCACCTTCTTTATGCCACTTGCAGTTGAATACAGTTTCTACTTCCAGAATTTTTGCTATGTGAGATAATGAATCCCTTTGTGGCAAGCTGTACGACTACTGTTCACCAATATCCAGATTATAGTTTCCTGCCCTCTTGAGCTCAAATATGGCCTGGTGGTTTGCTTTGACCAATGAAACGTGTGCAGACATGCTGTGTGTCCCCCCCCCCCTGGCAGAGGCTACAAGTGCCAGTGTGTGCCTCACCTCATTCTCTTTTTGTCAGCGATAACTAGAAAGGTTTCTGCTAGCAGCTTCTCCATCAACTTGGGTTGCAGCATCACTCCCAGCTGACCCACAGTGAGCATGCAGTGTGAGTGAGAAACAAACTTCTGTTGTAAACTACTGAGATTTTACCTTATTTATTTCTGTCAATTTTCAAAAATGGGCTGGCTCGATATAGGGAATTAGAGGTTGACCAGCTCTTTGGAAAGGCTAGTTGAGTGGGCTCTAGGCTATGACTTTGCAAATGATTCCCAGGACATGACTGTGAGGAAAACCTCACTCCTCCTGTGTCTCTCCTTTGCTCTCACACACAACTACCACACTCACAACACTTCTGATAGCAAGTGTGTGCGTTCTTTTCCCCACACCAAGCAATTCTCTGTGACACCAGCTGGGTGTCTTACAATTCAATTCAATCCAACACTAACTGGAGTTAGTGCAGACCCCACAGGTTAAGGGCTCAGTCCCACAAGAGTGCCCCCCTCCACTTTAGATGTCGATTGCTACCAGGTCCCCAGGTTACCCACAACTTCTGTCCAAGTTGGCTACAAATTGGAGGTTCCCATGACTTCCCCCGCTTGGATTTGGCTATTTGCTGGAATAGCTCACAGAATCAGGGAAATGCTTACATTTACCAGTTTATTATACACTGAGTGGCCAGATTATTATGATCTCTGAGCACATAATAATCTGCCACTCAGTGTATATTCTATTTAATAAAATGCTAATATGCAAATTGTCCCCTCAACCAGGAGTTCAACCAGCAGGCAGGCCAGCCAAACGCCCATGTCCCCTCCCCCTGGCCAGGCTGGCCAGACCCCACCCATGCACGAATTCATGCACCAGGCCACTGATACACACACAGACACACACACACACACACACACACACACACACACACTGAGTGGCCAGATTATTATGCGTCCAGAGATCATAATAATCTGGCCACTCAGTGTATAACTAGAGGCCCGGTGCATGGATTCGTGCACCAGTGGGGTCCCTTGGTCTGGCCTTCACCCTCTCACAATCTGGGACCCTTCAGGGGGTGTTGGACTACTGGTTTCGGCCCAATCCCCGCAGGCCAGGCTGAGGGATCCCACCGGTGCACGAATCTGTGCACCAGGCTTCCAGTATGCATATAAGATCTTTGGTTAATCTCTTCCTGCCCCCCCCCCTCCTCCCATCCCCCTGAGATTCATAAGTCTGTTCCATGTTTCCATGCCTGTGCATTGAGTGTCTTGGTGGTCAGTGTGTGTCATAGCTACTGGTTGAACAGTCAAATAGTCAAATGGTTGGACAGTCACTTAGGCTTTTATATATATATAGAATAGAGGCCCAGTGCATGAAATTTGTGCACAGGGGCAGGGGTCTCTCAGCTCGGCCTGCAACCTCTCCAATCCGGGACCCCTCAGGGGATGTCTGACTGCCTCTCACAATCTGGGACCGCTGGCTCCTAACCGCTCGCCTGCCTGCCTGCCTGCCTGCCTGATCGCCCCTAACCTCTCTGTCTGCCTACCTGATCGCCCCTAACCACCTCTGCCTGCCTGATCGCCCTTAACCACCTCTGCCTGCCTGCCTGATTACCCCTAACTGCTCCCCTGCTAGCCTGATTGCCCCTAACCTCCTCTGCCTCACCCCGCACCCAGGACCCAGGATTCCCTACTCCGGCTGGTTGCAGGCACCCAGGACCCAGGCTGCCCTCCCTCTGGCCAGCCGCAGGCATCCAGGACCCAGGCCGGCTTTGCCCAGGCCACAGCAACAGGCGCCCGGGACTGCGGGGCAGGTGGCTTGTCCCTCTCCCAGGCCACAGGTGCAGGCGCAGCTGCTGGTGCCCGGGACTGCGGGATGGGCAGCTTGTCCCTCTCCCGGGCCACAACCTGGCTGGTCCCCATTCCTCTCTCACAAGCTCATTTGTGCCTGGCTGGTCCCCATTCCTCTCCCCAGTGTTGAGTGTCTGAGCCTTTATGACATGACAGCGTGATGGCGTGAGGGCATGATGACCATTTGCTTATTAGCTTTTTATTATATAAGATAACAAATATGATAAAAAATACCAATGAGCGGCAAGATGAAGAGATGCATAGGGTGAGGTCTGGAAGGGTCCCAAGCACAGGAGCTTCTGTTCCCATGGAGTTTTGGTGTCACCCTCCCAGTACAAGGAACTCTCTGAACCCCATACTGTTGGGATTTTATGAAGGCTTCATGATGCAGGCATGATTGATCGTTAACTCACTTTCCAGCCCCTCTCTCCCTGCTGGATGATAGAGAATGGGGCTGAAAGTTTTAAACTTCTAATCATGTCCTGGACTTTCTAGTGCCCTGGCCCCATCCTGGAGCCCGTGAAACATCGCCTCGTTAGAACAAAAGACACTCCTATGACCCAGGAAATTCCGAGGGATTTAAGGTCTCTGCATCAGGAATCGGGGTCAAAGAACAAATATTACAACAAAAGATGCTCCTGGTGCTCTTATCGCCTAGGAAATTACAAGGGTTTTAGGAGCTGCATGTCCGGAACAGGTGGTAAAATCCAGCATATATGTTTTCTATTATTTCATAATGACCAAACTGATCCATATAGGGAGCGCCTCCCTATACCCCAATCAGGCGGCCCCACTGCACAGGGCATCTTCCGGATCCTGTTGCTCTGCCTCTGACCCAGGAGCAGAAAGTCTTCACCAACCAGGACATAATTTCCCTTTTGTTTTCAATTCTGTTGTGGTTTGCTTTGAGGTATAACTCACATATAGTAAAGTACACAGATCTTTCTTTCCTTCTTATTGAATTTACTGAGGTGACATTGGTTAATACAATTATGTAGGTTTCAGGCATACACTTCCATAATACCTCAAAAAATTAAAATTGGAACTACCTTATGACCTAGTGATTTAACTTCTGGGAATATATCCTAAGAAACCCAAAATGCTAATTTGAAAGACTATATGCACCCCTATGTTCATTGCGGCATTATTTACAAAGTACACAGATCTTAAGTGTACACTTCAATCAGTTCTGAGCAATATATATTCCTGTAATCTGCACCACTATCAGGATACCAAACATTTCAATCCTTCAAGAACGTTCCCTTATGCCCCTTCTCAGTCAACCCCACATCCCCACAGTAGAGGCAACATAATAGTAGAGGCAACTGTTATTCTCTTTTTTTTTTTTTAATCATCACCTGAGAATGTTTTTTGGTGTTTTTTTTTTTGTTTGTTTGTTTTTTTATTGATTTTGGAGAGAGAGAAGAGAGAAACATGGATGTGAAAAAGAAATACCTATTGTTTGCCTCCTCTACACGCCCTGACTGGAAATCGAACCCACAACCTTTTGGTGTACTGGATGATGCTTCAACCAACTGAGCAACCTGTCCAAGGGGAGGCAACTATTATTCTGACTTCTATCACCGTCGGTTACTTTTGCTCATTCCAGGACTTCATGAAGGTGGAATTATAGTCTGACGCCTGTATCTGGCTCCTTTCACTTAGGATAAAGCTTTTGAGGTTCGTCCATGTGTCGTGTGCACCAGTGGTTCCCCCTTTTCATTGCTGAGCGGTATTCTATGCACACAAATGCCACAGCTGGTATTCACTCACCTATACTGATGGCCTTTTAGGGTTGTTTTCAGTTTTTTTGCTATTACAAATATTGCTGCTACAAACATTCAGGTACGAGTCTCTGTGTGGACATCTGGTTTCCTTTCTCTTGGATGAATATCTACAAATTGAATGGCTGGGCCATTTGTTAAGTTTACATCTATCTTTTAAAGAAAATGATAGTTTTCTAAAGTGATTGTAACAATTTACAGCAATGTATGAAAATTCCACTTGATCCATATCCTCTTTCAACTTGGTATTGTTAGTGTCTCATTCTTATTTTCATTTATTTTTTCCTGATGACTAATAATACTGAGCATCTTCTCGTGTGTTTACTGACCATTTAGATGCCGTGTGTGTGTGTGTGTGTGTGTGTGTGTGTGTGTGTGTGTGTGTAACTGCATCTTTTTTAAAATATATATATATTTTATTGATTTTTTACAGAGAGGAAGGGAGAGGGATAGAGAGTTAGAAACATCGATGAGAGAGAAACATTGATCAGCTGCCTCCTGCACACCCCCCACTGGGGATGTGCCCGCAACCAAGGTACATGCCCTGGACCGGAATCGAACCCGGGACCCTTCAGTCCCCAGACCGACGCTCTATCCACTGATCCAAACCGGTTTCGGCCGTAACTGCATCTTAATTCCCACTGGTTAGTGACTGGATACTGGAATGGTGTCACTGAAAACCTCATCACCTTCACAAACACGGCAGCATAATATAGCCAATTGGGCAAAAAGACGTTCTCTTTGGCCTTCTAAATCTCATAGGAGGGCCTCTAACTAGCAGAGCTGGAGCCACATCCAGAACCCCTATGAGGAACATAGGATTCGCTTTTCATCTCACCCCAGGGAGGATGGAATGAGCGGTGAATGGACCCGGAGAGCCAGTCCCCCAATCACCCGTGCAGTGGGTCAGCGCTGCCTTCGATCTGCCCTGGAGGCTGGTGAATACTCCAGGCCAGGCTGTGCTCCAGGGGTGGCACATGACATGGTTTTAGGCCCCAAATAATACTAAGTCACATGGAATCCCATCATGAGAGAGGGTATAACTTTTGAATATCTTTTAATGCATCAAATGATATGAGGGAGGGAGGCTCTGTGTGGCAAAGAATTAACCTTACCCAAAGAGCGGTCTGACTTTCACCCTCAGCTCCGGGAATGTCCTGCCTCTAAAGAGCATCTTTCTTTACCTGGTGCTCTTTCTAACCATGGATTGATGGGGGGCGGCGGAGGGGGTCTGTGGGCCACAGATACCAGCTCAGCCTCCACAGGGACTGGAAACTAAGGGGACCGTGTGGATGGTCTGTGATGTCTCTGTGACTGAGCTCCCATGAAAGCTCTGGACCCCAGGGGTGCAGGAGCTTCCCTGGGTGGCAGTGCCTCATGCAGGTTGTCACACATTGTTGCCGGCAGGTAGCTCTGTCCACGATCCCACTGGGTGTGGACAGTTGGAAGGTTTGTGCTTGGAACTTTCCTGGTCTCTGCCCATGTGTCCCTTTTCTTGGCAAATACTAACCTGGTGTCTGTCACTGTAATAAACTGTAACTGAGAGTATAACAGCTCTCAGTGAGTTCTCTGAGTCCTTCGAGTGAATCATTGAACCCTAAGGGTGGCCTTGGGGACAAACGCAGTTGGTGTCAGAAGCGAGAGCGGTCTTGGCCTCCCGAACTCTGCAGTGTCTTTGAGCAGACAATTGGTCTTTCCAACTGAGCAGGCTCTGGTCCCTGGCTCAGAGCCCTTGGCCAACAAGTCAGTTTCCAGCTAGAATGCACTTAGTCTTTTTGCTTGTTACTTTCCACTGGGTTTATCTTTGTAGCTATCTTCTATTTATATCAAGCAGTACCGATTTTCCATGTATGATTGTAATTTCTAAAATAATGCATTTAAGTCAAAAAGAGTTGACCATATGTATGTGTATGTGTACATATGTAATATACGTATAATATGTATATGAGTGATATTCCCTCCTGATTGGTTAAGCATCTGTTCTGTTGCTGGTAGCTGCCGATCAAAAATATTTTTAGTATTCTCCCTATATGTCTATATGCATATCACATACAATGTCCATCACATATATAATATACGTGTTATTCATAATTTATGTGTATATACATAAATACAGAATATGTCACATATTTATGATACATATCACATATATGTGTTGTTTTCATTAGGTTTATCTTTCTGGCTATGTTCTTTTTATACGAAGAAGTGCTTTTTCCATACATGACAGTGTTTTTAAAATAAATGTACTTAAGATTTAAAGTGAGTTGATTTATTAAAATAAAAGTAAATAATAATACAGGTAGGATGAAATTGAGAAGAGGATATATATATATAGCTATATTATTTGATACACTGATATTTCCTTTTATATCTTACTAGTGACCCAGCGCACGAAATCGTGCAGCCCCACCCACCCGCGTGCAGGTGGCCCACCTGCCTGCCGCCCCGCCTGACACCCTAACCTCTCCACCCAGAGCTCAAGCCCGCCTGGCCCCGCCCCCGCTCCCTCCAACCTTCTCTGGCTGCTTCAAGCCCCGCCCTCAGTCCCGGGAGTCACCTCGGGCTGGTTCTGCCTCCTCCAGGCGCCTCCCCACTTCCCCCCAATCTCTGGAGCAATGCGGCGGCTCCGCCCCATCATGGCACTAGAGGAGAGCGTGGAAGCCTCCAGCCTACCGCGGAGTTTCAAGCGCCGCTTCCTGGCGGCGCACGCGCTGCGCTCCTTCCCCTGGCAGGTGGGCAGTTGGCACGCTGAGTGCGAGCAGTGGGTGGTGAAGGACTGGTGAGGGGGGCACTACAGGCTCTCACCCCCGCCCTCCCTGCCTCCCTGCTTCCCCCAAGGATGGTCCTGCCTCCTCCAGGTGCCTCCCCGCTTCCACCGTGTCTCCAGAGCAACGTGGCGGCTCCGCCCCGCTGCACACGCAGCCTCCTGCTGAACAGTTGTTACAGCGTGAGAGCGTCACAACCATTAGCATAGTAGCTCTTTATTATATAGGATCACTTCTTTTTTAAGTTACTCACAGCCCACCAAACTGATTTTGTAATCCATGAATAGGCTGTGACCTGAAGTTTGTGAAATACTCTTATGCAACCACCTGTGAACGGGACCTTATCCCTTTACGTAGGCAGGGTGACCCTTAGACCTGGGTAGAGGCCTCTGCCCCAAGCCCTGTTCTTCAGAGGGCCTGCTCCGGCCTGGTCTGGTTGAGCCCCTCCTCACAGGCTGAAGAACCCAGGAGCCTTCAGGACGTGTCCCCTGGAGCCTGTGCTCCACTTAACCGTGCTCTGGGAGCCTGCGACCCAGCTCCCATCCACATTTCTCTGAGCCCACTCCGGGGCCTATGTTGTCTTCTTGGTGGGCACCCCCTTAAATCGAGAGGCAGCCCAGTCTGTGGGCTGGTGGTGTGGATGAAGCTCGGATATGCAGGCTGGGTGTCCACACTCATGCAAGGCCGACACTCATGTGTGCATGCTGGAGGGACCCAGACTGTGAAGAAAAGGGGGTCACCAAGGGGCTGGGACCTCCACTGTGCTAGCCCCGTTACCAAGGTTACCTAAAAATGTCAGGGGTAAGCTGACATTGGACACCGGCCTCTGTGCATGGACCAGGCCAGTGGTCTCAAGCTGTCGTGGGTAGAATCCAGCACTGACCAGAACCCCTGCAGCCCTTCCCCCATCTCTCCTGCTTTACCCCAGGCTGGCTTCATTCACTATATCTCTTACCTTGTTTTCTCAGTATGACCTCCTCGTTAGTCCTCAGGCAGCCTGTCCCCAGCTCCTGCCACTTTCTTCCACTCCCAGTCATGAATGACCAGAGATTGAGAGACAAGGATTGCAGTGCTTTACTTTTTTCTGAACAGAACGGTCAATGTGGGGGCAGTGCCTGGCGAGCTGGACAGCCCTCAGAGCAGGCAGGGTTGGGAAGGCAGGAGGTTCTGGCCATCAGCTCTGGCTCCATCTGGGTCTTCCCTCTCAGGTTGGGCTTTTGTGACTCTGTAGGCTCTGTGAGGGGAGGGGGCAGGTGGGCATGGTAAGCTGGTGGCACCTTGGTCATCAGCCCCCATTTCTGATGGACTCACCTGTTATGATTCCGGCATAATCGGGGCAACTGCCTACACTTGCCACCTGTGGATGAAGGAAATGATCCAATCACAAGTTGGAACAATATTGATTTCTGTGTGTGTGTGTGTGTGTGTGTGTGTGTGTGTGTGCGCGCGCGCGCTTTGGATGCTGGAGGACAAGGCCCATCAACCTTGCTCCTCAGGAAGCACCAAGGCAGCTCTGAGCAAGTGATAAGAAGCAGAGAAGAGCTGGTGCAGGGCCCAAGGGAGGACCTTCTCCCACATATGGAGGAGCACTTTGGAAACCTCCCTAACTTGTGTATTATTCATTCCACAAAGGTTTGCTGTGTACCTACTACGTGCCAGGCACTGACCTAGGCCCTGGGAATACAGCCAGGAACAAGAATGACTAGAATACTTGCTCTAGTAGAACTGGCTTTCTAGTGGGGGAGACCAGGAATAAGATCAATAGCCTAGCCCTGACCAGCTGGCTCAGATGGTTGGATTGTCATCCAGTGCACCAAAAGATGGCAGGTTGGATCCCTGGTCAGGGCACATACCTAGGTTGTGGGTTCAATGCCCAGTTGGGGCATGTATGGGAGGCAACCAATTGATATTTCTCTCTCACATCTATGTTTCTCTCTCTCTCTCTCTCTCTCTCTCTCTCTCTCTCTCTCTCTCTCTCTCTCATCAATTAAAAAAACAACCACCATATCCTCAGATGAGGATTAAAAAAATAACAACAAAAAACCAAGTCAAGTGTACAGGCGGTGATAAGTCAGAAGGTGATGCATGCTATAAAGAAAAAGCCAGGTTGAAACCGGTTTGGCTCAGTGGATAGAGCGTCGGCCTGCGGACTGAAGGGTCCCAGGTTCGATTCCGGTCAAGGGCATGTACCTTGGTTGCGGGCACATCCCCAGTGGGGGGTGTGCAAGAGGCAACTGATCGATGTTTCTCTCTCATCGATGTTTCTAGCTCTCTATCCCTCTCCCTTCCTCTCTGTAAAAAAATCAATAAAAATATATATATATATATATATATATATATATATATATATATATATATATATATTTTTTTTTTTTTTTTTTTTTTTTTTTTTTTTAAAGAAAAAGCCAGGAAGGAGGCAGAAGACCCAAAGGCGGTGATGGGGGAGCCACTTGGACATCTGGAGGAAGGGTATTCCACACAGAGTGAAGAGTCATTGCAAAGGCCCTGGGGTGGGAAGGAGCAGCAGGGAGGCCAGGAGGCTGGACCACAGTGAATGAGAGGGGATTTTAGAAGACAAAGGGAGCTCCTGGCCACCACCCTTACTTCCCGGATGCCTGGCCTGTTCAGCCTCTTTCCACAGTCATTGCCACAGGCTCAGCTCATTGCTGCACCCGGGGCTCCGCCCTCTGCCTCTTTGGCTCTTTAAATCATCTTTCTCATCCTCAGGAATCAGTTCTGATTCCACCTCTTGAGAGAGAGCAACTCTCCCTCTCCCTCTCAGTCACATCATATGGCTTTATTTTCCTCGTGGTTATTACCTTTCTCTGTATCCACTCTGCTCATTAGTGCCTTTACCTACTACGTGCCAGGCACTGACCTACTGCTTGTTTGTTGTCATCCCCCTGTGAGTTCTGAGTTCCCCAGGGAAAGACCAGCATCATGGCACAGGTTGGGCGCAGAGTGGCTGCCCAAAATATTTGTCTCTGGAACAATTTATGGCCCCAGAACTAACATTCAGGCTCTGTCCTCACACAGACCTGGGTCCAGTCCAACTCTCTGAGCCTCACTTTTCCCACAGGGGAGAGAATAGGCTAGACACAAAGTCAGGATCAACAAACACATGTTGCTTGACCCCTGATTCAATGAGGTTCAGACACGTGTTAACGTGTTAATCTCTTTTTATTACTGCCAGTGGTCTGCCTCCCACCTTAAGACAAAAACTATGTGGCTGTGCCCATTTTCCTGATGAGAAAGTTGGACAAGAGGGGTAATACAACTTGGTGTAGGTTACACGGTTTAACTGAGAGCTTGCAAACTGGTGGCCTCAGTGTTTTATTTAATGTGCAGCATTTTAAAAACTTTTTTCAAAAGTAGTTATTCTGCTTGTTAGTATCCTTCTGCTCCCTTCCCCATGTGATGCCGGGCCCTGGGAGCCAGCTGACCTGAGACGCCAAAGTCCCAGCCCCCCGCCCTCTACTTCAGCATTGGCAGGGAGGCACTGCAGGAGAGAGCAGGACAGGAGAGAGAGGTTTATGTATCTGGTCCCCTCCATCCTGCTCTCTCCTGGCTGGGTTACAATGATGCAGTGGCTACAAACCTCTCTGACGGTTCTCTCTCTCGACCCTTCAGGCCAGTGTAATTACAGCTCCCCATTGCTATTAGTCCTGGGTACGGCACCATCCAGTTATCCTGCCACCACCACATGAACAAGCCGAGGCCAATGAGGTGAAGAACCAAGGTGCCAACAGAAACAGAGGTCCCTGCTGACCTGCAGCTGACCTCAGATGCATGAATAAACCCAGCAGTGACCAGAAGAACCACCCAGCTGAGCCCAGCCTACATTTCCAAATTGCAGAATTGAATGCTAAGTAGATGGCTGCCATTTTAAGTCACTGAAGTCTGTGGTGGTTTGTATGGCTGTAAAACTAAGGGATATGCCTCATTTAAAATCGCCTTGCCCAGGGGCCTTCATGATCCTACCCCCACCCTGGGTTATAGTGTACCCCAAAGCCTCCTCCCTCCCAGTCTTGGTGCCCCTCCCACCCAATGCCCATTCTCACTGGTGAGGATCACAATGCCTGTGATGAACAGCACAGCTGCGACCAACAGCCCCTGTTTCCGGAGAGTGTACTCATCTGCAGAGAGAAAAGTGGAGGAGTGTGGTAAGAGGGCCTTAACCCTTCCTCCCCCTTGAATCCTCCCTGGGTAACTTACCATAGGAGAAGGGATCGTCCTCACTTGAATCTGCAGGGGACAGACAGGGAGCAAGATGAAGTTCAGCTAAACATTGCGAAGCGAACCAGTGAATGACAGGATCAGGGAGAGGGGACACCTGTGTCTCAGTGTGGGTGCCCTTAGAACAAAACCTAAAGCTCTCAGGTGGCACACAATCTGGCTCCCACCACCTCCCTAACTGTTCCTCCTCAGTCTCCCCTCATCATTTGCTCCAGCCCTGCTCATGGCCTGCCAGACCACTTCAGGGCCTTGGCACTGGCTGCCCCCTCTGCCCAGAGTGCGTCCCCAGGTATCCTCATGGCTTCCCCTTCAGCTCTTCAGAGAGGCCTTCCATGCCCTTTACAAAATGATCCCAGTCACTCTCTCAGCTTAACCCTGTTTTATTTTTTTCTTGATAACAACTTTAAAACCACATGACGTATAATTAATATGGCTCTTATTTTTGTCTCTCTCCCCCCACTAGAATGTCTGCTCTATGAGGGCAAAGATTTTTGTTGCTTTGTTCACTGCTGTATCCTGGCACCTAGAACAGTGCCTGGCACATAGGTGAATATCTTTTTAATGAATGAATGAATGAATGAATGAATGTGTCGCATGGGCATATCATTTCCATCTGCTCATTTCCTAGCTGGTCAGGAAGTGGAAGACGGAACAAGGGGAATAATCATGGCGCCTCTAGAAACATAGCTCCTTCCTGACCCCCCCAAAACGATCTCAGATGCATAAGTCCAGGTGAGAGCAGGAGAACCACCCAGCTGAGCCCAGATTAAACTTCCAAACTGCAGACTCGAGTTTCTCAAAAACTAAACAAATGGCTGTCATTTTGAGCCACTGAGTTTTGGGGTGGCTTGCATGCAACGTTCATTTATGTATTCATTCATCGTATATTGCGCACCTCTCCTGCACCCTCCCTCTGCCAGCCTTGAAGTTGTGTATTCACCCAACATATGTCTACTGAGGCCGTAGTCCAGGTGCTAGAACACACAGTGAGTAGGAAATAGCCTGTTTCCAACCTGGGGAGTTACTGACCAGTGGGCCTGCGGGCGGGGTCTGTCGTGAAGTCCTTGTCTGGAGACTGCTTGGAGCGTGTGGTGCCTTCGGTGGGATCAGCTGAGAGCGCGGCCAGAGGATGGTGGAGGGCAGGAGCGAGCCAAGGGGGAGGGAAACAAGGGGCATCACTGGCTGTGTCTTTGTGAGAAACCCCCTATCCCACACCTACACATGTAGTGGGCAGGCACATGTGTCCCCCACTCCGACCCCTGAAGCCAGTAAATAATGAATATATTGAAATTCCCTCCAACCTCCTGACCCCTCTCCTAGGACTTTGTGGGCGGCCCCAGGCCCAGGAAGTAAAGGATAACATCTGTCAGAACCAGGCCGGGTGCCCCCCAAGACCCCGGCCCAGTTACAGAGCCCGGAGGCACTTGTTATAAAACATGTTGAATATCGCCTCTGCCCCCAGGCCGGAAATACCAGAGGATCCTCCTCCTGACCTGCCCCTCTGGCGCTGAGAAGTGTCCCAGTGAAATGGCTACTGCTGTCTGATGTCCCGGGGGGAAGTCCACAGGCAGAAAAGCTGCCTCATGAACCCTGAGCTCCCCAGGCCAGTCCAAGCTCCTCACTCCCAAAACATGATCCATCAGCCAAGGATGCTGACATGGTCGGGAAAGCCTTGCCCAGAGGTAGGCAAGATTAATAGCAGGGACAGAAAATGTAAAGCACAGCCTGGGCGGCGTGTGGTGCCGAGGCACCATGGCCCTCCAGAGCCTGGCTCAGATTCTGGTTCTGCCACTTGGCGGTGTGGCCTAGGGCTAGCAGAGTAACCTCTCTGGGCCTCAGTTCCTTCCCTGTAAAATGGGGTTAAGGTGGTGGTTGTGAGCGTTGAGTGAATACATGAAAGCTTAGCACAGGGTCCAGCACTGAGCAAAGTCCCGGCAAATGTTGGCTGGTATTATCTGCTTGGCACGCACCCCTCCATGCTTTTGGGAACAGCTTCCCCTTTCTTTGGCTGAGGGAGGGCGGTGCTCAGGCTTCCCTAGTCTATCTGGTTCGCCAATTGTAACCCAGGCCACAAGGGGGAGCACGTGACCCAGTCTGGCCTTTCCCTGGGACCTTGGAAATTCCAAGAAGGGGCTCTCAGTGGAAGAAGCTAGGGGAAGCTTGGGCAGCTCTGCACCAGCAGATGACAGGAACCAACGGGGAGACAAGCTCCAGCACAAGAGAAACAAAGATGGTGGCTTCTGTGCTCAGGGTCTGGGCGGCCCTGAGGCTCAGCGGAATTTCGGTCACACATAACCGGGAGCAGGGGACAGCACGCATAACTCGGGGCAGCAAGGGCTCAGAGCAAGTGAGTGGGGCACGTGGAGGTGTCTTCTCAATTGGGAAGTGTGGGCAGAGCTGCTACACCCCACTTGGGGATGTTCCCTTCCCCAAGACCCTTCACTTCCATCAGGCATAAAACAGACAGATTCTGTCAGCGTGCGGTAGTTTTCTGCCATCACTGGAAAACTAACACACAAAAACTGTTACAGGGGATGGCATGGCCTTCGAGGCGGCGCTCTTGCCCAGTGCCCAAAACGCACACTGTGGCTGTATCTCAGCCGAGGAGTGGCCCAAGCTACAGGTCCTTTCCAGGAGAGGCTGCTCCTCAAATATGGAGCATCACACAGGCCACCTTCATCCGGTCTCAGCCCCCTTCCCCACACCTCTGGTAACACTTGCTGCTCACCGGTGTTAAGGGGAACCACCTCCTCCCTGACTCTTGGTCTACGCAATTCAGACAAGGCTGACCAGGTTCTCCAGCCCAAAGATCCAGGCACAAAACTCAGGCCTGACCCATCGGAGCAGCCCTCTTCCCAGGTTCTCATTGGTCAGACATGGGCATGTGACCCCAGCTGCGCCAAGGAAAGTCAATTCTAGACCTCGGGGTGCAGATGATGAGAAAGAGATGTGGTCTAGCTGCTGCGTTTGGTACCTAAACTTAGAACTACGGCACCATCTTTGCCACCAAGAGGGAGAAAGCCGCCGAAACCGGTTTGGCTCAGTGGATAGAGCGTCGGCCTGCGGACTCAAGGGTCCCAGGTTCGATTCCGGTCAGGGGCATGTACCTTGGTTGCGGACACATCCCCAGTAGGGGTTGTTGTGCAGGAGGCAGCTGATCGATGTCTCTCTCTCATTGATGTTTCTAACTCTCTATCCCTCTCTCTTCCTCTCTGTAAAAAATCAATAAAATATATTTTAAAAAATAAAATAAAATGAATAAAAAAAAGAACTACGGGACCATCTTTGCCACCAAGAGGGAGAAAGCCACTTGAGAATGAAGACAACAGAGACAAGGGGCAAGTCTGTCATGATGACTTGAGCGCCTTGATCCAACCATGCCTGAAAGTGGTACCTCTGGACTTCACAGCCCATATGCAGCCAATAAGCTTTGATTTTAGCTGGGTTTTCTGTAATTTACACTTGAAAAGCTCCTGCTCTAACAAGAAGACATACACAAGCGAAACACCTTAGCCACATTTCCCGGCCCCAGCCCCGTGAAAGAACCTGAACAAGAGAGGGTCCTGAGTCTATTAGGCTTGGGAAAATGTCACAAATTAGATGCCCGTCTTGGGAACACGTGCTGCAAATAAGGTTGTTGAGACTCTGGAAAATCCTGCCAGAAAGAAACGTGATTAACTTTATCTCAGAGTTCCGCAAACACCTTCGACAGCGAATCCCACTGAGCCGCACGGGCTGGGCAAACCCAAAAAAAAATGTTTGGAAGATGTATTCAGAACTCCCCAAACGGGTGCTCTGAGAAATACCCTTGGGGAAAAGCTGACCTAGAAGATAATTAAACAAAACTTGCATGTTGCTGTTCTAGTGCCAGGCTCTACCTTCCGTGCTGCGCTCATCCGTCCCCGGGTCTGTGGTTAGAAGCACAGTCTCTCCCTTCAGTTGCTGCGTCTGGGTCGTCTGGGTCTGGGTCGGTGTTTCTACTGAGGTCAGAAGAGCAGGGAGGAGAGGGCAAGAAGCGAGTGAATGAGCGGCATGGATCCACAGAACGGCAAGGGGCCCTCTTCCCGCTGGCACAAATCAATGACGTTCCCAAGCCAAGTGGCACTGCGGGAGTGGGAAAGGGGGACTTGGGGGCTGCTGGTGGCAGGCAAATCAGTGCAGCCATTTCCACATGGCTTTGAAAACACATTTTAGTGTGCATGTCCTTAGCCCCATTGTGTTGTGGGCAAAAGCTGGGCTCTACAGCCAGGTTCCTGGACCCTGATCCCAGCCACGTCACCGACATGCGGTGACCATTTGGGCAAGTTACTCTGAGCTTCCATGGCCTTATCTCTAAGGTGGGGGTAACGATCATTTCTACCTTAGAGGGTTTGTGTGAAGGTTGAACAAGAGAACAAGGGTAAAATATTTAGACCCAAACAGCCACCTAAGGGCTGTGTTGGATCAAAGGGAAAGGGACAAGGTTGCTCCTTGTGGCACTGTGTGTGGCAGGAAAAAACTGGAAGTGACCAAGGGGCTCATCAAGATGTGCAGAGAGGCCTGGCCTGTGTGGCTCAGTTGGTTGGGTGTCATCCCATGCACCAAAAGGTCACCGGTTCGATTCCCAGTCAAGAGCACCACCTCGAAGGCCATGCCATCCCCGGTTGCTGGGGCTTGATTCCCGGTTGTGGGCACGCAGGAGGCGGCCAATTGATGTTCTGCTCTCACGTCAATGTTTCTCTCTCTCCCTCTCCCTTCCTCTCTCTCTAAAAAAATCAATAAAAATACATATTTTAAAAAGATGTGCATCAATTCATTAACTGTGCACAGGTAACTTGTGGAGAACACAGCAGTGAGAACAAGATCAGTGTCTATACGGGAATGTGGGAAGAACTTCCAAACATTATTTCATGGGGGGCGGGGGGGGGAGGCCAGTTGCAGAAAAACAATCATATACTATCCTTAAGCCCACACAAATACACTTCCCAGTCAGCATATTTTCTCCAGGTTACACACCCGTGATACAATCTCATTGGGGAACTACTCCCAACCCAATGCTCACAGTGGGGGCCTCCCCGAGATGGGAGAGACAACAAGGATGGGGAATGAGCAAAGGGATTTCGTCTTGCCTACCACGTTTTTAATCACTTCCAAGAAGAATGTATGTACATACACCTGTGTCATTAAACATTAATGGGAAATATTGGGGAGCACTTTTTGAATTATGCTAGACCCCAAGAAAAAGTTCAAAAATGATTTGAAAATTTTTTAACAATGGGAAAAGATAAAGAGATTAAAGGAAGAAGTGAATGGGGTTGGCACATCGGGAGTTTCTGGGGTGTTTGCAAAACTATTCTTTGACCTGGTGGTGGTTACACCGGGGTTCAATTCAGAATAATCTGCTAAGTTGTACATGTATGTTTTTTGTACTTTTCTACATGCATGTTATTTTTCAAGATCCCAAAAGATTATTTTTAAAGAAGTGGATGAGTTGGCTGGCTGTCCAACCACAAATCAAACCAGGGGATTGAGAGTTGGGAGGGCTGAAATGGGTAACCAAAGACCCAGAGTGTCAGGGGAAGCGGGGAAACAATGTTGGTCCCAGGCCTACCTCCCCCCATATCACTGCCCCACTCACCACCAGCCTGCAGGGTTGAAGTCTGAGGGGTGGACTGGAGTTCTGGGTGAACTGCGTCTGAAATCCAGAAACAGGGAGAGAAGAGAGAAGAGGTGAAAAGTCCATGAATGGAGGTACAGGAGTATTTCCACAGCAACTCAATTTTGATGTCATGGAAATGACTTAATTAATCCAGCCATTTCCTTGTTGCCTAAATGCAATGGCAATATCTTCCCCGTCTCAGGCCCTGCCCTCCCACCGATTCCCATTCCCCTTCTCAGCATCCACCCACCTCTGGTAAGAGCCCTGGAACTTC
Organism: Eptesicus fuscus; assembly: GCF_027574615.1. NCBI lineage: Eukaryota > Metazoa > Chordata > Mammalia > Chiroptera > Vespertilionidae > Eptesicus > Eptesicus fuscus. Next base: position 20,770,593 of record NC_072493.1, read on the forward strand.
CTTTGGGGAACCATCCTTCCCCAACTCTCAGCCTACTTAATTCAGGGGGGGATGGGAAGGTGGGTATGTGGCACCAGCCCTGTTGCAGGTTGAACATGAGACCCAGGTCTGGCTAATCAGCTTTCTGTGTCTGTGGCCACAATGATTGGTCAATGACACTCAGTTCTGGGACATTTGTTAGATTGGGGAAGGGAAAATTCTCTTCCCTCTGGATTCTTAGCAAGCAGGATCGAAGTCCCAGGTATCTAAATGCCATCTTGGCACTGTAATAGGAGACTCTGCCTGAGAATGAAGCCAACACAGAGGAAACAGAACCAAGAGATGAAGACAGGCTCCTGATAGCATCCTTTGAGAACCTAGATCAAGCCATGCCTGAAGGTCTATCCCTGGATTTTTCAGTTACACAAGTTCAAAAATACCTGTTTGGTCCAGCTTGAGAATTGTCTTGCCATTGTTATTTGCAATGACAGGCTCTTACCAGATCTGTCCCTCTTTCCTCACCTGGGGCTTGAGTCAGGGCATGAATATTCACAGTGGTTGAGTCTGCTAGAGAAATGGATGTGGCCTCCTCCAATGTCTGTCCTGAGAAATCAAGGATGAGAAGCCAGGCTCTGGTCCCCCTCTCACCAACACCCCCACTTGCCCTTCCCTTCTGAAGCCTTTGGGGGGGGGGGGGGTGTAATTCAGGAGGTCCTTCTGCCAGTAGAGCAGACAGCTCTTGGATGGATCAGCTTTGGTGGTATCAAACATGATCTTAGAAGTGTTTTAAGAAATGCTAATGCCCAACACCCTTCCTCCATCTTTGTGGGATGGGAGATATGGGTTAGCCCAGGCACTAGAGTCAGCCAGGGCCCTCATCTCAAATTCTGTTCCCAACCAGTCCCTTGCTGTGTCACCCGCTCTGAGCCTCAACTGCAAGGTGGGGATGAGTGAATCTACTTCTCAGGCCTTAGAGAGTGTGAAATGAGATGGAGGGGGGTAGAGTCTCCCCCACTGCTTAACATGCAGTCAGTGCCTCGCCCTGGCCCTACTGTCACTCCTCTAACCTCTCCTTGTCCCACTCTGCCCCTAGTTCACCCAACCCAGCCACCTGGCCTACTTGCTGTTCCTCAGACTCACTCATTGCCCCAGATACCCGCTTGGCTCATTCCCTCATCTCCGGCAAGTGTCTGCCCAAATGTCACCTCCTCGTAAGGTCTTCCCTGAACACCTTATTCAAACAATCCTCATTCCTGCCCTCTATTCTTCTCCAGAACACGTATCACCTTCTAGCGTACTATGCAATTTACCAACGGGTTTCTGTCCTTCCCAAATAGAAGGTGAGCCCCTGTTTTGTACACTGCTGTTTCCACAGTGCATGCAATAAGATCTGGCACATAGTAGCTGCTCCACTGAATTCTTGTTGCAGGACTGAAGAAACGCACGGAAACCATCGTATCCGAGAGAACTGCGGCGGTCAGTGAGAGTACGCCCTGGGTTCTGGGACAGGCAGCGTGACTGGGCCCAGCGCCTCCACTCATTAGCCTCTAGCACAGGCACTTCCCTTTGCTGAGTCTATTTCTTCCTTGTGAAACAGGCAGGGCAACGTGTATAATATAATACGGTAAAGCTGAAGGCCAGCTCCCACACACTGCCAGGCAGAACGCACCTGCCAATGCCACCGTAGCTGCTGCCTTCAGAAGCACTTCCCAGGCGAAGGGGAGACCTCTGCAGCTCTTGGGCTGGCCCTGGCTCACCCCCTTTGCCTAACTGTGCATCACCCGGGCATCCAGCGAGCTGCGCTGCTGGGAGCCCAGGGCTCCTGGCTGCCGAGTAGAAAACCGACACCCATCTCCTCGCCAAATCAAACTCAGTTCTTCTGGGAGGTGAAATGGAGGCTGCTCAGCAGGACAGGCTCTGGCCAGACTTGGAGGCGGCCACCCAGGTCTGAGGTGTCCAAAAGGAATGTAATCTTGGCCCCTTCATTGGGACCCCCCCACTTCCTGGTGCCAGCTCAGTAGGGGGTGAGGACCCAGGACAAGGCATCCAAACCCACTAGCTGCCCACCCAGCAGGGCCCTCGGGGTAGGCTGGGGGCTCCGGAGCAGGGTGGAGACAAGGGCTGGGCCTTACCTCTGGTAGGGAGAATCAGGCCCACAATGGTGAGGAGATACAGGCGACCGGAGGGCGACATCTACGGGGTGAGCAGGAGCTGGGGTCAGCCAGGATGGCAGTGAGGCAGGCCCAGGGCGGCCCCAGGGATCCCTACAGCCCCCTTCCCCAGCCTGAGCAGGTACTTCTGGTTTCAAGGACCCCCTACCAGGGCTCCCAGGAGAGTCTCAGAAGTGGGGCCCCCAGCAGCCACCCCCTTCTTCCCTCTGCAGGTCCCCAAAGAAAACAAGACACATCAGACAAAACTGGGCTTCAGGTAGCAGCCGCTGTCCACAGACGCCCCTGAGGCAGAGAAGCACTGGCCCCCCCAGGACTGACCCTGCTGGGCACCCAGAGGGGCCTGGGCACAGGGGTAGATCCTGGGGCCCCTTCCCTCCCCCTGGGGCTGTCTCCCAGCCCAGGAGCCAGCAAGGAAGGGAAGAGGAAGAGTGAGTAATGTGCTCCTGACCTCAGAGGAAAAAGTGAGTGGTGTCAGGACCTCCCTGCAGGGACGACAGAACGTGATGCTGGGCAGATCTGGGAGGGATGGTCCGAGAGGGAGAGGAAAACTGGGGAGGCTGTGGCCGGAGGAAGCCGGGCAGGGCAGCCCAGGACCCCTGTGAGGCAGAGCAGGCCGGGGAACTAAGCATGAAGGGGGGCAGAGAGGATCCGCTAAGACCAGTCTTGACTCACCTGGGCCCGGGCCCTGGGCAGAGGGGAGAGGGTGGCGGAGGGTCGGAGGAGAGACTTACGTCCGCGCGGGGGTCGGAGCCGGCAGCCTCGTGGAGAGAGGGCAGCGGCCGCAGCTGCAGGCGGAGGGTGTGGCCAGGAGAGCGCCTGCGGGCGGCGGGCGGGGACCCAGACGGGCTCAGTCATTTCCTCTTGGGCTTCCTGGCTTCAGAGCCTGGGGTGGGAGCTGGAGGGGGGGGGACGCTACGGGTGATGGGGAGGGGGAGAGGGGTGAGAAGCCAGGCTGGGACCTCCACCCACCAGGCCTGGGGCTGGGAGGTCTTGGTTGGGTGGGGCTGCTTTGGGGACGGGGCGGGCGAGAAGGGGGGCATCTATTAGGGTCTCTAGAGGAGGCGGCGGAAAGGGCACAGCCCAGAGGGAGTTGAGGGAGGGGAAGGGAATCCTAGGAAGAGGAGGAGGCCGCTGGGGAAGAGGAAGAAGGAGGGACCACTTGGGGACTGGGGCGAGGGCCCCCCCGGGTTCCGTTTTGTTCCTCCCCCATTTGGTCCCCACAGACGAGAGCACACAGACAGAACAGGGGGGAAACCAAATGCACATTTATTCAGCTCAGGACACAGACACCGAGGGTGCAGGAGGACGGATCTTTGGGGAGGAGACGAGGAGGTGCAGGGGGGCAGTACCCGGGAGCTCTGCGGGGCAGGGCGTGGGCTCTCGGACTCCAGGAGCTGGAGGCCCGAGTCCCTGTATGTGGGATGCAGATGGGCTCTTTGGGGGGGTCGTCATTGCCAAGGCCTGGGGAGGGGCAGCAGGGTGCAGCGGCTCCAGCCTCGGGGTGGGTGGGGCGGCTCATTCCGGGGAGCGCTCCCAGCAGCGCAAAGCTGGGGTCCCCACCACCTCCACCCGGTCCTCCGGCTCCCACACTCAGGCAGGGACAGCAGTGGGGGGCGGAGGCCGGCTTTACACTCCGCCACCTCCTGGGGCTGGAGAGAGGGAGAGACAGTTTAGGTCAGTGGCCAGAGCATCCCCTCCCCAGAGCCAGTGGGCCCTCATCCCCCGCCCCCCCCCCCCATGGAATGCAGACCCCTGAGAACTGACACTCCCGCTCCCTGATGGGAGGTCCATGCAGGGACGCCTGTGTGTCTCCGTCCTGCCCTACAGGACACTGTCATAGAGGGGAATACACCTGTACCGGTAAGGAGACTCCGTGGCCCAGCTGGGGCTTCTCTGGGGCTCCCCCCTGTCAGAAAGGGAGCCTCCACCTCCCACCCTCGCCCTTCCCCCACACCTGGCCTCCGGAACATCGGGGCACAACAGGAACTCTCCTGTTCCCACCCACATGGGGCCGTCACTCAGCTGGAGTGGGTCAGAACCCCGCACATACCCTCAGAACGGCCCAGGCATCAGGGCCTCCCCGCCCCCCAAGTCACCCACAGAGTGTCCCCTTCATGCTTTTAAGTCTCATGAAACACATGAAATCTGCCACCAAATCCCCCCCAAATATTGAGTACCGCAAAGCCCCCTTTTTAGTTACAAGAACTTTGTAAGAGGCAGAGAGATTCCCATCTGATTCTTCTAAATATCCCTGGAGAGGACGCAGGTCCAATAAAAACAGGTCAAGATATTTTTACATAATTAAAATGAACCCTCCCAAGGAGCCACAGTCTTTCTCTACATGCTTATCCCCCTCCACGGCCTACATCCCTCCCCATCGCCCTTTACAGCTTCCATCCACCTGCACCCACTCTCCCCCTGCAGTACCCCCACTCTTCCTACTCCCCTCTGCACCCATCCCTCCTGTATTCCGTCCTCCCCCACCTCCATCCCTCTCATCCTCACCCTCTCCTGTACCCCCCCCACCCACACACCCTCATCCCCTCTGCTCTTCATCCCTTTCCATTGTTTCACCTCGTGCTACTTACATCCGTTTTTAAAAATCTGCATTCCGTACCTCTCTCCTCTTGTCATTTTGATACTATTATTATTCAAAAGCCCTTCCTTCCTTCATCTCTTCCTACCCTCAGTTCTTTCTCTTCTCTCCTTCGTTTCATTCTAGATCTTCCAAATGGAACAATTAAGTCTGGAAAACATCTGTCTTTCTGCTTCTCTAGTACTCAACTCTGTCTTCCTTCTGACTGCCGAAGTCCTTTTCCCATGTGGGGCCCCTCTCTTCCCAGGCTTCTGGCTTTCTACTCTGGGGAATTAGTTCATCCTTGCTTTTATAAGCTTGTGCCCTTGTGTCTGGGCGGCTTAGTGGACTCTAGGACATTTGACATCCCGCTGACTAGCCACGGTTTAACATTTTGATCTGCAGGATCTACTGAATCTCTCATGTCCATCCACTGGGCTGGTGGCCCCATTCTTAGGGACAGACAGTGCAAATCCCCTTCTAAGGACTCCCTTTTCTGCTCCCACCTGTCCTCCTCCACCACACACTTTCTCACCCTCACCTGAGGAGGGAAGCTCCGACTTACAGGACTTGCATGTTGGGCTGTGGAAGCAAAGATGAGAAAGAAAAGCATAAGGATTTGAGATTTATTGGGATGATCACTTAGTAAGTTACGTAATGTCTAATTTTTAAAAAAAAAAGAGGCTCAAAAGTCACAGGTTTATGTGGAACACAGGCTAGCCCTGGGCCCTTCTGTTCCCACCCCTCTCCCCTCTCTCCCCTCTGCTGCCAGACCTCTCAGACCTGGAGTCCGCCTTCCTGCACTTCACCTTCTTGCCTGTTAGGAGAGACATAGACAGAACAAGAAGACAGGGCATAAGGGTCCGGGTGAGGGCCAGCAGGGGAACTCTGTGCCTGGGGCCTGACCGGAGGTGGCCCTCTTTGAGGGTTTTAGATTCCAGGAGAGGGACACACTTACTGATGATGATGAGGATGCCCAGCAGGAACAATATGGTGGCCAGAGTCATGCCCACCGTCTGCACGGTGTCATAGTCTGGGGAAGATAATGGGGGACATCAAGGTGAGGTAGTACCTCAGCACCCGCCCCCCTGCCCCCCGCCCCCCCTAGCCAGTCTTCAGATTGCCCAGCCAGGGTCCCAAAATTCAGGGGTGCTGCAGGCTGTGCTGGAGGCTCCCCTTGTCCTCTCTCTCCCTGACCCCTTCCTCTGGACCTCCTTCTACTGCCTGCTCCCTGGTCCTGTCCACCATTGCCATCCTTCTGGACTACTGCAGCAAGCAACCTTCTCTGTGGTCTCCCTCCCCACAGCCGTAGGGTAGCACCTGAGTCAGATCAGGGTCCTCCTCCCTCAGAGCCGCCCCTTCCCCTCCCCATTTTTATTGCCCTCCAAGTAAAAGCCAGTCCTCATCACGGTCCACAGGGCCCTGTGAGATCTAGTCTCTGTTCCTTCTCAGACTTCACCCCACTCCACTTCCCCTCAACCCTTAACCCTGGGCACACTAGCCTCCCTGCTATTCCTGGAGCATATCAGGCATGGTCCTACCTCAGGGTCAGGCACTTGCTGTTCCTCCACCTGAAAGATCTTCCCCCACAGATATCCTTCCCATACCAACTTCTGGGCTTCAATTCAAATGTCAGTAAAAGCTTCTCTGGCTGTCCTATTTAGAATTTCCCATCATCTTCTCAACACTTTAATCTAATTCTCGCCTTTATTTTCCTACATAAGGATTATTCTTGTCTAATTATGCTGCCGTCAATATTTTTTGAAATATTAACTTTTAGGGCACCCACTCTGTATCAGCAGCGGTCCAGGCCTCTGCCCTCGGGGAGTTGACTTGATTATTGTGCTAAAGCACTAAACAAAACAAAACCAAAAATTGAGTCCTGTGACCATGGGTAGCTGTGGTGTGGCTCCTCTTGCCTGGCACTAGGGAGGGCCTCTCCTAGCATAGCAGTCAGTATGGACTGAGGCCTGAGGACGGCAGAGGAGCCTCCGCCAGCTGTGTGAAGAGCTAGAGGAGGACGACTTCTGTCAGAGGAAGGGCAAGTGCAAAGACCCTGAGGTGCGCGCGCACTGGGCATGTTGCAAGAACCGCGTGAGCGAGCGAAGGCAGAAGCAGGAGGGCTGTTTGGAGAGGGAACGGGGACCAGGTCTGCTGGACCTGCAGGTAGCTTCTTTGAGCTTCCACGTTGTGGGAATGATTTAATGGCATCATCCAAGTAAATCCTTCCTCACAATTCTCTTAGGTGGGAACTATTACTTTCCCTTATTTACAGGAGGATTCAGAAAGGCGACACGGCGAGTGAGTGGATAGGCCAGGATTGAAATCCAGGCAAATCTCAGACTTGTTTGCTCCTCTGGTGACCCCAACGCACCAGCCCAGAGTCCTGGTGAAGCCTGAAGGAGCCCAGAGAAGGTACCCCAGTTTGATTTTGCCCTCCATGAGCCCAGCCGTCGTGAGCTGTGCCCACATGGTCCCATGGCTAGCAGCCCAGCCCATATCAGCCACAACTGGAGTCGCTTCAGCAGTGACCCCCATGGGGATCAGCAGCCACCTTCATCCACCCCCGGGTGCTCTTAGCACAGAATCTGCCACTCACCGTAGTGAAATGGGTCAGGTTCCTGAGGAACTGTAGGAAGGAAGGCAGAGAAAGAGAGAGAGGGGGGAAAAAAATATTTCAGCACTGGGTTTCTTAACATCTATGAGGCTCCGGATGGGGCCGCTGGCCTAATGGTTTCTGTGTAGAAATCAGATAGAGACCCCTTGCTCTGGGTGATAGAGCGTCGAGGTTTGAAGAGTAAGCACAGGATGGATTCCAGCTCCCACTTAATCCATTGGTTGAGAACCTTCCCTTGTACAGTCCTGGCCCTAGGCCCTTGTGGAGGTCTTTTGCAAATGCTGGATTCATTTCCTGAAAGCACATGGAGAATCCCACGTGCATCTGGTGCTGGGGGTGAAGAGACTCCAGTCTCACCGATGGGCTGCTGAGTGTGACACCTTCCCCTGAGCGCTCCCCGAGACCTCGCAGTCACTGAGCTCCAAAAGGCAGCCACTGCAGCTACTGATCTCATCCACCAGCTTCTGCCACCAAGCCCAGCCCAGGGAGCTGGCCTATAATGCACCCTGTATCCTGCTATATATAATGTGTTTGTATTACTTATTTCTAAGGCATTACCGATTTTAAGATTCATAATGGATTTTGTAGTAGTTTTTCCAGGGGGGGGTGTTATGCATGAATACGAATGTAACTGTACAACATGAAACATACCCATCTTTTAGAAAACGCACCCTGGTTTCATAAATGTTAATGCGTGGGTAAAATATGTATGTGTGTGGATTTTCTCTTCTCCCTTGTCCCAAACTATATTCTCCTTCAGGAGAACTCAGAACACCCTTCCCATTCAGGAACCCATCTGATGGCTCCTGAATCCCTCCGACAGCTCTTAGTACAGTCTGCCGTGGCCAGGGCACAATTCTAGGGCACCCCTAGGGGAGGGGTGCCGGCAATGCCCGGTGTTGTCGTTAGTGTTCGTCCCCTTCCAGGCTCAGGGAGAGATGGCTGCCTTGAGGTGGGGGGGGAAGGAGTCCTGTGACTAATCCTGGTCAATGAACTGTGAGCGGAAATGTCATCCTCACTTCCAGGCTGGAGCATTTAAGAGCCCAGACAAGCTCTCCCTGCTGGCTTTGACCTGGTGACATGAATGTTCAGGATGGTAACCGCTCCGGTGTTCATGGGTGAATGAGGTCCCCAGCTGACCTGTGATTGATGAATAGCGTAAGTGAGAAGTAAACCTTGGCTGTCAGAAGCCGCTGAGATGTTGGGCACTATTCGTTACCCTCAATGCTCTGGCCTAAACGGACTAATACAGGTGGCACCAAGGCAAGACCCTGAAGAGCACTGAGTCACACAGGGTGCAAGCTCTCCCTTCTCCGTTCTCCGTTCAGTCTTCAAAGAGGGAAGGGAGTCTTGGGTAGAGCAATTGGATTATCCTGCTTTTTGTTGCCTTGTGTTTCCATATACCGTCCCTACCCAAACCATCAGGAACCCGCTGGGTGAGGGCCTGTCCTAGAATCCTCTTTGGTTCTTCCCTGGCTGCTCCGTGCTCCATGTTCTTCTGGTTCCTGCTACCCCAGCAATCTGGGTCCTCAGGGCTAGGCTGGGCTAAGGGTGGAGCCAGGAGGCAGGAAAAGGAATGTGCACCACTCCTGGCCAGTTGCCAGAGACAAGAGGAAGGAGGTGGTTGCTATGGTAACTGGGGCATCTTGATAAGTGAAGAGAGGTAGTGGGCTCAGGCACCTCAGGCGGGTGGTGGGGTTCTGTGGGGGCTTAGGGGTTGGGTTTCTAACTCTGGAGCCAATCTTGACCCCCTCTGCTCCCTCTGTACCTCCCTTTGTTGCCCCTCCCCAGGGCTGGCTTCTGGCCAAGTTGAGGGCCCTTTCTCAGGAATAAGGGACCCAGGCCCAGTGGGTCTCCTGCATTCCCTGTTTGCCCCCCAACTCTCCCTCCTGCTCTGTGACAGGTTGGGGAGAGACTTCGCCTCTTTCTCCCCTTCCCTCCCCTCCCCTTCCAACAATCCATTATTCAGCCTCCTTAAGCAGTTTGCAAGACACACCCGTACTTTTCCTCCAGGGGTTCCCCAAAACCTGTGGTCCCCTCTGATGGTGTGACTGGGGAAAAGGTGAGGTTGGGGGGGGGGGCGGTGGCTGAGGCGTCTGTCCTCCCACCTTGGCCCGCCTACTGTCATCGATCCTGCTAACCACCTCCATGAAAAGAAGCCCTGGGCTCCCGCCAGGGCTGCCGGCTCAGCCCAGCCCCCTCTCCCCAGGGTGGTTTCCAGCCTCTGCAGGCCCCCCCCCCCACCCCCGCCCTGCTTCCAATTCTGCAGATACGGCTCGGTGCGGCAGCCCCTGCCTGCCGGGAAAGGGGGAGGGAAGGAAAGAGTGGAGTGGAGAGGGGTTTCCTCAGCACCGCTAGCCTTACCCGCTGGCCCTGCTCTCGGCGCTGGGAACCCTTCCTCTGCCCCCCGACCCTCAATTAAGCCACCCTCCCCTGGCTCCTCTGGAGGAGCAGCCTCAGGGAAGGGAAGGAGGCTCTTAGGAGCGGGAGAGTGTTTAAGCGGGTGCATAGAACTGGGTTAATGGGTGTGAAATGCACAGCGCTGTGGTTGGATGGAGGCGGGGAGGAGCATCTATGTGCACCCAAGTGCACCCCCTCCCCCCCAGTCCAGACAGGACCCCTGAATGAGGGCTGGAAAGGAGGGGCCTGTCACCCACTCCTGCCCTGGGGGGCTGCTGCAGCAGATCAGGCCCCACCCGGGCTGCCCTTCCTCCCCTCTCTTCAGTCCTCTCTGGCGATCTGGGTCCTGCTCTCTCTCTCTCTCTCTCTCTCTCCTCCTGTGTCTTTCTCTATGCGCCCCTCTCCACAGTTGCCTCATTCCCTCTATCTCTCTCTCGGTCTCTGATCTTCTCTCTTTCTCTGCATTTCTCTGTTTCTCTCTGCCTCTCCCCTTCTCTCTCCTGGAATCTCTCGGAGTCTCATATCCGTCTTTCTGGGTCTCCCTGGATCCCTTTCTGTCTCTTTCAGGCTCAGCCCGTCCCTTTCCATCTTCCTTGCTGTCTCTCTCCACCTCTCACTTCCTCCATCCCCCTGTCTACTCCCTTTTCTCCCTTTCCCCCTGAACCTGCCTGGCTGGCTTTCCCACCATAGGAGCTGGCGCTGGGGAAAAGAGGGATAGGACCCCTCCCCCCTGCCCACTTCAGGGACCCCGAAAAAGGGCGAGAGTCTCTGTGGCTGCTGACCCCTCAGCCCCCACCCTCAAAGCCCATCTCTTCGCAGGCCACTACCATGCTGTGCTGTGCAGGATCAGCCACCCGGTTGCCATAGCTACCGGCCGGAGCATCCTTTCTCTCCCGACTGCCGCTCTCCCACCAGGGGTCTGGCACAGGAGGGACACCCCTGGGAGAGGGTGCCCAAGAGGCCCAGGGGCCGCCCAGGGGTGCACTGCAGGGGCCTCCGCCCATGGGAGGAACGGACACCCCCTTCCCCTCTCCCCTCCCTTGCCAGCACTGACATCTCCTCAGATCCTCTCTCCGCAGCTCTGAGACCTCGGAGCCCCCCTGCACCCTTTCCCCAGGCGACGCTCACCCTTGGTGGGGGCCTGGGTTGGGGTCGCCATGCCGGGCTGGAGCAGGGGGAGGCTGGATGCCGAAACGGTGAAGGCACGGCTGCGGCAGCTGGAAGACCGATGGACTGATGTCTGGGGGAGATGGGGGAGCCCTGGTGTTGGGGGGGGGCGGGGGCCGTAGCCAATGGGGGCCCGGAGAGCCCGCCTCCGTCCAGGCCACCCCCGCCCCCGCCCCCGCCCACTGCCGAGGTCTCCGCCCCTTCCCCAAGGGTGGGGGCGCCCCCTGCCGGGGCCTAGGGGGTGCCTGCCTAGGCTTCCGCGCAGAAGGAACTGACATCGACAAAATGCTGTCGGGAGAGAAAAACACGTTTTATTGTCAGTCGGGGCGGCAGGGAGGAGCCGGGGGGTCCGGGCTAGGAAGTGGAGCAGTCCAGGTGGCCGCGGTGCGCGGGCGGGGGGCGGGGGGCCGCAGGGGCCGGGGGAACCCTGTGCGGGTGAAAAGGGTGAGTCAGGAGAGTCCCCCAGCCCCCCCGCCCCCGCCTCAGCCCTTCGCCCCCTCCCCCCCCACCTCCCTGCCCGGCCGAGCCAGAGCTGCAGGACCTGGCTGGGTTCCAGGGTGCCAGGTGTTTCTACCGCCTGCGGCTGGACAGACCTGAGGGGGGACACAGAGTTCGGGTGTCAGGAGGGTACCCCGGCTCCTGGGGAGTGGGGAGCGGCAGAGACACTCCCCGCCCTCCAGTTTGAGATCAGTCCCCCATCCTCCACACGCCCGGAGCGGGCCAGGCATGCGGTTCTTGGAACCCACCCTCATCCCCAAGCACCCGAAGTCCCCCCAAACTCACGGCGGATGGAGCTGCGGAAAGTTCCCTCCTCTTCATCAGGTTCCCCGGTCCTGGGAACGGAGACGCGGAGGAATTGGGGATGGGGAAAGGGAGAGGCAGCCACGCCGGGGCAGCCCTCCATCTGCGGACCCGCGCGCCCCGAGGCCGAGGTGGGGGGGAGCAGCAGGCTTGGGTTCCGCCAGAATTCAGGGGCGCCCGGGAGGCGTTCCTGCGGGT